>NC_066585.1:404796948-405111039 GCF_024323335.1 Lathyrus oleraceus
ACCATCATTTGAGGACTTCATTTTTCTCTACTCTCTACACTTTTTGCAATCTTCAATTCTCTGTAACTTTTCTCTGAATCCTTTCCCTCTCACACTCAAAGCTTAATTTCCTAAAACTCCATTGAAGCTTCAAGAAGAGTGAGATTAACCTTATCACTACTACTATTCTTGAAGAAGAGATTCATAAAACCAGCAAGTCAGAGAAAGATAAAGGCAATACTTCACCTTCTTGTACAAGTGATTTTTCGTCTTCATCTTCTCCGATCAACACTCTCCGGAGCAATTCTCATCTTTAGTGGTAGGTCCCTTTTTTCATTGCATTTGGGTTGTTATGCTGAACATTACACCATGCTGTTACAAAACCCTATCGTGAGGAGCTTCGAATCTTGTTCATGGAGGAGTTATTTAGATCTAAGTTCTTAGGGATTCTTGAGGATTCGGTCTCATTATTGGATTTAGGACAGGAATTAAATAATTTGGAGAGTGGATCCTGGTTCAGGAGGTGGAGACGAAGATGGAGGTGTCTCCGCTTTTCATTTCCGGTATCCGCCACCGTCGGAAGCGATTTCTGGCGCGATGGTCCGTGGTGGAGCTCTGACACTGGCAATCTGGACTGTCATGGAAAAATGCACGCAAGACATTCAAATTTTTTTGGTTTTTCCCAACACAACTCCTAATCTTTGGGCTTATTTTCTAATCGGGCTTGTCACATTCCAAGCCCAATGCAGTTTTCTCTCACTCCGTCTTTTCTACTGCACCTCCTGACTAAAAAGAACCTTGTCCAGCATTGGGCTTTGGCAACTGAAGCCCACACCTTTGGCCCCTGTTTTGCTCTCTTTTTCCAGCACACATCCAAACTAGGTTGCACCCCCTGTTATGCAAAGGCCCACACTATTTCATTTGTTTTGTTTATTATTTGTTGATTAGATCATTTTTTAATTGTTAGAATTTTGGTTAATTGGATCAATTAGGAGTTTAATTGGAATTTTCATAATTAAAATTTTAGATTCAATAACCATAAAATTTGACAAAAGACCATTTTACCCTTTAGGCAGAATTTTGAACATTTTTCACTATAATCACATGCTCCTTTAGGAATAGAATTTAACTTAGAATCCTAACCATAACATGTTCCCTTAGGAGTTTTAACATGGACTTTTAATCAAATTTTTGACTAACCATGGTATGCTCCCTTAGGATTAGATTGTAATGAATTCTAACCATTAGATTATGTGC
Organism: Lathyrus oleraceus; assembly: GCF_024323335.1. Classification (NCBI taxonomy): domain Eukaryota; kingdom Viridiplantae; phylum Streptophyta; class Magnoliopsida; order Fabales; family Fabaceae; genus Lathyrus; species Lathyrus oleraceus. The sequence goes on from NC_066585.1 coordinate 404,798,185, forward strand.
TAACCTAGTTTTCAAAACAAAACCAACCCATGATTAAATTGATTAAAAGAAATTTTGATCAATTAAATCCTTTGAACTTGTATAATCCTACAGTCTAAATTGAGTGACCAAAAGACCCTTGGTCACTTAATAAGACTTTTCTCCTAAGCTGTGGAGCTCGAAGCCTCAAGTCAAGATCTTCAAATCAAGGCATCCTCAGTCACACCAAGCAATGGATTATACAAGATGAATCAAAGGCCAACACTTGGTAAATACGATTCAAATTGTACGAAACGAGCCTTGAGTAGTAAGGAATGACGAGATGGAGTCTCTCCTATCCTCGTCTAGAGCGACTTTGCGTATGGGGCGTATTCCCCCAATTATTCAAAGCGTTCGCCCTTATTCCTAGACTTTAGTACTATACGAATCGATTAAACTACCAAGTCTTCGCCACACAAGATCAACATCAACACAAGGATCAACCATGAAGACTCTTCACCAACAACTTGCCAGTTAAGAGAAGTATCATGCACTTCAAGTCTTAAGTAATAGGGATTGACAAGACGGAGTCTCTCCTATCCTCGTCTAGAGCGACTTTGCGTATGGGGTGTATGCCTCAAATATTCAAAGTGTTCGCCCTTATTCATAGGCTTTAATATGATTCTTATCAATCGGCTGTCAAGTCTCTCAATTCATTTCTCCATTCATATTCATTTCTATTCCAATCATTCAATCATATTCTTTTGCCTCCAATCATCTTATTGTCAGCCTTAGTGGGCTGAACTACGAAAGTTCTGATTTCCTTATTGCACTATAAGGGTGCGTAGGCTGGAGAATTCAGATTCTTCACGAGCTATCTTATTTATCGATCTACCTTATATTTTTATCAATCAATCATTCTCCATTCATTCAATCAATACCCCCTTTTTGAGATCAATCATATTTCTCCTTGGACTCCTTGTCTATCCTTTTAGGATGTCTTAATGATAGTCCATCTCCTCAATCGAGAGTTGTTTGGGCTACAACCCCAAACATTTAATTCAGTCTTTCTTTTTAGCTTTACCCTATAGTGGCGGCCTGCTGGTCCACGTATTGGTAAATGCCTACCTTGCTCTTCGATTCAGAGTCTATCTCCTTCTTGGATCCAAGATACTCTCCTTTGATCTCGAACCATTTTTTTCCCCAGCAATTGATGTGCTATTCTTTGTACTGTTGTACTACAATCATTCCTTGAAGTGGTATTTGTCTTGTGAGCCCTCGTTACTTAGACAAATGTCTCTCTCTATTTCTCGTGGTTCCAAACTACGATTGCTCTGACTTTCTCATTGCACGATGAGAATACGTAGGCATGAGGATACGAATCCTTGGTGAGCATACTTCTAATTATTCCTTCTTCGGCTTAGGGCATCACCCATATCTTTCACTATCCAGCATCTACCTTCGATCATAAATTGTTCACCCAGTGACATACTATTTCTTTGACATCGAAATACACTTTCTTTGGATTCTATATATACCCTTTTAGGACACCTTATGTAGTCCGCCTGTCTACCTAGAGTTGTTTGGGCTACAACCTCAAACACTTAATTCCTTCCTCTTTTTGGCTAAACACCCTATAGTGGCGGCCTGTTGGTCCACGTATCGGTTAAAGTTGTTTCCCTCTATGGTACGAACCTCATTTGTCTTATGGATTCCAACACACTTTCACCTTTTGATTTCAAACAATACTTCTCCAGTCACTTATCACCAAATATTCAATTCAGTGACTTTGGTAACTTTATTCCATTCATTTCCATGATACACTCATATTCTACCTTCATTCACTCCATGTGATATACCAGCTATCTTTGAGCCAAATAAACTAACTCTTTGTGCTCCTTCTTACGTTACCTTGTGAACCAAGAGATGTTTGGGATTGTGCCCAAACACCTATTTCTTTGTCTTTTCGGCTTTACCCTATAGTGGCGGCCTGCTAGTCCACGCATTGGTAATAACCACCTTACTCTTGGGTTCATCTTTTCACCCTTATTGGAGCTCAAAAGACTCAATTCTTGGGTTTAGACCATATTCCTATCACACTTCTTTCCATCTCCCGCCTCTAGTTCCTTGAACTACGAAGCTCTGAATTCCTCATTGTACTATGAGGATATGTAAGCATGAGGTAATCTTTATCTATTCTCTTTCCTTTCCCTATTCTTTTGCGATTAATCTTAGATATAACACCGATTCAAGCGAGAACAATCAAAACGGTTCCCATGGAGTACCATGGATGTTTGGGGTGCTAATACCTTTCCCTTGCATAACTGACTTCCTTACCCAGTATATCTCTTTCCCCCAGGTTTTATCGATGTTTTCCCTTCCCTTTAGGGATGAATAAAGTTCAACGGCGACTCTATTGTATGTTCGAGCATGCGATACGTTCGGGTATATTTTCGCTAGTTTCAGCTGGCGACTCTGCTGGGGATACTTCGCTACTTGGAGTACTTCCTAGTCGCTAAAAGGAGTCGAGCTTAGTTTAGGTTGTTTTCTCGCTAGTTTTTCGGTGTTTATCTTTATACATTTACTCGCTTTGCATTATTCGCTATTTACTTTATTATTGCATTCTGGCATCCTGGATATTATCTGTTATACTCCCTGTTGGGCTGGGTTACTGGTTACATGAGAGAAAAGCTCTACACCCTAGCTTGAGTACACACATAGGTTAGTAACGTGACTAGAGTCGTGTTTGACCTCCGTGGAGTTATTATGCGATTATGGTTGACACGAGACGTCACACCTAGAGTAGATCCTTTTGGGAGCATCATTGTCCGATGAGTCATTCGTCTAAGACAATGGTATCTCAAATTGGGTCGTTGACTCTGGGGACCTTTTTGGACCACCCTTTGAGGATGGTACATACCTGTGAGGGGAATATGGGTTTTCTTGTAGGAAACCAAGACCCTTCATACCCGTGTTCTCGTGTATACGTCGGACCTTTGAACTTGCAACAAGCAGATTATGCAGTTTATCAAGAGCATGCCAGAATTCTGATTACATGATACCCTGCCGTCATTACATCACATAACATCATTACATCATTACATTAACCATTACATGTTACATTTGCATTTTTCAGGGACCTACTGTGCCAGTTGCTATTATTAGTGCAGCTATGGATAAGACAGACTGAAGAAAAACTTATCAGTATAAATTGAGAGACTCTAACATCGATGAATTGAGAAAGCTCAGCGAATTCTTGACTGAAGATTGTCGAGTATACTTCAAATAGGCATATGGAAACCTGTTGGGAGTGTTTTCTACCAAGGAAGACTCAGGGTTAATGTTCACATTCACACAGTTTTATGATCCCACTCTACACTGCTTCACGTTCCATGACTTCCTTCTAGCTCCCACACTAGAAGAATTCGCCCATCTGCTACAATTACCAGTTAAAGATCAAGCTCCTTACATGATTGAGGATAACTTCCCGGATTCCACAGATATAGCTCAAGCCTTGTCCATGAAGAAGGATTTAATCGAGTCCACTCTCCAAATTAAGGGTAACACACAGGTCCTACCGTCTAAGTTCTTATTCAAGAATGCCACTGTGTTTGCCAACAGCGGAAGTTGGGACGCCTTTTACGCCAGCTTCGCACTACTCATCTATGGGTTGGTACTATTCCCGAATGTTGAAGGCTTCGTTGACAAGACCGTTATCGCTATATTCATCTCCTAGAACCCAGTTCCCACCTTACTAGCTGATGTTTTCTTCTCCTTCCATCAGAGAAACATGAAGAAAGGGGGGACTATCAATTGTTGTATTCCTTTACTTCATAAGTGGATCATGTCCCGCCTACCGAAGAAAAGGTCGTTTTTTGATAATGAGGGTGATCTAAAATGGCCACAAAGGTTGATGTCATTAGATGCTGAAGACGTTGTCTGGTTCAGTCTCGATTACTTGAGCGTGGAGCTAATCTTACAATGTGGGGAGTTCCCAAATGTTCCTCTCTTCAGTATAAAAGGGGGTTTGATCAACTCTAATTTTGTTCTCTCATTGCGTCAATTGGGATATCTGCTCAAGGAGAAGCCTGAAGACCGTTCATTGGAAGAACTGTTGTTAGCTAAAGGGGTTGAGAATCTAGAGCTGATGAAGAAAGTGCGCAGAGCCTGGGGCAAGATACATCGATTTGGGAAGAAAGAACTAGGTAAGAAATTATGTACCGTGATAGCTCCATATGCTGATTGGGTGAAGTCAAGGGCCAAAATGATCAAACTGCCATACCCATGGGATCCTTCCATGTGTATCAAGACCACCAACCCACCTGCTGTAACACCTCAAAATTTGCCCTCCTCTCTTGGGACTAGCTTTGAAATTTTGCATATCATTTGTAGGTCATTAGTCATTGCATATTGCATATCATGTGGCTACATCAAGCAAGTATTCCTCTTAAGTCTCGGTCAGAAGATAAGAGGTTGAGATTCAAGCCTGAGGGTTTCATTGATTGAATTGATCATTAATCATCTGAGGATGTGTGGTACAAATTAGGGTTTCTTGACTTTCAAGGAGATTGAGCTTCATCTTGGTTGCAATGATACATCATCATCATCATGGTCTTGTTATCATCCAGAAGATTCAAGAGATTGATCAGATACCTTGGGATTAGGGTTTTGACCTCTGGTCAACCCTAATCAGTTGAATCATCTGTATTAGGCCAATCAGGGCTTGCCAAGGAGATGGGGTCTACAATGGATATGGGGATCATCATGTGATTATTTTGAGCTTATGAAAGCTAGGGTTTCATCATTGAGCCATTTCATCAGGAGTTTGAAGCTCAACTTGATCAGTGCATAGCCAGATTCATCTATCAGTCAGAAAAGTCAACTGTGGTCAACTGTGTCTGAATTGATGGATTTAGAGGTGGGAGAGAGTTAGAGACACTTCTTTCATGTCTAAACAAGTTTCATTTGACATTTCAAATATCAAGAATGAAGAAAATAAAGTCAGATGGAAACTTTCCAAAATAGTAGGTGACCTGTAATTGGAAACTGCCAGAAATGGAAAGTTTTTCACCTCAAAATTACGTGTCCAAAAATGCTTCAAATGAAAATTTGTTCAACATGAAAGTTGTAGATCTTGCTCTCACCTTTCCAAAAAGTCCAAGAACATGAATTTCTAATGTGTGGTTGGAAAACTATGATAAACTCATTTTCCAAAAAAGTTGAAGTTCAAGGTGCTATAACTTTTGAATGGAATGGCCAAATTGGGTGATCTTTCTTTGAGCAAACCACATTTTACATGTACTTTCATGATGCATCATCACATTTCATTGAAAATCATCATAGCAAAAAGTCATTTTTCAAGTGATTCATTTTGAAAATTGGTGGGAAAAAAGGTGATTTTGTGAAATACATGGATTTTGCATACCAAACCAATTTCAACACATTCCAAATGACATTTAGAACTTGTTTGCACTGGTTTTTACTGTTGCATTGGCTGATTTTGCAAAAGGACATATTGGCCATTTCACATGAAAACTACATTTCACTAATTCACTCCAATTTTGCTAATTGTGATTAACTCTTGGATTAGGAGTTGGTATAAAATGATAATCATAACAGAAATTGGTAATCACATTTCACAATTTCAGATCTAACAAACTTTCCCTCCAAAAACCTTTCAATTCTCTCAAAACTTTTTCACATTTTTTCATCATTTCTCATTGAATTCTTCATCAATTGTGCTCATTCTTGTTGGATCCATCACCTACCAAGGCTTGTGCACGACTGTTTCACAAAATCAAGGCAAAAACATTGAGGAATTTGGACTGTTGAAAGCAAGCTCATCCATGGCATTTTGTTAATTCTTGCATCTGGAGCACAATTGAGCTGAGGCACGTACTTCAATCATCTTCCACATCATTGAGCTTCATCTGTTTTCACATTTTGCACCTGGAAACGCACGATTTCAACAGCTGCCATCACCACAAGGTTAGAACTCGATCTCCTTAATTGCTCAAATCATGACATGGCTTTGATAGATCTTTCAACGTAGAGTAGCATGAACTTTGAATCGTTGAATTTGGTTGAGTATTAAGGAAGAAATCTTGAATTTAAGTTTGATGTGCAAATGTTCTTTTGGCTCGATCCGGTTGATATGTTTAGAGTTAGGTCAAATGCTTGCCATATCCATGATCTAGGTTGAAAGACGAACACGTTGATGTGTGGCATGATCATTTTGGTTGAAATGTGTTCTTGACAATTTTCTGGAAATTTGTTGTTGTTCTTGATGAAGAACACGATCCAGAAGTTCTTTGATCCGTTTTGGCCTGGCTGCGTTTTGAATTCATGTTTCCCGCTTCCTTCAGCCAATCGCGCTTCGCCACTGCATTAATGAAAACGGCAGCGTTTTGGCTTCGCTGTTCAGATTTACAAAATTGCCATTATTTCATTTTAAATCATTTCATTTCATTTTCTTTTTCCAATTTCATTTCATTTTCATCACATAACTTCAAAAAATCATAAGTTCTTCATTTCTTGTCCAAATTTGATGAGACTTTTTGCATTATTCTCCTTGTGATGTGTAGTTTTTTATGGTAATTTTTAATATTTTTGTGCACGTGTGGAAAAATAAATTGCCTAGGGATTGCTTGAATGTATCATTTGTGTACCATGCTTGCCATTTCAATCATAAATTGATGATGCTTCCATAGAAATTCATGAAATTTTGCATGCTTATTCTTGACTCTTTTCTGGTGACTTTGATGTATAGTTTGCAATTTTTGGATCCCTGGTTGATGAGATATGAATTTTTGATTAGAGGTGTGAAAATTTGTGTCACACCTTGCTTGGTGAATTTCATGATTTTATTTGATGTTCTTATGGACATTGTATCGAGCTAAATTTTTGCATGATTGAGCATATGGATGTTGAGAACACATGGGAATTTTTATGGATTTATTCATGGCATTTCCTATTTGATTAAAAGTTTCTCCCCTGTTTGGTCATTTGTTGATTTTTTGTGACACATGTTGGCATTTGGCTTGTGAAATTCTGGTCATTAATTGGATGGATGTGAAATTTGGCATGTGAATTCTAGACACATTATAGGTCATCTTGGGTTTAATCCCATTCATTTATCATGTTTTGTCACTGTTTTATGATTGATGGAAGTTGATGATTGTTTTGATGCCTTGTGTTGGCTTGCTTGAACTTGTCTGAACTTTATGAATTTAATTCCCATACTTCCTCTGGTCCAAATAGCATGAAATTTTATATGCTACTCATTGAATGTGTTCTGTTTAGGTTGGAATTTTGTGGAATTTATTGAGCTGTTTTGGTATTGATTTGATTGTGATCATTCTGTTTGCTCTAATGTGTTTCCAAAGTGCATAGTTTGGCATGTTTTGTTCATAAAATGGATTTGGTGAATGTTTTTGATATGGGACCAACTGGAAGTTGTTTTTATTTGATAAATCTTGATTTTGATCAATTTTCACTTGCTGTTTTGAATTTTTCATCTCCTTTGGACCCTAGGCTTGTCCTAGTGGTCTTGTTTCTCACGTTTGAATTGTGTTTCAGGTTAAGAAGCAAATTCTTTAAGGAGAATAATGCAAGTTGATTGAGTTTGGTTAATTGTTGTGAACTAACTTGTTTTATTTTGTAGGATGCTTGGCTCACTTGAGTTGATTGTGCTTTGTACATTGCATTGTCTGATTGCATTGTCTGTTGGTTCTTGTGCTGTCTGTTTTGACTTGGTGATTGGAATACTGACTGAATTAGATTGATTTCAGGTACCATAGTCGCTTTAGTTCTTTGAGAACTTGCTGTGCTACTGCTTGGTTGTATAAACCAATTGAGGTAGACTCTCTTGTCTCCATGTAGTCTGGAAGACCTGGCTTGTTATTTAGCCAGGCAACTGTCTGAAGTCCTCCTTTAGAGGCGATGTTTGTGATTGTTTAACTTTGTCCCCAAGCAGGAAAAGACCTTGATTAAGGCAATTGGCGGATAAAAGAGATATGCAATCCATCTCCCGCTATTCTGTTGAGTTGTCCCTCTGCTCACACCACTGTGTTGATGCATTGGGACATTAACCCAAGATCAGTTGAGTCAGAGTCTTGAGTGTAGAAGGGTTCCTACTTTCTGGACCCACACTCCTTTGTCTGAAGCTCTCCCTGGCCAGGGATAAGAGCTGTGAAGTCTCATCTTCACTCACCTTTCATCTGCTTCACCCTGACTCTCAATGTCAGGGTTAAGAGCGAACACTACCCTGTACAGCTGGCTTGCTCTTGCAGCCTCACCCTTGTTTGAGCCTCACTTGACTGGATATAGTGTGTGCTATTTGTGAATAATTGCTTTATTTTGATTAAGCATGTGTGTTTTGCTTTTCCTGGTTAGGATTAGCTTGATGTGGTGCAAGTAGATAGAAACCATAACATAGGGCAATGATGCATGATAACATCTAGGCTCGAGTCCAGCTCCCTAGTAGTGTGTCTCCCTTTGTATCTGGTTAGAATTTCTTTCCCGTTCAGGGGAACTACGTCGCCCTGATCCTCATACCAGATGAGGTACGTAGGCAGGAGACTGTGCGAGGTCTCTCCGGGCACTTTTTTTTCTTTTTGTGTGTGTTTGCTTGTTAACCATTTTGTGTGTCAGGATATGGATGTAAGCCCAGCGATTGGCTGTCTGTATCCTGATTATATTTGTTTGGTTCGGAAGCCGATGTAAGTCCAGTGATTGGCGTTCGGGTTCCATGTTTGCCCGTGTTTGTGTGTGTCTAGTTTGGCGTGCGTGAGCCGAACTACGGCAGCTCTGATTCTCGTTCCAGACGAGATACGTAGGCATAGGATGCGATATCCTAGCGAGCCCTCTTCCCCTCTTCTCTCACCTGTGTTTCTTGTGTGTGTGATGTTTGTTTAGCAACCTATTCTTTCTTTTAGAGCGTGGATCCCGTCGAGTACGACGGACGTGAGGGGTGCTAATACCTTCCCCTTGCGTAATCGACTCCCGTACCCTTTCTCTTTGGTCGCGAGACCATGCATTTTCCAGGTTTACTCTGAGCGTTTCCTTTCCCTCTTTTGGGATAAATAACGCACGGTGGCGGCTCTGTGTTGTGTTTTGTTTTAGCCCGCCGGTTGTTTTTCGCGGATGCGACAGCTGGCGACTCTGCTGGGGACTATAGAAGTTGACCTATTGCTGGTCCATCTTCCCTAAGCGAGTCTCTCCTAGCGTTCTAGGATAGTTTAGGTTGCTTGTGCCGCTTTATTTATTGCATTTATTATTCTGATTGTGTATATATTTGCATAAATGTGTGCATGCATCATACTACCATGTTGCTGTCCTCTGTACAGGTGGTTCCTCTGTTTGGGGTGGGTGTTCTGAGTGGGGCTAAAACCCAGGCCCGAGTACACACCTAGGATTAGTGTGGTCTCATGTTGCCTCCTTCATGTTAGGTCAACATGTGCTTGGCAATGTGATGTACCACAAGCCAGACGAGGTTCATTTGATAGTGCTCTTCCTTTGTGGGGTACTCCACTCTGGTTGAGTCACCTCATCTGAGCTATTGACTCTGGTGACCGATCATTTCCCGGATCTTTGGTTTAGACAATCTTAAGGGAGCTACAATGGCACACCCGAAAGGGCAAACCCATTGAGTATCTCTGCCCGATTGTCGAGACTATTATCCGCCTTAGGATAACCTGATTAGAATTTACCTGTGAGGGGAGGGTGATTCTTACAGATGCATGTTCAGATGGTGACTTTGATGGTGACTAATGGTTCCGTTGATCAGAGCCCTATTTATAAGTCGGATTTATGGGCCTTTGTTTCTGAGACGCCGGAGTGCTGTCCGCGTTATTTATCAGTGGAGATCCGTTTATTTCAGGATTCCCTGGGCCGATTCAGAGATTATTGGGGTTATCTGCTCAGAGATTGTCTGGTGATGATGATGATGTATCTTCCGTTTATTTCGGAACCCTTGAGTTGGATTTGTGGTTACATATTCCTTCAGATGGTTGTGATCAGTTCAGAGATCAGGGCTGTAATTCAGAGCAACGGATGTTCAGATGACTTGGAGGATGGCACTATGCATTGCATTCATTCATCAGCATCATTAACATTTTGCATTTACCTGCATCTAACACATGTTTATCCATATGCAGGGACATTTTTGATCGAGATCCTGGTTGAGAGATTTCTTTGCTCGGACATGAGGACTGGTTTGAAGCATGATGTTGCCTACAGTTTCTTCGACCTAGAGGTTGGTGTGCTGAGAGATATGATAGCCTTGATTACACCCGACCGTGTGGGGATGTTCAGAGAAGCATACGGTGGTATTCTGAAGATGGTTTTCAGGCTCACTGATAGCGACAGAAGCGCCATTCATACACTTCTCCAGTTCTATGACCCGGGTCTGAGATGTTTTGTGTTCCCGGACTATCTGTTGGGACCTCTGATGGAGGACTATGCTAGCATCCTGGGTATGCAGATCCGTGATCAGATTCCTTTCCATGCTACTAGGGTGGAGCCTGACATCCTTGGGATTTCCCGTGCTCTTTATTTGAGTCCGGAAATGATCAAGGAGGGTTTGAAGGAGAAGGGCAAATTACCGGGTTTTCATTTGAGTTTCTTGGAAGCCAAGGCCAAGGAACATGCTGCCATGGGTAACTGGAAGACGGTTTGTGCTGTGATTGCTGTGGGCATTTATGGGATCATCCTGTTTCCTAATCAGAAGAACTTTGTGGACATGAATGCTATTAGGCTATTTTTGCAGAGGAACCCTATTCCTACTCTGATCGGAGATGTTTATTACTCGGTTCATAACAGGAACGAGAAGTGGCGTGGTGGTCTGATCCGATGTTGTGCTCAGATGCTGTTCAGGTGGTTTATGGGGTATCTGCCTTCCAAGGGTGCTTTTGCTCATCTTGATCCGACTGTCAAGTGGTTATTCAGATTGATGGGTTTGCGGGCTGCTGATATAGCGTGGACTCATAATGGTATGGCAGGACGGGATTTCATATGCAGTTGTGGGAGTCTTCCCAATGTGCCTCTTGTGGGAGTTCAGGGTTGCGTCAATTACAACCCGGTGCTTCTCAGGAGACAGATGGGGTTTGCTGTGTCCTCCTCTTGGACGAGAGATTCAGGAGTCCTTTTACTTCCCGATTGAGGGCAATCAGGCCAAGTTGAGGCAAGTATTGGATGAGTGGCGTGACATTCGGCGAAAGGGTAAGGTTCCTTATGGCAAGGTCAATAGCCGGTATTTTCCTCTATTTGATGATTGGCTTCGGAAGAGGATCGAGATCACACATCTATCATTTCCGGGAGGTGATCCTAGGTGTCCTTTGATTGAGGGTCCGCGTTCTTCTGTCAGTATGGAAGAATTCCTCGAGATGAAGAGAGCCAGAGATCAGTTGCTAGCGAAGAAAGCTGAATTGGAGATGAGTGTTGCTCGGATTCAGATGGCCAACCAGGAGATCAGAGTGAGGATGGAAGATCAAGACAAGCGACATGCATTGGAGGCAAAGCTCTTTGAGATGGATACCGCCTACTATGGGAAGATCAGCCAAGCCTTAGCGTCGTCGACAAAGGAGCACGACATCACGAAGGAGAAGCTAGCCAGAGCTTCAAAGGTCATTGAAGATCAGAAGAGGAGGCAAATTCTCGTGAGGGATCAGAGGGATGACAGAGTCAGAGTTCTCATTGCTGAGGGGGAGGCAAAACTGAAGATTAAGGAAGCGGAGAATGTGAAGACCATCGCTGAGAGAGATCATTACATCGTCGAGAGGGATCATTACATTGCTGAGAGAGATCATTACTTCAGGCAAATGAAGATTCACCAGAAGGAGGTGGGGAGATTACAGCAGGAGAACACCGAGCTCAGGTTCACCGCAGAGTTCGCGAAGATGGTTGATGATATAGGGCCGTCTGTGGGACCCTCATCAGGCTAGCTTTATCATTTGTGAGGATTACCGTCAGGGATGTTGACAGAATTCGTTTGCTTGTATTTCTTTCCTGATTCTGGAGATTTGTATATGATTTGATGTATGACTATGGCACTTATTGTGCATTTTGCTATGCGATGATTGTTTTCATTCAGTGATTGATCTTCAAGCTTTATTTGCTTTACCGTATTCACTCACACAGCACACACATGGTTGGGGTATTTTGCTAAATCATATATCTCTGATCTGTATGATGAAATCGAATGACGAATATCAGAATATTGCTGCTGGGTTATTATCTATCTCGATGAAACCAGGATCGAGAGACAAAGTGTTCCTCATGTGGATAAACACTGCATTCATGCATGATCATAATAACATGTTTTTATTTTGCAGGTATCAGTTCTAACGTGCTTGATTGTTTCAGGAATCATTGCTCGTGCTCGCAGAGTTGTACCTTTGCACTCAACCCGTCCTCACAGATACTTCACACGACGCAATACTCCCAGACTGATGGATCTCCCGAACACAGATATCCTCGAGTTGAAAGACAAGATGACCGAGCTGATCAACATCATGCAAGGTTTTGCAGTTGGTCAGAAAGCTCTAGCTGACAAAGTCGAGAAGCTCGAGCGGGCTTCAGCGGCAAACAGTGGGGTAAACCTGGATGGTGTCTCCAACCAGGGGCTGGGTGGTTCCAGAGACGGTGGAAAAAGGACAACCGTGGGTATAGTGAATAATGCTGCTGGTTTTGGCACTGCTGGTGGTCAACTTGGTCCGATGGGCAATAACTTGAAAGACAGTCTTTTCCCTCCATTCTTCGGGGTCGATGATGACAGAGAGGAAGACCGAGAAGCCGATCAGTTCTCGATGCACAACGAACCGTTTGGACAGTACGGTGCCCCACCACAGAACAAAGAGATTCAGCTGCTGGCTGAGAAGATCCGAGCTTTGGAGAGCTATGCCACTCCTGGGGTGGTCAACATGTCAAATATGGGGTTGGTTGAGGGGATCGTGATCCCGCAGAAATTTAAAGCGCCCGCATTTGATAGGTACAATGGGAGTTCCTGCCCCGAGACTCATCTGCAAGCGTATGTTCGTAAGATCTCTGCATACACCATGGACCAAAAGCTGTGGATGTACTTCTTCCAGGACAGTCTGTCGGGAGGCTCACTGGAGTGGTACCCCAAGCTCAAGTCCTCAGATATCAAGAACTGGTAGGATCTGGGGGACGCATTCTTTAAACAGTATCAGTTCAATGCTGATATGGCTCCGAGTCGTACCCAGCTGTAGGGTATGTCTCAGAAGAATAATGAAGGGTTTAAAGAATACGCTCAGAGATGGAGGGAATTGGCTGCCAGAGTGCAACCTCCACTAGTTGACAGAGAGATGTCTGATCTCTTTATGGGGACTTTGCAAGGGGCGTTCGCTGAAAGAATGGTTGGTTGTCCGGTCACAAATTTTTCAGACATAGTGGTGGCTGGTGAAAGGATAGAGAGCTGGCTGAAGCTCGGGAAGATACAGGGTAATGCTTCGTCGTCTGGGTCGAAGAAGCCCTTCAGTAATGGCCAGAGAAAGAAAGAGGGTGATACTAGTGCGGTTTATGCTCAGAGAGGACCCAGTAGGGATCGTTACTTCCAGCACACTGCTGCCGTAACCATTCCTGCTGATAATCAGCAACAACAACAGCAGCAACAACAACAGCCTCGACAACAAAGACAACCATTTCAGCAGAGGCCTCAGAGGGCTGGTTATCAGGTGCGGGGAAGAATGAATGATAGGCAGTTCGACAGGCCGCCTGTGACTTATTCTTTTCTGTTAAAGAAGTTGATGGATTTGGGGCTAGTACAGCAAAGGACTCTGGCACCTTTGAGACCTGATCAAAGGCCAACCAACTATGATGAAAATGCCCAATGTGAGTTTCACTCAGGTGCGCCCGGACATAACATAGAGAACTGCAAAGCTTTTAAGCACGTGGTTCAAGACCTGGTGGATTCGAAAGCTATCAACTTTGCACCATCTCCCAATGTCAATGCTAATCCTATTCTCGTGCATGGTCAAAGGGGGGTGAATGCGATCTCGGAGGAGGGCCGAGTCGGGTTGTTGAGGGTTGATCAGTTGAAGACTCCTCTGGCTGAGGTTAAACGGAAGTTGTTATTAAATGGGGTTCATCCGGGTTGTGGTGATGATTGTGCTATGTGCCCTATTTCTGTCAATGGGTGTGATTTATTGAGGAGGACTGTCCAGGGTTTGATGGACAATGGAAGTATTCTGATCGAGAAGGTTGATTTGGGGAAAGATGAAGTTTCCACCATAACAATTTATTTTGATCCGGTGGATTTGTCAAATCTGGCGGAGGCGGCTCCAGTTACCATCACGGTACCTGGACCAATTCCGTATGACAAAGATGATGCCGTGCCATGGCATTATGGTGGAGAGGTCTACTGTAATGGTGAGAGAGTAGAAGATCAGACTGCAAGTGAAACCACCGTTTCAAAGGAGGATAATGCCGGTCCTAGCGGTTTCACTCGTAGTGGCAGATTGTTTGCGTCGGACGCGTTGAGGAGAGGGGAAGGAGAAAAAGAGAAAAAAGAAAAGGCCGAGGCTTTAGCCAGGGCGAAAGGGAAATCAGTGGTGAATAATAGTACTCCTGATGTGACACCGGCGCCCGTGGGGTCGGAAGAGAAACTTGATGATGATGCAGAGGAATTCTTAAGGATCATCAAGAAGTCTGAGTACAAGTTGGTTGACCATCTGCAGCAGACTCCCTCTAAAATATCGATTTTGTCGTTGCTGTTAAGCTCTGAGGGGCATAGAGAGGCTCTGTTGAAAATCTTGAAGAAAGCCTATGTTCCTCAAGAGATAACCATTAACCAGTTGGAGACGGTCGTGTCTAATGTGCATGCCAGCCATGGGTTGGGCTTTACTGACATGGACCTGACTGTAGATGGGAGAAATCACAATCGGGCTTTACACATCGCAATGGAATGCAAAGGAGCCGTGCTTTCGCATGTGCTGGTTGATACCGGCTCCTCATTGAATGTGTTGCCGAAGAAGGCTCTGGCTAAGCTGAATTGCGAAGGGCTGATTCTGACACCCACTGATCTGATAGTAAGGGCGTTTGACGGGTCGAAGCGGGCTGTATTTGGAGAGGTTGAGCTTCCTGTGAAGATAGGCCCGGAGGTGTTCAAGTCGACTTTCTACGTCATGGATATCCAGTCGGCATACAGTTGCCTGTTGGGTCGCCCGTGGATCCATGCTGCTGGGGCAGTGACCTCGACTTTGCACCAAAAGCTGAAATATATCTGGGAAGGACAGGTTGTCACTGTGTGCGGAGAAGAGGACATCTTTGTCAGCCACCTGTCCTCGTTTAAATACGTTGAAATGGACGGCGAGATATGGGAGACGCCCAATCAAGCTTTCGAAACCGTTAAGGTGGAAAATGCTCTGTTTGCAAAGGAAGAAGAGAAACCGTCCATTGCTTCGTACAAACAGGCCGCCGAGGTGGTGAAGAATGGAGAGGCTCCTGGTTGGGGCAGGATGATGGACATCTCTGCAAAGAAGGACCGCTTCGGAGTGGGGTACCAGCCGGGCCGAGGCTCAAGACAAGGAAGAGGGCGCCGTACGTCAGTCACCTTCACTAGTGCCGGAATGCTGGATCCGGATCACATCTGCATGATGAGTGAGGAAGCTGATAGTGACTGCGAAATTGACCAATGGATAAAGCCGTGCGCACCAGGGATGGGAATCCAGAACTGGAAGGCTGAAAAGATCATCCGGGTCACTCTGCTGGAAGAGTAATATTTTTCCTGTTTTTGATTTTATATGCATGAAAGCCATACGTGTTGCCCGACACGTAATGGTTCATTGTAAGGGCCACCTCATGTTTAATTTGCAAGATTTGCATCATTAATAAAAGGATGTTTTTCAATTAAAAGCGGTGTTCCCTGTTTTTCATTTAATTTTGCAGTTTAAAAATAAAAACAAAATAAAAATGGCAATGTTTTCATTTTTCTTTTTCAATTTGTCTCATTCCGGTTCTAAAGCAATGCATGAATCCACATTCATGCAGATGCGATCAATCTCCGGATCTCATTGATAACAATCCTGTTACACCCTCGTATGACTTCGACAATCCGATCTATCAAGCCGAAGAAGAAGGTGAAGAAGATTGTGAACTACCAGGGGAATTAGCCAGGTTGTTGAAACAAGAGGAGAAGGTGATTCAGCCGCATGAGGAATCGATTGAGGTTGTGAATCTGGGTACCGACGAGGTCAAGAAAGAGGTGAAAATCGGGGTTGCTTTGGAGGAAAGTGTCAAGAGCAGAATGGTGGCATTGTTGAAAGAGTATGTCGACATCTTTGCCTGGTCTTATCAAGATATGCCAGGGTTGGATACCGATATCGTTGTACACAAGTTGCCATTGAGAGCAGATTGTCCTCCAGTGAAGCAGAAGTTGCGCAGAACTCGACCTGACATGGCAATGAAAATCAAAGAGGAAGTGCAGAAGCAGTGGGATGCTGGTTTCCTTGCTGTCACTAATTATCCGCCATGGGTTGCAAATATCGTGCCAGTCCCGAAGAAAGATGGGAAGGTAAGAATGTGTGTGGACTACCGAGATCTGAATAGAGCTAGTCCGAAGGATGATTTTCCATTACCTCACATTGACGTGTTGGTAGATAATACAGCTCAATTCTCGGTGTTTTCCTTCATGGATGGATTTTCTGGCTATAATCAAATCAAAATGTCGCCAGATGATATGGAGAAAACAACGTTCATCACACCATGGGGCACTTTTTGTTACAAGGTGATGCCATTTGGTCTCAAGAACGCCGGTGCTACTTATCAGAGGGCCATGGTGACTTTGTTTCATGATATGATTCATCATGAAATTGAATGCTATGTTGATGACATGATAGCAAAGTCCCAGACGGAAGAGGGGCATTTGGTAGATCTGGCCAAGTTGTTCGACCGACTGAGACAGTTCAGACTAAGGTTGAATCCGAATAAGTGCACTTTCGGAGTGTGGTCCGGTAAATTGCTGGGGTTCATTGTAAGCGAGAAAGGAATCGAGGTTGATCCTGCAAAAGTAAAAGCAATAAGAGACATGCCTGAACCGAGAACAGAGAAGGAGGTTCGTGGTTTCTTAGGTAGATTGAACTACATTTCACGGTTCATATCTCACCTAACAGCCACGTGTGAACCAATATTCAAGTTGTTGAGAAAAGATCAAACGGTCAGGTGGAATAATGATTGCCAAGCGGCATTTGAAAAAATCAAAGAATATTTGCAGGAGCCTCCGATTCTGATGCCTCCTGTGGAGGGAAGACTGTTAATTCTGTACCTGACGGTCCTCGAGGGGTCTATGGGGTGTGTATTGACGAGTCTGGTCGAAAAGAGCATGCTATATACTACCTTAGCAAAAAGTTTACCGACTGTGAAACAAGATATTCACTGCTCGAGAAAACTTGCTGTGCTTTGGTCTGGGCTGCTCGCCGACTAAGACAGTATATGCTGGTTCATACCACTTTGTTGATTTCCAAGATGGATCCAATCAAGTACATTTTTGAGAAGCCAGCATTGACCGGACGGGTTGCGAGGTGGCAAATGATTTTGACAGAATATGATATACAGTATACCTCTCAGAAGGCAATCAAGGGGAGTGTATTGTCTGATTACCTCGCCCAGCAACCTATTGAGGATTATCAACCGATGAAGTTTGAATTCCCTGATGAGGACATCATGTTTCTCAAATCGAAAGATTGTGAGGAACCAATCCCGGAGGAGGGTCCTGGCCCTGAATCCGAATGGATTCTGATGTTTGATGGGGCCGTTAACGTGAATGGAAGCGGTGTTGGTGCTGTTTTGGTTACGCCGAAAGGATCCCACATTCCTTTTGCTGCCCGGCTAACATTTGAGTGCACCAACAACGTGGCCGAATACGAAGCTTGCATATTGGGGATTGAAGAGGCGATTGATTTGAGGATCAAGAACCTTGTCATATATGGAGATTCAGCTCTGGTGGTTAATCAAGTTAATGGAAAATGGTATACGCATCAATCTCATTTAGTGCCGTATCGGGATTATACGAGGAGATTGTTGACGTTTTTCACTAAGGTGAAGTTGCATCATGTGCCCAGAGAAGAGAACCCTTTGGCAGATGCTTTGGCTACTCTGGCCGCCTTGATTAAGGTGCAATGGTGGAATCAGTTCCCCAGTGTTGAAGTAGGTCGTCTGGATGGACCGGCTTATGTGTTTCCTGTTGATACAGCGCCTGATGATGAGAAGCCGTGGTATTACGATATCAAACGCTATCTGGAGACTCAAGAATATCCTGAGGGAGCATCGAAGAAGGACCGAAAGACTCTGCGGAGGTTGGCCATGGTGTTTTACCTGAATAAGGATGGGGTTCTGTACAAGCGGAATTTTGATTGGGTCTTGCTCAGATGTGTCGATGATAGAGAAGCAAGCCAATTGATGAAAGAGGTTCACGAAGGATCGTTCGGTACCCATGCCAGTGGGAATGCGATGGTAAAAAAGCTGTTGAGGGCAGGTTATTATTGGATGACCATGGAGGCCCAATGTTTCAATTTCGTGCGGAAGTGTCATAAATGCCAGATTTATGCTGACAAGGTGCACGTACCTCCAAATCCGTTGAGTTTAATGTCGTCTCCATGGCCGTTTGCTATGTGGGGCATTGATATGATTGGGAAGATTGAGCCTACGGCTTCGAATGGGCATCAGTTCATATTAGTGGCTATTGATTACTTCACCAAGTGGGTAGAAGCAGCCTCTTATACGAACGTGACGAAGCATGTCGTTGCCAGGTTTCTCAAGAGAGACATCATTTGCAGATATGGGGTTCCCGAGAGAATCATTACTGATAATGGTTCTAATTTGAACAATAAGATGATGGCAGAGCTGTGCTGGGAATTCAAGATTGAACATCACAATTCTTCTCCCTATCGTCCGAAGATGAATGGGGCGGTTGAGGCAGCCAATAAGAACATTAAGAAGATTGTGCAGAAAATGGTGGTAACCTATAAAGACTGGCATGAGATGTTACCGTTTGCATTGCATGGGTATCGAACATCGGTGCGCACATCTACTGGGGCAACGCCTTTCTCATTGGTATATGGGATGGAAGCGGTGCTACCGGTTGAGGTTCAAATTCCCTCTTTGAGAGTCCTGATGGACGTGAAGTTGCAAGAGGCGGAATGGGTAAGGACCCGGTATGAGGAGCTGAGCCTGATTGAGGAAAAGAGGCTGGCAGCCATCTGTCATGGGCAGTTATACCAGCAGCGGATGAAGCGTGCTTTTGACAGAAAGGTACGACCTCGGGTATATCACGTGGGTGATATGGTGCTGAAAAGGATCCTTCCTCCTCAAAACGATCGAAGGGGCAAATGGACACCCAATTATGAAGGTCCATTCGTGGTCAAGAAGGTCTTCTCTGGCGGAGCCTTGTTGTTGACGACCATGGATGGCGAGGATTTTCCATCCCCTGTGAATGCGGACGCAGTTAAAAAATACTTCGTATAAAGAGACCCGCTGGACGAAAAGAAGAAAATAGTCCAGGCAAAAATGGGCATCCCGGCGAACCAAAAAACAGAAAGAAAGGTTCGGGCAAAAATTAGGGATAAAATGAAAAAAAACTGTACACCCGGCAAGTCGAAAACCTGAAAAGGCGACTTGGGCAAAAAAGGGTATCCCGGTGGACTGAAAACCCGAAAGGGCAGTCCAGGAAAAAGAGGGATTGAAACGAACAACTGCGTCTGGCATGATCGTTTTGCGCTTTAGTTAAGGCATCATGGATAATACCCGGTAGGGATCAATCAGAAGCGTCTTATTCAGAAGGCAGAAAGCACGGAAAGTCTGAGGACATATGGGGTGTAACCGAGTTGGAACTCGATGAGATCACGGGTTTCATATTGCCATTAGGATAGATTTTTCCTTTTGTGCGCAATTACCTCTTTTCAGGAATTGCTTCCGTTGTATTGCTCAGTTTGAGCCACACTTTTCCAATCAATGAAATGCACATT
This sequence comes from Lathyrus oleraceus, assembly GCF_024323335.1. NCBI lineage: Eukaryota > Viridiplantae > Streptophyta > Magnoliopsida > Fabales > Fabaceae > Lathyrus > Lathyrus oleraceus. The sequence continues at coordinate 404,818,122 of NC_066585.1, forward strand.
CAGTCAAATAATTTTGTTTTTGTTTTTCATTACCGCTTTGATTGCAAAAACATCCGATTATTTTTGATGAAGAATCTTTGCATTTTAAGACATACAGGTCCCTTCTAATGCATGTTTATAAGATTGGAAGCTTGAAATCTTATTCGGAAGGTTGGGTGACCCAAGTGTTGAAATCTTGACACGCCTGGGGCACGTTTTTATCTAACGATCTGTTTTGCAGGTACTGTTAGATATTTTTCACTCACTTGCAGGTTGTGATGTGGAAGCTGTTGACAAAACAATCCCCACGGAGTCCAATCAGGGACGAATGAATAAAAGAGAGGTGAAGAGACGACGACGAGGCGTACGACGATCCTGAGAATTAATCAAGAAGACTCTTCAAAGTCGGAAGATTGGAAAGTCTGTATAAATCCCAGGAGTTCGTTCTCCGTCGAGTACAGAGCGGTTTGGAATACAAGATGATGGAGCAGAAAAGTCCAGACGAGTCTGGGAGTTCTCAAAATTGGAAAGCTGACATGGGAGTTGGATATGAATACCGAGGGGTCGACGAGTCGACGGGTGTTCGGTATCAGATTTTCCTCATCTCTCCAAGCAGAGTCGTGAGGACTAATTCCCCAGCAGATCCAAGGTCTGTGGCTTCCCTAGCAGGGTCAGGATGGTTATCCCCAGCAGGTTGCAGATTGATGCTTCCCCAGTCGCCAGGCCTGAAGGTTGCTATTCCCCAGCGGAAGTATCTGTGTGCGGTGGTTTCTCAAGCAGGGTTGGGATTGATATCCCCAGCTAGTCAAGACTGGTGTATCCCCGCAGAGTGCATTGGTGGTTATATCCCCAGCATATCCCCAAGCGGATCGGGTGCGAAGGAGGTTTTTCCCCAGCAAGGGTTGCCTTTTCCCAACAGCAGCGCTATTCCCCAGCAGGGTGGAATCGGAGTGTTGGCAAGTTCCTCAGCAGAGTGTCTCGAGCTCCCCAGACGAGTCCCTTGAGGGGGATAATTTTTATACATACATCATGTAAATAGCATAGCATATTGCATAATGAATCGCGTAGCATTTCCATAATTATGGAGCATTACGCAGAAAAATCAATCATGCATCATATTGCAAGCATAAGCTAGTCTCAGACCGTGGTTACCGTTTGAGAAGTGGTTGCCTGAGGGTGAAGGTGTTGCTCCGAGGAGTTTGACACCGTTTTTTTATCAACAGTACTTCCCCAGTAGTGCGATACTGGAGGGAACTTTTCTGTCGGACAGAGATGGGAATGTTACGCGATCAGCGCGACTCAAGCCGTGGTTACCATTTGAGATTTGGTTTTGCCTGAGGGTGAAGGTGTTACTCTGAGGAGTTTAGCATCAAGATGTCAGATCAGCAGTGTTCCCCAATAGTGCGATACTGGAGGAAATTTTTCCGTCGGACGGAGATGGAAATAAAATCAAAGGACGTTACGCGATCAGCGCGACAATCGGGGTTCAATTGGAGAAAGGGAAATGTTGAGGCATTTTCTGGAGATCGGGGTTCAATTGGAGAAAGGGAAATGTTGAGGCATTTTCTGGAGATCGGGGTTCAATTGGAGGAAGGGAAATGTTGAGGCATTTTCTGGAGATCGAGGTCCAAATAGAGATTGGAGTTGAAGATTAAATCCGGGATGAGGTCCTCAGGATTATCTTCTGTTCATGTGTCACCTTAGACTTTGGCCGAGGCCAATGGAGGTCGTTATGGGTGTCTTCTGAGGAAGAGATGCACATGTTACCTTCCTTTTGTGAAGGTGTACCCTCTGATATGTCGCCCTCAGAGTTGTGTTTGGTGTTATTTCCGACGTTGCCAGCGGAATTATCACAAGAAAGCGGAGAGCGGGGTTCAAACGGAGAAAGGGAAATGTTGAGGCATTTTTTGGAGAGCGGGGTTCAAACGGAGAAAGGGAAATGTTGAGGCATTTTCTGGAGAGCGGGGTTCAAATGGAGAAAAGGAGACACGAGGTGTTTTCTGGAGAATGGGGTTCACAATGGCGATCACAAGTTATCGTCAGGCGACTGGGGTTCAAATGGAGAATGGGGTTCATTATGTTGGCAAACAAGGTGTCGGGGTTCAAATGCAATGATCCGGGATCATTTGTGCGAAAGAAAATTTCGGGGTTCAAGAAAATGGAAAAGATTATCAGGTAGAAGAGAAATTTCGGGGTTCAAGAAAAAGCAAAAAATAATCCCCAGCGGATGTATGGTGTTCAGGCCATGGTTATCCCTGCGTTACCATTTATTTTGGTATCCAGGTCGACATTTCTGTTTCGGTGATCAGGCCGACTTTCTCCGTACCAGACGGATTTTTCTTTCGAGGTTGTTTCTTTGCCGATGCTGACAGGCACTGTTAATTATTTCCCATCAGAGTGCAAATTGTTCGTCTGTTCTTGGTATTCAATCACTCTTCATCCTGGTCATCTGAAAGTCGAGGCTATTCATATCGACAGGTTCACAGTGGATTGAATAGGGGCAACTGTAACACCTTAAAATTTGCCCTCCTCTCTTGGGACTAGCTTTGCAATTTTGCATATCATTTGTAGGTCATTAGTCATTGCATATTGCATATCATGTGGCTACATCAAGCAAGTATTCCTCCTAAGTCTCGGTCAGAAGATAAGAGGTTGAGATTCAAGCCTGAGGGTTTCATTGATTGAATTGATCATTAATCATCTGAGGATGTGTGGTACAAATTAGGGTTTCTTGACTTTCAAGGAGATTGAGCTTCATCTTGGTTGCAATGATACATCATCATCATCATGGTCTTGTTATCATCCAGAAGATTCAAGAGATTGATCAGATACCTTGGGATTAGGGTTTTGACCTCTGGTCAACCCTAATCAGTTGAATCATCTGTATTAGGCCAATCAGGGCTTGCCAAGGAGATGGGGTCTACAATGGATATGGGGATCATCATGTGATTATTTTGAGCTTATGAAAGCTAGGGTTTCATCATTGAGCCATTTCATCAGGAGTTTGAAGCTCAACTTGATCAGTGCATAGCCAGATTCATCTATCAGTCAGAAAAGTCAACTGTGGTCAACTGTGTCTGAATTGATGGATTTGGAGGTGGGAGAGAGTTAGAGACACTTCTTTCATGTCTAAATAAGTTTCATTTGACATTTCAAATATCAAGAATGAAGAAAATAAAGTCAGGTGGAAACTTTCCAAAATAGTAGGTGACCTGTAATTGGAAACTGCCAGAAATGGAAAGTTTTTCACCTCAAAATTACGTGTCCAAAAATGCTTAAAATGAAAATTTGTTCAACATGAAAGTTGTAGATCTTGCTCTCACCTTTCCAAAAAGTCCAAGAACATGAATTTCTCATGTGTAGTTGGCAAATTATGATCAAATCATTTTCCAAAAAAGTTGAAGTTCAAGGTGCTATAACTTTTGAATGGAATGGCCAAATTGGGTGATCTTTCTTTGAGCAAACCACATTTTACATGTACTTTCATGATGCATCATCACATTTCATTGAAAATCATCATAGCAAAAAGTCATTTTTCAAGTGATTCATTTTGAAAATTGGTAGGAAAAAAGGTGATTTTGTGAAATACATGGATTTTGCATACCAAACCAATTTCAACACATTCCAAATGACATTTAGAACTTGTTTGCACTGGTTTTTACTGTTGCATTGGCTGATTTTGCAAAAGGACATATTGGCCATTTCACATGAAAACTACATTTCACTAATTCACTCCAATTTTGCTAATTGTGATTAACTCTTGGATTAGGAGTTGGTATAAAATGATAATCATAACAGAAATTGGTAATCACATTTCACAATTTCAGATCTAACAAACTTTCCCTCCAAAAACCTTTCAATTCTCTCAAAACTTTTTCACATTTTTTCATCATTTCTCATTGAATTCTTCATCAATTGTGCTCATTCTTGTTGGATCCATCACCTACCAAGGCTTGTGCACGACTGTTTCACAAAATCAAGGCAAAAACATTGAGGAATTTGGACTGTTGAAAGCAAGCTCATCCATGGCATTTTGTTAATTCTTGCATCTGGAGCACAATTGAGCTGAGGCACGTACTTCAATCATCTTCCACATCATTGAGCTTCATCTGTTTTCACATTTTGCACCTGGAAACGCACGATTTCAACAGCTGCCATCACCACAAGGTTAGAACTCGATCTCCTTAATTGCTCAAATCATGACATGGCTTTGATAGATCTTTCAACGTAGAGTAGCATGAACTTTGAATCGTTGAATTTGGTTGAGTATTAAGGAAGAAATCTTGAATTTAAGTTTGATGTGCAAATGTTCTTTTGGCTCGATCCGGTTGATATGTTTAGAGTTAGGTCAAATGCTTGCCATATCCATGATCTAGGTTGAAAGACGAACACGTTGATGTGTGGCATGATCATTTTGGTTGAAATGTGTTCTTGACAATTTTCTGGAAATTTGTTGTTGTTCTTGATGAAGAACACGATTCAGAAGTTCTTTGATCCGTTTTGGCCTGGCTGCGTTTTGAATTCATGTTTCCCGCTTCCTTCAGCCAATCGCGCTTCGCCACTGCATTAATGAAAACGACAGCGTTTTGGCTTCGCTGTTCAGATTTACAAAATTGCCATTATTTCATTTTAAATCATTTCATTTCATTTTCTTTTTCCAATTTCATTTCATTTTCATCACATAACTTCAAAAAATCATAAGTTCTTCATTTCTTGTCCAAATTTGATGAGACTTTTTGCATTATTCTCCTTGTGATGTGTAGTTTTTTATGGTGATTTTTAATATTTTTGTGCACGTGTGGAAAAATAAATTGCCTAGGGATTGCTTGAATGTATCATTTGTGTACCATGCTTGCCATTTCACTCATAAATTGATGATGCTTCCATAGAAATTCATAAAATTTTGCATGCTTATTCTTGAATCTTTTCTGGTGATTTTGATGTATAGTTTGCAATTTTTGGATCCCTGGTTGATGAGATATGAATTTTTGATTAGAGGTGTGACAATTTGTGTCACACCTTGCTTGGTGAATTTCATGATTTTATTTGATGTGCTTATGGACATTGTATTGAGCTAAATTTTTGCATGATTGAGCATATGGATGTTGAGAACACATTATAGGTCATCTTGGTTTTGATCCCATTCATTTATCATGTTTTTTCACTGTTTTATGATTGATGGAAGTTGATGATTGTTTTGATGCCTTGTGTTGGCTTGCTTGAACTTGTCTGAACTTTATTAATTTAATTCCCATACTTCCTCGAGTCCAAATAGCATGAAATTTGATATGCTACTCATTGAATGTGTTCTGTTTAGGTTGGAATTTTTGTGGAATTTATTGAGCTGTTTTGATATTGATTTGATTGTGATCATTCTGTTTGCTCTAATGTGTTTCCAAAGTGCATAGTTTGGCATGTTTTGTTCATAAAATGGATTTGGTGAATGTTTTTGATATGGGACCAACTGGAAGTTGTTTTTATTTGATAAATCTTGATTTTGATCAATTTTCACTTTCTGTTTTGAATTTTTCATCTCCTTTGGACCCTAGGCTTGTCCTAGTGGTCTTGTTTCTCACGTTTGAATTGTGTTTCAGGTTAAGAAGCAAATGCTTTAAGGAGAATAATGCAAGTTGATTGAGTTTGGTTAATTGTTGTGAACTAACTTGTTTTATTTTGTAGGATGCTTGGCTCACTTGAGTTGATTGTGCTTTGTACATTGCATTGTCTGATTGCATTGTCTGTTGGTTCTTGTGCTGTCTGTTTTGACTTGGTGATTGGAATACTGACTGAATTAGATTGATTTCAGGTACCATAGTCGCTTTAGTTCTTTGAGAACTTGCTGTGCTGCTGCTTGGTTGTATAAACCAATTGAGGTAGACTCTCTTGTCTCCATGTAGTCTGGAAGACCTGGCTTGTTATTTAGCCAGACAACTGTCTGAAGTCCTCCTTAAGAGGCGATGTTTGTGATTGTTTAACTTTGTCCCCAAGCAGGAAAAGACCTTGATTAAGGCAATTGGCGGATAAAAGAGATATGCAATCTATCTCCCGCTATTCTGTTGAGTCGTCCCTCTGCTCACACCACTGTGTTGATGCATTGGGACATTAACCCAAGATCAGTTGAGTCAGAGTCTTGAGTGTAGAAGGGTTCCCACTTTCTGGACCCACGCTCCTTTGTCTGAAGCTCTCCCTGGCACGGGAAAAGAGCTGTGAAGTCTCATCTTCACTCACCTTTCATCTGCTTCACCCTGACTCTCAATGTCAGGGTTAAGAGCGAACACTACCCTGTACAACTGGCTTGCTCATGCAGACTCACCCTTGTTTGAGCCTCACTTGACTGGATATAGTGTGTGCTACTTGTGAATGTTTGCTTTATTTTGATTAAGCATGTGTGTTTTGCTTTTCCTGGTTAGGATTAGCTTGATGTGGTGCAAGTAGATAGAAACCATAACATAGGGCAATGATGCATGATAACATCTAGGCTCGAGTCCAGCTCCCTAGTAGTGTGTCTCCCTTTGTATCTGGTTAGAATTTCTTTCCCGTTCAGGGGAACTACGTCGCCCTGATCCTCATACCAGATGAGGTACGTAGGCAGGAGACCGTGCGAGGTCTCTCCGGGCACTTTTTTTTTCTTTTTGTGTGTGTTTGCTTGTTAACCATTTTGTGTGTCAGGATATGGATGTAAGCCCAGCGATTGGCTGTCTGTATCCTGATTATGTTTGTTTGGTTCGGAAGCCGATGTAAGTCCAGCGATTGGCGTTCGGGCTCCATGTTTGCCCGTGTTTGTGTGTGTCTAGTTTGGTGTGCGTGAGCCGAACTACGGCAGCTCTGATTCTCGTTCCAGACGAGATACGTAGGCATAGGATGCGATATCCTAGCGAGCCCTCTTCCCCTCTTCTCTCACCTGTGTTTCTTGTGTGTGTGATGTTTGTTTAGCAACCTATTCTTTCTTTTAGAGCGTGGATCCCGTCGAGTACGACGGACGTGAGGGGTGCTAATACCTTCCCCTTGCGTAATCGACTCCCGTACCCTTTCTCTTTGGTCGCGAGACCATGCTTTTTCCAGGTTTACTCTGAGCGTTTCCTTTCCCTCTTTTGGGATAAATAACGCATGGTGGCGGCTCTGTGTTGTGTTTTGTTTTAGCCCGCCGGTTGTTTTTCGCGGATGCGACACCTGCCGCCATCGTTTCTGAAGTGGATCGCCTTAAAGAAACCATCAAGAAGTTGGAAAAGGAGAACGTTGGTCTCCGCTCTAGCCTGATAAAGGTCACCTCATAAAAGAATACTCTGAAAGCCAGTCTCAGTCAGAAAAGAGAATAGTTCAACAAAGCCGATACTGATATTCAGATTGAGCAAAACAAAAGGAGGAAGGTGAGAGATACCTTGAAAGGATCTTTTGAGACCATTGCAAACAAGAGAAAGGATCTAGCCGAAGCCCAACACTGAGCCTGCAAGAGGAAGATTGACTACCAAGGCCAGATCAAGACTTTGCAAGACCAATTGGAGAAATGTCAGAAAGAGTTGAAGGACGAGCAAGCCCATGCCAAGAAGCTAGACGTAAATCACATAACTCCAGAATGACATTGATAAAAGGTTTGAAGAGATACGAGCTTTGAACAGTCAAGCCCATCGGAATTTGGAAGAAGGGAACAACTTGCAAGAGGAAGCTTCCCAATGGGAGATTCAGAGTCGTCTCTTGCAAGTTCTCCTAGACCAGAAAGAAGAATTTATACAGAATATTCTGAGCGGACCCAATCTTTCCTTAATACACAACCTCATCAAGGATGCTCAGTATTGGACTGATAGACATGTCCGCCTAGCCGAATTTGCTAATCAGTTACTCGAGGACCTTCCTGGATTGCTAAAGAGAGCTCACGCTGACATGTTCCCTCACAACACTCCGTGGGCCATTTTCCATTTTGTATTTGTGTGTAGGGTTGTTATGGCAAGGATCAAGTCTAATCTCCATACTAGTTCATCAAAATGATATCGAGTTATAATAATTTGTATTGTTTGACTTTCAAATGAATAAAATAGATTTTGTTGAAACACTTCTGCTGCCTTATTCCTGCTCACTGCATGACTATATATGCACACTGGCACACTGGCACCCTAGAAATAATCTTTCATTATTTGTTAACATGCATTTATTACATCCATTCGTTGCACATAGCTAACCAGAAAACGAAATGCTTACCGTCTCCAACTTTCCACAACCAAAAGGACGACTCGTCATCACTATTTCACATGTGCAAACAAATCAAAGATCATGGCTGACTTTGAAGCTGACAACGCTGCTACCCGTGAATCGCTTGCCCAAGTCTAGGGAAGAATGGACCTTTTCCAAGGAAACATGGAGGCCATTTTGGAGCTCCTCCAGACCCAGAGAGCTTCTGCCTTTGCTAATCTTGCTGATAACAATGTCACCCGTGTTGCTGGGGTGACCAATCCTACTACTGCTACTGGTGCTACAGTTGAAACTCCGGTGGAGACTGTAGTACCGACCATTGAAAACTGCCAAATGGTCCCTGCTGACATGAATAGGCTTGCTGTTGCCTATCCTTGGGGAATGCCCCAAAATTTTGATGCTCACTTTACCAATGGGGGAGCCTTCTTCCCTCATCCAACTCTCATTGCCCCTGCTGCTGATGGAAACCCTGCTTTCCCGTGGGGTATACCTACTGTTCAAAATCCTCCGGTTGATGTTGCAAACCCCGAGGACAACTAAGGTCAGGTCCCTAATGAAACTCCTGACGCTGAAGGTGAATACCGAGGCCCGCGCCTCCACTTTCAGGTTCCTACTCAAGCTGCTCAACCTACGAGCACCAATCAGGTTGTTCCATTTAGTTATCCCGGGGCAACCTATGTGCCCATGCTGACCTATGCACCCACCAACCCGACACTCCAGTACATGCAGACAGGGGCACCTCAGGCCCCTAATGCTCAGGTTGGAGGGTAGTATCCTCACATGGTGCATGCCACTCAGATAATGCCTCCTGGTTTCTCATACCCACCACATGTGTTGTTTGCTCCACATAATATGCCTACTCAGGTGATAGCTGCAAAGGCCTTTCCACAAGCCAGTCAGGTCGTTCTTCCCGCTGTTGATCCGGCCAGACCCGTGGATTATCAGCTTCTAGACGACATAATAAGGGATATCGAGGGTTTCTCAGTGTTTGGTATCGATGCTCGAGATCTGTGCCTGGTTTCGAATGTGGTGCTTCCACAAAAGTTCAAGGTGTCAGACCTCCCTAAATACAAAGGTTTAAGTTGTCCTCATAGTCATATCACTATGTACTACAGGAAAATGGCATCGTATATCGACAATGATGACCTACTGATCCATTTCTTCCAGGATAGTCTGTCTGGGGCTTCCCTGGATTGGTACATGGGTTTGGAACGTACAAAGATTCGGTCATGGAGGGACCTATCTGAAGCATTTTTGAAATAATACAAGTACAACCTTGACATGGCTCCAACAAGGCTTCAATTACAGAATCAGACGCAAAGATCCAATGAAACCTTTAAAGAGTATGCTCAGTGATGACGCGGGATGGCGTCCAGGGTCCGACCAACACTTTCAGATAATGAACTTGTGGATATCTTCATGGGCTGTATTATGAGAAGATGATTGGAAGTTCATCTACAAACTTTGCTGATATGGTAACTATTGGTGAGCGTGTGGAAAATGGGCTGAAATCCAGGAAGATCACAGATACAACCGCTCCGCAGACAACGAACAAGATGTCGCATGAGGGCTTTACAAAGAAGAATGAGGGGGAAGCAAATGTTGTGACGGCAAGTGCCCGCCCCCAATATCAGTTTCTGATGGCCCCCATGCCATACTATCCGTATCTATATGTTGCTGTAACACAGTATCAACAACCGCCATGTCAATATCAACCGCAGAAAGGTAATCAACATCCAGCACCTGCTTAGAGAAATCAGAACCAGTAGTACAATCGTGACAACAAAGGACAAGGTCGAGGTCAGAAAAACAAGAACAATCTTGGTAATCATCCCCAGATTGACAAGATTCTGGTACCGTATGCAGATCTAGTGCCATATCTGATCCATGTAAGGGCTATCGTACCAAAAGAAATACTTGCTGCCACTCCTCCATTCCGTCCTAAGCATGATCCTAACGCTTCATGCGCTTATCACGCCGAATTCATAGGGCACTCTAGAGAGGACTGTTGGGCCCTCAAATAAAAAACCATGATTTGATTAACCAAGAGATCCTTACCTTCTCAGAGGAAAAACCCAACGTGAAGACGAATCCCCTGCCAAATCATGGTGGTTCAGCAGTCAACGCTGTGATCGAAGAGGAAACTACCAAATCCGTATTGAGATCCGAAGACGTAAAGACTTCGATGTCAGTTGTATCAAAAAGGCTTGAGAAGTTTGGGTTTCTAGCAGGTATACATGATGATTGTACAGTATGTGAGTATGATCCAGACAAGTGCGATGAGTTAAGGGGTTGTATACAAAAGTTGATGGACTAGGGTTTGATACAGTTCTCTAGGTCCAAGGCAGCAAAAGAAGTGGCAGTAATTGAACCAATAACCATTGTGTATGGAAAGAAGAAGGTCGAAGCTCCTCCCAAGAGGATTCAACCAATTCATTTCCGTGTTCCCAGCCCGTTTCCGTATCAAAACACCAAGGCAGTGCCTTAGAATTATGAGACAACAACGTATTTAGGAGGAAAAGAAATTCGTATTCCTGACACTGAAGACGTCAACATCACTGGAGCGGGAGGTATGACTAGCAGTGGCCGTGTATATGCTCCAAAATACACTCCTAGGGTGTATCCAGCACCCACAATTATCCCGCCTAAGGTGAAGGTCCTTCCTACTCTGACTCTGCAGGCAGGGGCAACTGTACCTGCCACTCCGAACATGACAACTGTTCTAGTGCCGACGACTGTTATTGGAAACAAAGCTGCATAATTAGAGGTGTCTAAAGGTAAAGGGCCGATGGTTGAGAATGAGAAAGTTGAAGATCACAAGAAAAGTATCACTTTTTAGGAAATCCAAGAATCCCTCAAATTTATCAAGAAGAGTGACTTCAAAATCGTCGACCAGTTGAACCAGACACCCTCCAAAATATCCATTTTGTCTTTGCTATTGAGTTTTGAGGCTCACCGCAAAGCACTGTTGAAAGTTCTGAATATCACTCATGTGATGCAAGATGTCACGGCTGATCAGTTTGACGATGTGGTTTCTAATATCACTGCCAGTAGGTATTTAGGGTTTAATGAAGCAGAACTACCTCCTGAGGGGATTCCCATAATAAAGCGTTACACATTTCGGTCATGTGCACAGACTCTCTTCTATCTCGAGTCCTCATTGACACTGGTTCTGCTCTTAATGTATTTCCAAAATCTACATTAAGTCAATTACAGTTTAAAGGGCCTGAAATGAGGACCAACACACTGATTTTCCGAGCTTTTGATGGTTCCCAATGACGGGTTATTGGGGAAGTCGATTTGCCCATCTGTGTTGGACCCCACAAGTTCAGCATTACCTTCTAAGTCATGGATATCAACCCGACTTACAATTGTTTGTTGGGTGGGCCGTGGATTCATGTCGCTGGGGCAATCACCTCCACGTTGCACCAAAGGCTGAAGTTCTTGATTGATGATAAGCTGGTAATTGTGAGTGGTGAAGAAGACCTATTGATTAGCTAACTCTCATCATTCAGATATGTTGAGACAGATGAGGGGATTGTTGAGATTCTGCTCCACTGTTTAGAGTTTGAAGAAGTCAGTTCTGCTATCGCCAATCATGACCAATCATCCGCTACTGTTATATCCTCAATAAGAAGTGCCAAGCATACGTTGGAGAAAGGCCCGCTTCCCGGCTGGGGTAAATTTGTTGACGTGGCAAAAAAGCGCGACATATTTGGCATCAGTTACCACCCAGCAGCATGCTGTAAGACCCCAATTTTGACCCTAAGATCCCTCATGCTATCTCATCATATGCATTGGCATTGGGATCACACCTTGGCATTCTTCTTACCCCTCATTCATTGGGTTTGCATTGGGAGAGATCACCAAGCACTTTTGATTGTATCATACTTTGTTTTTCATTACTTACTAACCAAAATACCAAAAATATGTCAATGCATAGTTTATTGTTTTTGTAGGTAGTGTACATGCTCACCTATGCTCTATCAGGCTCATATCTAGGGTTTGAGACCCTCATTGCAAGGAGCTCAATCAAGAGTTGGCTTACTTTGGCTCTAAGTGTCATATAGGAATTCCCATGATCTTCACATGTTATTTTGATCAAGAAATCATCAAGAGTTTGGATTTGGTTTGCCTTGGAAACCCTAATTCATCTGGGTATCTTATGTGACTTCTTCAACAAGTTTATTCAACAATTGATCAAACATTTCAAGGGATACTTCACATTAAATCATATTATGCATATAAGATCCTCCATGAGTCCCAAAAGTCAATAGAATATCAAGCTAGCAAGTTGGTTCATGGTGGTTGACTAGAGGATTTCAACTAGTCAAAATTGGGGTTCCTTAGACCCTATCTCCTACACTTTTTATCATATGAAAATGATTCCAAGAGAAAGGTTACTCTAAATGACATTCTAAACAACTTTCATGTTAAGGTCAAGAGCTAATTTTTCTTGGAAAGTCATTTTTTATGGTGAAAGATTACAGGTCATTTTGTATAAACCCTAATTTGGAGGTCAACTTCCCAAGATCATAACTTGCTCATTTTTTATAAGATGAAAGCCATTCAAATTCCATGATCAAGTTCAAGATGTCTACTTCAACTTTTATGTTTATAGAAAGTGCAAATTCAACTTGAAAATGCATGTGCCAAGAGGAAACATTATAGGTCATTTTGGGCCAATACCATTGAACAAGTGATTTTCCTCAACTTCTAAAATGCATAACTCCTTCATGCCAAATCCAAATGAGGTCAAATTTATGACCAAATTGAAGGTGTTTGAAATATATACAACTTTGATGAAGGAACTTTTCTCATTTGAAACCCATAGAAAAATTTATTCAAGGTGGAAGAAGTGAACATATGGCTTGGTACTTAGATTTTTTTTTGATATGTTTGCTTTTCCAAACTTCCACCTCAAACTTCATCATGATCCAAGCTTCAAACAAAAAAGTGTTCAACATGAAAGTTGTTCCTCTTAATCTAAACTTTTCAAAAAGTCCAAAATCATCTCATTTGGAAAAAGTATGAATGACTTGCGCAAGGCTTAAAGTTGAAGGACCATTTGGATAATTTCGAGTTCCACTTTTCGTACACGAGTGCATGGCTTTACAACATGATTTCAGCATTGCTTACACACAATTTTGGACCTAAGTGCATCATTTGATGGGCCTATCACACGCCCATGCAAGCATGGAAGTGAGTTTTTCAACTTTGGACAAAAATGGAAGTGTGCAATTATAAATCTCCTTGGCTATAAATAGAAGCTCCCTTGCTCAGAATTGAGGACCCTGGCGCGCAAGCTTTGAATCAGCAACCCTAAACCCTCATCGTTAAAGGATAAGCTTGAAGCTTTTCTTTGAAAATCGAGTTGAATCTCCTACTGTTTTTGAGATTGAAACTCCAAGAGTCCATCCTTATTCTTGATCCATTTCCATTCCATCAAGCATCTGAAGCAAGGCAAAACATAATTGAGAGCAAGATCGTGCCAATCTGAAGCTGCAGTGAAAGTGATTTTCAGAATTTTTCATCTCTTTGATTCTCACTCAATTCTCCACTATTCTAGTTGATTTTTGGTTTCCTGAAGTCCTACCAATGTAGGCGAGAAGATTGAGTTGCTTTGAGGTCAAATCGAAGCAACTCAGATCATGATCTTGAAAATTCAACTCCCTGTCTCTTTCTATATACTTGGAGTTAGACAAAATTGAGGCCAGATTCGAGCTCCTAAGCATTTTTTCTTTAAATTCATGTCCTCCTTTTTCATTTTGGTGATGGTTGAAGGTGGACCAGTCCGGTGAGGTCCACCGGAGAAAAAGACCGGAGCTCTGACTTCGGTGATGTTTTGGCGTGTTTCTGAACCACATGATCCATTCATTTTGTTTTAATCTTAGGCGTTGGTTTTGATTACCACATGTGCAACGCCGTTGACTCAAGACCACATGGAACGCGTGCTAGAGACCATCTGATCTGCCACCTCAATTAATGAGGGAGATCAGATGACCCACGTATTTTTGTAATTTCTGATTTTCATTTTAATTGCTTTATTTTTATTAATTCATATTAATTTTAATATTGATCCAAAAAATATGGGACTTCCACCAAAAAAATTCAAATATTTTTCTCTTTCATTTTCTGAATTAAAATTATTTTTTGGATTAATATTAATATTTTTTGGGTCCCTTGACCTTGTTTGACCTATGATAAATCTCCTGGCCATTTATTTGGTGTTTTGAAGAGGTTTTAGGTTTTTGATCAAACATAATTTAATTTAATGCATTTTTTAATTGATTTTTAATTGTTTAATTGTGAATAAATTGTGTTGAGCTATTTTTGTTGACTTGTGAAGTTTGACTAATGTGTTTGGGCCTTGGTCAAGGTTGATTTGACTTTGTTGGATTAAAATCATTGGATTTAGGGGATTGATGGAATTTACATTCCATCTCCCAAAATGAATGAATAGTTTTAATTTGATAAAATCCTTCCCTTGTCCAATTTGTGTTTGTCTCACTTCCCCTCCCTATTCATCTTCAATCCCCTTCTATCCCATTCGTTCCATTGACCTATGATATCTCTATATCCTAAGGCTAATTGGTTGATAAACCAATACAAGTATGGATGAGATTAGGTCCACCCTTTTGCCATTTTCTTTTAAGTGTGGTATGTTTTAGGAGTATGGTTCATTATACCATATCTTTAACATGCACTAACACTAAAATTTCTATTGCACGACCTCAGATAGTTGTGACTTCTACATAAGTCCAATTACGATTGCTTAACATAGCGCTAAATTTTGACCCAAAAGCATAGAATTCTAGTAAATGAGATTGTAAGTCTCCCTCCTTTCATGGTATTGTGTGGAAACTTGGCCTTTTTTCCTTCCTTTGGAAGATGTCTTGGTTCAAGGATCCATGCTTGTGAATAGAGGGTTGAGTGTTTTCCAAAGAATGACTTAAACAATTGAAAAGCAAAAACAATACTAACACCTAATCAACTAACATTTGACTAACTCATAATTTCAAGTCATTTACCTTATGTAATTTAAATTCAAGCCAATTATCATTTGTCATTATACATATCATTTAACTTGTTTATTTTAATGTCATTTTTACTTTGCTCACTTGAGCCATATGTTGTTAATATATTATGATTGTATACATTTGTCTTGTACCTTGTTTGTGTTTGTGGTCTTAAGACCTTAATGTACATAATAACAACAAAACCCTTAAAAAATGTTTGCGTGGACTGTTGGATTTGATCTGAGATTTGGACTTAGAATTAGGCAACACTCCCTATGCAAAAGGACTTGGCCAATGCCAACTTTTCTGAAGCCAAGCCATAGTGAATTGAACTTTCATCTGATGCAAGTATTGAGATCCCTTTTGAGTTCATCTGCTACATGGTCTTGATGCAAATGTTATTTTGAACATGTGTCTAATGCCTTATTCTGAGCCATTCAAGGAGTATGTCATCTGATATATGGGGAAGATTATGAAGAAGACTATGGAGTTGCTAGTTTGGATGTGGCTATCTTTATTTGATGTCTTGCTCTTCATCTTACTTGCTTATTGATATTGCTTGATTTTAAAGTCCAAAGGAAAAGTGGGTTTCTATATGACATTTTTGTCTATTGGATTGCACCCCACCGGTCAGATCTTTTCAACTCTTAACTTTTAAATTCTTGCTTAGGATTAGTCTCTTCATCTCCTCCCATTTCTTAAATTTCAAATCTCTCCCCCCTTTCAAAATAATCTTTGCTTGTGATTTTTAAACTTAGACTCTTTATTGCAAATTAGAAACTTTGGCCTTATGCCATTGTGTTTTTAACTTCTCTTTCTTAATCAAACTTGTAAATGAACTTAACCATACTTGACTTAAAATTTCAAAAGACAAAAGGAACTAACACTCATTCAAACTCTTTTAGGCCTTTTTTGCCTCTTTCAAACTTAAACTTTTGTTAAAAGCAATCAACTCACTTTGAAATTGATACCATGAACTACGAGGTTTTGATCCCTCATTTTTATGTTGGTACGTAGGCACAAGTCCGAAGGTCTTGTCAAACACAAAAATATAATTAATAAATTCTTTTCTCATCTCCCCACTCTATTTATTGCAAAAATATTTTATGCCAAAACACATACACACATAAAAAAGGGCTCCCTAGGAGTACCTTGGACACTTTGATTGCTAACACCTTCCCTCTGTGTAACCAACCCCCTTACCTGTAATCTCTGGCATTTTATTAGTTTTGATTTGAACACTTCTTACGTTTGGGTTTTGTTCATGCTTTTCCCTTTTCCTTTGGAAATAATAAAAGCGCGGTGGAGACTCTGATTTTATTGACGTTAAGTTTATCCATAGCTTAATGGTCATGAATTTACCGCTACACTTGCAAGGCAAGCCCAAAGAAGAAGCAGTTCAACCCGGTAAAGTTCAGCAGCGCCGGCTACCAAAACGATCATATTGTGGCAGTCATTGGAGAATCTAGTGGCAGCATTCCAGAGGCGCCTAGCCTCATACGCAGATGTCTCCTAGGGTTCATGCTTCCCAACTGGGCGACTACAGTGATTCCCATAGTGTACTCGGAAAAAATGTAATGCATTTTGTTTTCTCAATCCCTCGTCCCCGCCTGAGAAGAGAGGATAGCTTGTGAGGGCCTCCATGTTTAAAAGTATTATGTGAATAAATAAAAAGTACTTTTGCATGCAAAACTTGTGTTCCCTTTTCTTTCAGTTATTTTTACTTTTCCACTAAAACAACGAAATGGCAAAAGATTTCTTTTTCTTTTTTCCACTTTCTTAAAAAGCATACTAAAATAAGCTCATCATATGCAGAGCAAACAAATCCATTGATTGCAACATGGCAAAAATTAACTGTAAATATGGATTTCCAATCAACCAAGCTGAAAACGACAGTGAGGAAGATTGTGAATTACCAGCTGAAATAGCATGGCTCATTGAGCACAAAGAAAAAGAGATTCAACCATACAAAGAACCAGTGGATGTCATTAATTTGGGTTCTGAAACTGATAAAAAAGAATTAAAAGCTAGGGCATCTCTTGTCAAGCATGTACACTCCGAGTTGGTAGAGTTATTGCACGAGTATGTTGACGTCTTCGCTTGGTCGTATCAAGATATGCCAGGGTTAGACACCAGCATCGTTGAACATCACTTGCCACTCAAGCCCGAATGTCCTCCCATCAAGAAAAAGCTCAGAAGGACCAGACCCGACATGGCACTCAAGATCAAAGAAGAGGTTAAGAAGCAGTTCGACGCTGACTTCTTGGCCATTTCTAAGTATCCATAGTGGGTTGCTAACATCGTCCCAGTTTTGAAGAAAGATGGTATAGTCAGAATGTGTGTAGACTAACGAGACCTCAATAGAGCAAGTCCGAAGGATGACTTCCCCTTGAATCATATTGATGTTTTGCTTGATATACAACTCAGTTTTTCGTCTTTTCTTTTATGGATGGGTTCTCCGGATACAATCAGATAAAGATGTCGCCAGAAGATTGGAGAAGACACCTTTCATCAAACCCTAGGGGACTTATTGCTACAAAGTAATGCGATTCGGCTTGAAGAATGCAAGGACAACATATCAACATGCCATGGTAACCCTCTTTCACGATATGATTCATGAAGAGATTGAGGTTTACGTGGACGACATGATTTCCAAATCCAGAACTGAAGAAGATCATTTGGTGAAGCTGAGGAAATTGTTTGTCAGATTCCGAAAGTTTAAGTTACGTATGAATCAGCCAAATGCACTTTTGGGGTCCGATCCGGTAAACTCATGGGTTTCATAGTCAGTCAGAAGGGTATTGAGGTTGATCCCGACAAAGTTTGAGCCATCCAAGAAATGCCATCTCCCCGAACAGAAAAAGAGGTCTGAGGTTTCCTTGGCTGACTCAATTACATCTCCAGATTCATATCACACTTAACGGCTACCTGTGAACCGATATTCAAACTATTGAGAAAGAACCAATCGATTGTGTGGAACGATGACTGCCAAGCGGCAATCGACAAAATAAAAAAGTACTTGCAAGAACCACCAATCCTGATACCACCGGTTCTTGGTAGGCCTCTCATTATGTACCTCACAGTACTTGATGAATCTATGGGTTGCGTTTTGGGTCAACATGATGACACAGGGAAGAAGGAACATGTTATTTACTATCTCAGCAAGAAATTCACTGATTGTGAGACCAGATACTCACTTTTGGAGAAGACTTATTGTGCTTTGACTTGGACTGCTCGCGGCCTGACACAATATATGATTTGCCATACCATTTTATTTATATCCAAAATGGATCTGATAAAGTATATCTTTGAAAAGACGGTTGTTACTGGTAGAATTTCCTGGTGGAAAATGTTGTTGACCGAATATGATATTCAATATGTGACCTAAAAAGCGATAAAGGGGAGCATTTTGTCTGACTACCTTGCTCACCTACTTGTCGAAGGTTATCAATCGTTGAGGTTTGTCTTTCCAGACGAGGACATTATGTTTATCATAGACTTCATTATGCCAGGCTTCGAGGCAAGCCTTGAGGAAGGCCCCGAACCAGGATCGTGATGGACACTTGTGTTAGACGGTGCTTTCAATGCTCGAGGACATGGCACATGTGTTGTTATCACTTATCCGACTAGTTTCCACCTTCCATTTACCGCTAGATTATGTTTTGACTGCACCAATAATATGGCAGAATATGAAGCATGTATCTACAGTTTGGAGGAGGCCATCGACTTAAGGATCAAGATTCTTGAGGTATACAGTGATTCAGCTCTGGTAATAAGTCAAGTAAAAGGTGATTGGGAGACTCGGGATAACAAGTTGATACCTTACAAGGAGCATATCAGAAAACTAGTACCCTACTTTGATGAAATCTGTTTTCATCATATTCCAAGGGAAGAAAACCAGTTAGTAGATGCTCTAGCTACGTTGTTGTCTATGTTCAAAGTCAAATGGAAGAATGAAGCAGCATCTATCCATATTGACCACTTAGATGAACCAACACATTGTCTAGAAATCGAGGCATATCCTTATGATAAGCCCTGTTTCTATGACATAAAGACATTTTTGGAGAAACGACAATATCCCAGGGTATATCCATTACCGATAAGAATGCTCTGAGAAGGCTGTCTTCAAAGTTCTTCCTAAACGATGATGTGTTATATAAGCGAAATTATGATTCTATACTGCTTAGATGCGTGGATAGACACGAAGCTAGTACGATCATAAAATCCATACATGAAGGTTGCGAGGGTGTACATGCAAAAGGTCCTGCTATGGCCAAGAAAATCCTTCGGGCTGGGTATTACTGAACGACAATGGAGGTTGACTGTTATAACTTTGTCAAGAGATATCACAAATGTCAGATATATGGTGACAAGATCTTTGTGCCACCGACTCCATTGAATGTTTTGACTTCTCCATGGCCTTTTTCTATGTGGGGTATTGATATGATTGGGATGATAGAGCCTAAAGCTTCCAACGGTCATCGATTCATCCTAGTCGCCATCGACTACTTCATGAAATGGGTCGAAGCTGCTTCGTATGCTAATGTCACTCGACAGGTAGTTACCCGGTTTATGAAGAAGGAGATAATCTGCGGTTATAGGATACTTAGCAAGAGCATCACTGACAATGCCAGTAATCTCAACAACAACATGATGAAGGAGTTATGTGAAGAATTTAAGATCGAGCACCACAACTCTTCACCATACCGGCCCAAAATGACTGGCACTGTGGAGGCAGCTAATAAGTATATCAAGAGAATCGTCCAGAAAATGGTCAAGACATACAAAGAATGGCATGAGATGTTACCATTTCCTCTGCATGGTTACAGAACCTCAGTCCGCATATCCAATGGGGCAACTCCATACTCGTTGGTGTATAGGATGGAGGCTGTCTTATCAATTAAAGTAGAAATCCCTTCACTCAGAGTCATCATGGAGGCCGACCCCGATGAAGCTGAATGGGTGCAATCACGGTATGACCAGCTGAATCTGATAGAAGAAAAGCATTTGACGGTCGTTTGTCATGGTCAGTTGTACAAAAGGCATCTCAAACGAGCTTTTGATAAGAAACTTCTTCCTCGTGAGTACCGCGCATGGGAACTCGTGCTCAAATGGTATTCTGCTATTCACTCAGACCTGCGAGGCAAATGGACTCCCAACTATGAGGGACCTTTCGTCATCAAGAAGGCCTTCTCAAGTGGGTCTCTAATCCTCACAACAATGGATAGGGAAGACTTACCGTCGCCAGTGAATGCAGACATAGTCAAAAAATATTATGCCTAAAAAGAAATGGTAAAAGCCCGCTAGATTAATCTTCACAAGATTGATCTAGACAAATATGGCTATCCCGATGGACCAAAAAATGAATTGTCTATGCAAAAATTAGGGAACAAATACAAAGCTCGCTAAGTCAAAACCCCGAAAGGGAGACTTAGGCAAAAATGAGCATCTCGGTGGACGAAAAGAATAAAAAATGTCCAGGCAAAAGTTAGGGATAAAGGCATTGACTATGAACCTCGAGCCCATTACGCTACAAGCTAGATATCTGATGGTCAAAGATCGATCCAATCATCGTTAGTGGAAGCAAGGTCTCGGGATCCGGATTCTACATTAGACTAAAGCCAATGTTGTAATCAATGGGAAAAATACACAAAATATTTCCCATTGGCATTTCATTTATTTTTCAATTTTTGCAACACCATCATCAAGGGTGTTTGCATCTTTGTACACACCATATGTACGGTTTCACATCAATAAGATTCAGTTTCTTCTGGTAAATATTTTTCTTCTGTGTTTTGTATGCAAAATAACTGATTCATCTTATTCACATAATGCCTTAAAATTTCGGATAATAATAAAATCTACACTAAAGGGAAACACTATGCATTACTATAAAATCCCGATGAACTTAAAAGATGACTGGTAGCCCAAAAGTGGTTTCGCTCGAACACTTATGGCATCTGATTGAATACCCCGTTGATTTTTATGTCCCGGTGTTATCCAGCAGGCATATTATTCCTCGACAGCAGCGTTGATACCTGAATCTCACACAACCTACACCTTTCAATCTTCGATGACGAGTAGGAGTTCCCATCATAATGATGAACCATATTCCCCACAAATGACCTATGTCTAACCAAACAAATAAACAAGCATGCATCATAAAAACAAATCATACATCATGCATCAGGCATGTCATTCATCAAAGACCCGTTCAACCACAGTGTGACCACCCGTTCGGGAAAATTCTTGGATACGTTAGTATTTAATTCTCTTCCACCTTTAATACTTGAAAAGCGTCTGCAATTCTCATATTCTGGTTCAAGAAGATTAAATAGGGGCAGCTGTTGTACCCGTAAATTTACCCTCCCCTTTTCTTCACATCTCCATCTAACCATTTGACTAGGGTTCATTCGCATGCATTATTAACTCATGCATATGCATCATTCATTACCATGGATTTCAAGTGTTTGACTTACAGGGCTTTGGTTTGTTTGTACAACAACCGGAAATGCTTGGTTTGGACTTTCCCCGAGGCACCGAGGCCTCCAAAACCCTAATCTCAGGTGATCTCAGTGTGTCACACTCAGCATCCGATCCTTGGTCCGTCCATTTTGTCATGTTTGGTTCTCGATTCTTTTGTTCGTAATCCAAGTCCTTGGTCTCATCACTTGATCGTTGTCATGCCACTATGCTTAGTCCCTGGGTTCCCATTTCTCGCTTCGATGGGTCGATTATAAATCTCGGGTTTAATTTATGGTCATGTTCATTTATTAAGCCGAGTTGTTTTCATTCAATTGGCCAATTTCTTTCATTTTTATCCCTAAAATATTGATTACATACCAAAAGGGTGCAAAAGGCTATTACATTGGAAAAACCTCAGTTTTGGAGGTTTTTAGCCCTGTGAGTCGACTCATGACTCAGTGTAAAACCCCCAGGTCCGAATAGGTCGACCCACTGGTCGACTCAATTTTGGAAAACTTGAGTAAACTCACCCTTCACGTAGACTCATTCACCTTTTGTCTTTGAACCTTGTTCCCTCGGGTCGGAACAGGTCGACTCCCAGGTCGACTCAATTATGGGAATTCCTAATTGAGTCGACTCACCCGTTCCTTGCATCAACTCATTTCTAATTTTCCTTTCAATCATTTCATCGCGGGTCCGAACAGGTCGACTCAACCATGGGAAAATTACTATTTGAGTCGACTCATTCCCTGTTTGAGTCAACTCATAGCTTGTTTTGCAGGATTTTTGCACTATTAATGTGAGAGGAGAATTTTTGGGTTGAAGCATGATCCTTCAACATTGAAGTTTAGCCAAGGCTTGCAATCTAAGGCAAGTAGACACCTGCATAAACACCAGAAAAATCGTGAGCATCCGACGACACTTCAATGTTTGGTACTTCATCAAACTTCAATCAAACACATTGTGAACACATCAAACCTGCAACAAACCTAGTGCAGCAAATTCACAAACACTTCAACTTGCACAATCATAACCAAAGCCAAAATCACTCTTGCACAACATAACCTTACAATGAGTAACCTACAGTTGCAAGTCATGATAGTTATATCTTCTGCCTTAGCCAACATCAAAGCAAATCCCATTCAAATTTTCACCTGCAATAGCCAGTCATAAACCACCATTTCCCCTTAACTAACCAATTAATTAACTTCCAACTCAGTGAGTTAACTACCTAAACTCACTAAGTTCATCCCAACTAACTCCAAGCCTAACTCCAAGCCCCATTAATCCCAAGCCTAATCCCTATAAATTCTCATCTTCACCATCATTTGAGGACTTCACTTTTCTCTACTCTCTACACTTTTTGCAATTTTCAATTCTCTGCAACTTTTCTATGAATCTTTTCCTTCTCACACCCAAAGCTCAATTTCCTAAAACTCCATTGAAGCTTCACATTGAAGCTTCAAGAAGAGTGAGCTTAACCTCATCACTACTACTATTCTTGAATTTTTTTTCCAGAAAACCAGCAAGTCAGAGAAACATAAAGGCAATACTTAGCCTTCTTATACAAGTGATTTTTCGTCTTCATCTTCTCCGATCAACACTCGCCGGAGCAATTCTCAGCTTCGGAGGTAGGTCCCTTTTTCATTGCATTTTGGTTGTTATGCTGAACATTACACCATGCTATTACAAACCCCTGTCGTGAGGAGCTCCGAATCTTGTTCATGGATGAGTATTTTAGATCTAAGTTCTTAAGTATTCTTGAGGATTAGGTCTCATTATTGGATTTAGGACAGGAATTAGAGAATTTGGAGAGTGGATCCTGGTTCGGGAGGTGGAGACGAAGATGGAGGTGTCTCCGTCTTTCATTTCCGGTATCCGCCGCCGCCGGAAGCGATTCATGGCGCGGTGGTCCACGGTGGAGCTCTGGCACCAGCAATCTGGACTGTCATGGAAAAAGGCGCGCAAGATATTCAAATTCTTCTGTTTTTTCCCAACACAACTCCCAATCTTTAGGCTTATTTTCTGACTGAGCTTGTCACATTCCAAGCCCAATGCAGTTTTCTCTCACTCCATCTTTTCTGCTGCACCTCCTGACTGAAAAGAACCTTGTCCAACATTGGGCTTTGGCAACTGAAGCTCACACCTTTGGCCCCTGTTTTGCTCTCTTTTTCCAGCACACATCCAAATCAGGATGCACCCCCTGTTATGCAAAGGCCCACACTATTTCATTTGTTTTGTTTGTTATTTGTTGATTAGATCATTTTTTAATTGTTAGAATTTTGGTTAATTGGATAAATTAGGAGTTTAATTAGAATTTTCATAATTAATATTTTAGATTCAATAACCATAAAATTTGACAAAAGACCATTTTACCCTTTAGGGGTAATTTTGAACATTTTTCACTATAATCACCTGCTCCTTTAGGAATAGAATTTAACTTAGAATCCTAACCATAACATGTTCCCTTAGGAATTTTAACATGGACTTTCAATCGAATTTTTCACTAACCATGGCATGCTCCCTTAGGATTAGATTGTAATTAATTCTAACCATTAAAGTAGGTGCTAACCTAGTTTTCAAACCAAAACCAACCCATGATTAAATTTATCAAAAGAAATTTTGATCAATTAAATCCTTTTAACTTGTATAATCCCACAATGTAAATTGAGTGACCAAAATACGTTTGGTCACTTAATAAGACTTTTCTTCTAAGTTGTGGAGCTCGAAGCCTTAAGTCAAGATCTTCAAATCAACGCATCCTCAGTCACACCAAGCAACAGATTATACAAGATGAATCAAAGGTCAACACTTGGTAAATACGATTCAAATTGTATGAAACGAGCCTTAAGTAGTAAGGAATGATGAGATGCAGTCTCTCCTATCCTCATCTAGAGAGAATTTGCGTATGGGGCGTATGCCCCAAATATTCAAAGCGTTCACCCTTATTCCTAGACTTTAGTACCATACGAATCGATTAAACTACCAAGTCTTTTGTATACAAGATCAACATCAACACAAGGATCAACCATGAAGATTCTTCACCAACAACTTCCCAGTCAAGAGAAGTATCATGCACTTCAAGTCTTAAGTAATAGGGAATGACGAGACGGAGTCTCTCATATCCTCGTATAGAGCGAATTTGTGTATGGGGCGTATGCCCCAAATATTCAAAGTGTTCTCCCTTATTCATAGGCTTTAATGTGATTCCTATCAATCGAATGTCAAGTCTCTCAATTCATTTCTCCATTCCTATTCATTTCTATTCCAATCATTCAATCATATTCTTTTGCCCCCAATCATCTTATTTTCAGCCCTAGTAGGCTGAACTACAAAAGATCTGATTTCCTTATTGCACTATAAGGGTACTGTAAGACCCCAATTTTGACCCTAAGATACCTCATGGCACCATAACATTGCATTTGCATTTTGCCTCAAGGATCATAAGCATCTTGGCTCCTTAACCTTTGGGTGGGATCCCTTGTGAGTTGGTTTGAGATCACAAAGCATGCTTGAATTGTATATTATTGCTTTTCTCATTTTATTTACTAACCAAAAGCACAAAAATATGTCACTAACATCTTTTGTTTGTAGCTTGAGCAGTCACAAGGTCTAAAACTTCTAGGAGATCCTATGTGCATTGATAGGGCCAATTGAAGATGAAAGCAAGCGTGGCAATGGTTCCCAAAGCTCTCATCCATCAAATATGCCTCCCAAGTATCTCAATTCATCATTTTGATCAAAGCAAATCAAAGGGCTTGAGGCTTTGTTTCCCAAGGAAACCGTAATTCATCTGTATCAACTATGCCTTGCTCATGAAGCAACCTTAACCCATGATCAAATAAAATCAAAGGAAGTTCCTTCATTCATCATTTCATGCATATTTGAACTTGTTTGAGTGTCCTCAACCATCAATTCATCAAGATATGAGGTTTGGACTTGAGAAGTTGATCAGTCAATTCATCTTACTATTTTGAAATGCACTGAGACGTAATGTTTAATGTGTTTGTCCAATGGAGACGACCCCAAGAGAAAATATGTTCTTAAGAACCATATGAACAACTTTCATGTTCATCAAAAATTTATTTGAAGCTTGGAAGGTCATCATCCATTTCAAAACATTATAGGTCATTTTGACTAAAACCCTAATTTTGGGTCAACTTCCCAAGGACATAACTCCTTCATTTTTCATGATTTTGATGTGGGATCAAATGCATTATAAATATTACGATGTCTACTTCAAATGTTATGTTGAACAAAATTTCAAAATCCTAAACGAAATACATGTGATAATGCAAAACATTATAGGTTACTTTGGACCAAATGCATTGAAATGTGAAAAAGTCCAACTTCAAGTGCCCATAACTTCTTCATCAAAAATCCAAATGATTCAAATTTTAAATCCAAATTTAATGCCTTGAAAAGATCGACAACTTTGGTGTTAAAGCTTTTGTCATTTGGAGCTTGCATCATTGAAACAGAAGGGCTTGAACTTTGGCCAATTTTGAAAATCTCACATGTACATGTTTTGCACCCCACACTTCATGACCACTTTTCATCAATTTCCAAGGCTCAAATGGAGTTTTGATCAACATAACATTTAATTCTCATGCAAAAAGCTTTCCAACCATTTCTCATGAGGTGGTGTTTCAAGTTTGGAAGAGCCATTTTTGAAGACATGAACATTATGGTGCAATTTTGGAAAATCAATTAATTTGCATTGCATGAGCTAATCCTGTACCATTTGCACGTCCAATTTGCTTCTATCATGCATCAGCTACGAAATCCAAGTGGAATTGGGCCCTTCATGCGCCTGTATAGGCCCATGCATGGAGGCCCTTTCCATTCATGCAAGGGAATGTTCATGCACTTCAGCCATGCTTCTCCTATAAATACAATGCCTATGCTCTTCATTTCACGAACCTGAAGACGCCCTAAATGTTGTGCAATTGAATCCCCACCCTCACACCAAATGAACTCTCTCATTTTTCTCTCAATTTTCAGATCTGAATTTTGATTTCCTCGATTGATTTTCAGATCTTAAAGTTCCTAAACCTCATCACCTTGATTCATAGAGTAAACTGCAAGCATTAAAACCAAGGAATTGTGACTCTAAGCTCTGCAAATCAGAGGTTTACCTCAGCTTTTATTTTCTTCGAATCAGCTTATATTATGGTTATTTCTTGCTGTTGTTGTGTGATCTAAAGTCCTCTGCATAGAGGCAATTGTTTTGAGCTTCGAATTTTTGAAATCTAGCAAGTTCAGTTGAACACCATTAAAATTCCATCTCTGATTTCTCTCAATGTAGAAACCTAGAGTGGATTTGGTTGGTACAGGGGTGATGTACATCACCCCAGCTTTCGATTGGTGCCTGGATCGTAGCATATGGTTAACTTTTTTCTTTCTGCAATTTTTGAACCTCGCCGGATCTGGCCGGAGAAGACGGTGGTGCTGGTCACCGTCTGTTCTCCAGATGGAATCTGAACCATCCGTTTCATTTTCCAGATTTGATCCAGTCCCTCCATTGTTATGACTTTTCCATAGGCCAGGTGTTTTCCATTTGACTCGCGTGTATGGTGAGCGTGCGCTTCCTGGACACGTGATGATCCACGTCAATTAATGAGGCTTCATCAGACGGTCCACGCATTTTCTCATTTTTAATTTCTGATTTTAATTTCTTTTATTTCTTTTAATTCCATTTCTTTTTAAAAATTCATAACTCCTTCATTATTATTGGTCCAAAAAATATGAGACCAATTTCATTTTTCTCCTTTTAATTTCTATTTTCTAAAAATGATTTTTAATATTTTTTATTTTATCATTTGATATTTTTTAGGAATTTTCTCTTTTCTGCTTATTTTTTATTCATTTTAATTAGTTTTTGATATCCAAAAAATACAAAAATATTGTTCAAACCTATTTGAATGATGATAGATCTATGCAAAATATTCTCATCAATTTATTAATTGATTTGAGATTTATTTGAGATTTTAGTTCAATTAGGTTATTTTTTGTGCATTTTTAATTGATTTAAAATAGTTTCTGACTTCTAAAAATACTGAAATTTTTTGTCAAACTTTGTTTTACCTTGTTGAACTTGGGATAATTCACTTGGACTTTTCAAAGTTGATTTGAAGTGAGTTTGAAGTTTGACCTTTCTTTATTATTTTAATTCAAGTTTTATTTTAATTTTGAAAAATTCCAAAAATATTTTATTTGTTTCTTGACTTCTAATCTTCATTTTACTTCTATTTACTATTGTTTGACCTTGATCTTCTCTATCTTTGGTCAATGCTTGTTGATTATTTCATTTCATTTCCATTTATGTACTTTAATATTCATCTTCTTCTTCTTCTTCTTCTTTTTCTTTTTCTTTTTTGATCAATGAGTTAAAGGTTGATGGTTATCATTGATACATGGAGGTTTAACTATCCTTGATTCAAATCTAATTTATCTTGATCATGGATCAAGTGAATGGCTTTGCATTAAGGATAGGTTGCTTCCTAATCAAGCAAAGAACCTAAATCAATACAAGGTCATTTCTCATCTTCTTTTTGGCATGGAAAGTTGTAGGAGTTTGATTCACTAATCAAAATCTCTAACTTGTGTTGTTGCCTACATTATTATTGATCGGCCTCAGATAGTTGTGACTTCTACATAAGTTCAATTACGATTGCTTAACATAGCGCTAAATTGCCTTATGGCACACTAACTCTAACACTAACCATTAACCATTAACCATTAACATTTAATTCTTGCTCTTTACATTTATGCAATTTACTATTCTTGTACATATTATTCATTTGCTTTTGCCCTTTTCTCATTTGAGCACATGTTTATGTTAATGCAATTTGCCTTTTGCTCACTTGAGCACATAATTGTGTATATATTATTGTGCGTGTGTTTTATTTTGATTGTTGTGGACCAAATGCAAAAAATGGACAAATGGACTTAGTTTCTAGGACATTCCCTATGAAAAATTGGAGTAAAAAGGTCTTAATGTTGAAGATGGATTAGAAGGACCAAATCTCTGAACTCACTCTTGTCCATTCTTGATTTGCTTCATATAACTTTTTGATGTTGTGTGCTTTTGTGCTAGAGAATCCTATTTGAGCCAAATTGAAGAACCATTTCCATGTCCATCCAAAGTGAAAGATACAATAGCCATTGGGGATATTCTAAGAGCTTGCTTGATTAATTTGATTGCCTGAGCTTACACTTATTTTGCTTGCATATTCCAAAGGATGGGAGCTACTTGGATCATCAATATGATCTCAAGAAAGGAACTCCATTTGTGGTCTTGTTTCTTATCCTTCATCTCTTGTATGATTAGGACTTTAGCCATTCTTCTTCTTCCCTCCATTCTAACCCAAGTCAAAACTTTTTGTGCAAACATTAACATTTGTTTTCAAACATTATAAACCTAAGCCTTATGCTTTTGATTTCCAAACTTTCTTTTCATAACACTTATTTTGAATTGAATCTGTAGATGTTTAATTGGCTGCATTGTATGGTAAAACACTAGCTGGATTCTAATGTTTTGACTGATGTCATGACATGCTGTGGAGATGTTTGTTTGACTGCATTGTATGTTAGAATATCTAGTTGTACTCTGATGTCTTGGCTGATGTCATGATAGTCTGAGTAGTATACTGCAGGTTTAGCTAATACAGGATTTATTGAATGTCAAACTGGATGTTATGACATTCATCCCTGTCAGCAGATACTGAGGAATAGAACAATTGGTGTTCTGCTATAACTCAGTATTTACTTTCAGTCTGGTTATCAAGGAAATACCAGACCTGACATAAGGCTAATTGTGTAAATGTCAAATTGGATGTCTTGACATTTACTATTGTACGCTGATACTGAGGTATGGACAGATTGGTCATGTACAGTTCAACAAATTTGTACAGTCTGTTTTCAGGAAAAACAGACTTAGCATATGGTCCTTGATTTAGATGTCAAACTGAATGTTGTGACATTCATTCCTGACAACATATGCTATATTGTAGGTTGTTTAGTTTTTCTGTTTCAGCAGTTTTCTCAGGCTATTCTTCAGGGATTCAACAGCTGAGAGAAAATCCAAGAAACCAACAACCAAGCTACATTTAATGAACCTAACAAATAGCCTATTTGTTAGTAACCTAGATGTGGAATTTAGGGGAACTCGCGTGACCTTAAATTCAGGAGAATACAAGTACTAGGCCCAAGTGCAGCAATATAAAACGATGGCAATCCTTCATTCAGAACTGGGGATTTTAGGCGTGAAGGTTTAGTGTGTCCATCATACTTCACTGCTGTATTTTTGTGAGTCTTGTATTAGACATATCTTGTAAACCAAGCTATTATCACTTAGATGATTGCATTGGTATAGGGTGTTCATTGAGTTGTAAGTGTTGTGTCACTCTAAGCTTTTAAGCGTGAGTGCTGTGTATCTTGATTAAAGCTGTTAAGCATAATCAAGAGTTGTTTGAAGTGTGACTTCAT
Organism: Lathyrus oleraceus; assembly: GCF_024323335.1. Classification (NCBI taxonomy): domain Eukaryota; kingdom Viridiplantae; phylum Streptophyta; class Magnoliopsida; order Fabales; family Fabaceae; genus Lathyrus; species Lathyrus oleraceus. Next base: position 404,848,259 of record NC_066585.1, read on the forward strand.
AATTGTCTTTAATATTGATTAAAGGTAGTAATCACTGAGGTGATTGAGGGGGAGTGAGTAGGAACTCTGATCTTAGTGTAAGATTGAAATTGCATTGGGTATGTATTAAGTGATAGGGTTAAACAATTGGTTTAAGGTCTGAATTAATACTACTAATAGTGGATTTCCTCCCTGGCTTGGTAGCCCCCAGACGTAGGTCATGTTGGACTGAACTGGGTAAACAATTACTTGTGTTATTTACTGCACTTACTTTTAAGTTCTGCATAATTCTTGTCTGTGCAGAATTGGATGTCATAACAACCCGTGTGACATCGAAAGTCTGATAACTAGAATTTCAATTGGCATCAGAGCAGGCACCCTGCCTGTTAATTTCTGGGTGAGATCTAGGGAAGTTACTTTCTAGTACCATGGACAAGGATATATGACACTCAAATAGACCACGCATGTTGGATGGCTCTAACTATGATGACTGGAAGCCTCGTATGATAGCCTTCTTAAGGTCTCTAGATAGCAAAGTCTGGAGAGCTGTCAACAAAGGATGGGAACATCCAACGAAGACAGGTGAAGATGGAGTCAGTGTGAAAATTCCTGAAGAAGAGTGGGACAAGGAGCAAGAGGCATTAGCCCTTGGAAATTCTAAGGCCTTGAATGGAATCAGTAAGAACATCTTCAGGCTGGTGCACCACTGTGAACTAGCTAAAGAAGTTTGGGATACCCTCAAGATAACTCATGAAGGTACCTCCAAGGTGAAGATGTCCAAACTTCAGATGCTGACCACCAAGTTTGAAAATCTGAGGATGAAAGAGGATGAGACTATTCATGACTTTCACATGAATATTCTTGAAATTGCAAACACCTCTGGTGGACTAGGTGAGAAAATGGCTGAAGAGAAACTTGTAAGAAAGATTCTCAGGTCCTTGCCTAAGAGATTTGCTATGAAGGTCACAACCATATAGGAGGCTCAAGACATCTGCATTATGAAGGTGGATGAGCTCATTGGTTCTCTCCAAACCTTTGAAATGGGCTTGTGTGAGAATGCTGAAAAGAAGAACAAAAGCGTAGCTTTTGTATCAAATACTTCAGAGAATTCAGAAGAAGGAAACATTGGAGGAAATGAAAGCATTTCAGAAGCCATAGCCATGCTTGGAAGACAGTTCAACAAGTTCATAAAGAAAGTTGATCAGCAGGGTAGACCTAATGTCAAGAACTCTTCATATGACATCAGTAGAAAGTCAAAATATGAAGAGAAGGTCACTCAAGGCAAGGGAATCCAGTGTCATGGATGTGAAGGGTATGGTCATATTAAAGCTGAATGCCCTACCTTTCTCAAGATGCAAAAGAAAGGGCTATCTGTCACCTGGTCAGAAGGAGACTCTGAGAGTGAATCTGAAGAAGAATCTGCCAAACATGTCACTGCTCTGACCAGTGTTTGTGCCTCAGATGATGACTCAAGCGAAGATGAGCTTACCTTGGATGAACTTGCTGCTTCATATAAAGAACTATGTGTTAAAAGTGCAGAAGTGTGTATCCAAGGAGAAAAGCAGAAGAAACTCATCAAAGAGCTGGAAGCTGAGAAGTAGAAGCAGCTGAAAGTCATAGATGGTCTGAATGGTGAGATATCGTTGCTGACATCTAAGCTAGAACAAATGACTAAATCCATCAGAATGATGAATAAAGGAACTGACACCTTGGAAGAGATTCTAAAGGTGGGACAGAAGTCAGGAACCATGTCTGGTTTAGGCTTTGCTAAGAAATCGTCAACTGAACTCAAAAGAGCTAAGGCTGAAGTTCAGAAATTCAAGCAGAAGTCACAACCGATGTCTCAACATCAGGGAACCAGAATGAGCAATCATCAGAAGAAGAAATTTCAAAGATGGAGATGTCATTACTGTGGTAGATTTGGTCACATAAAACCCTTCTGCTACAGGCTGCATGGTTATCCTAACCAGGCTACTCTAGTCAGACCTAAGCAGAAGGCTTCTAAGCATAATGCCTCTATTAAGAAACAAAAATGGGCTGCTAATCAGACACCTCAAGTCAGACCTAAGCAGCAGGCATCTAAGCTTAATCTCTCCAGTGAGAATCAACAATGTGTTGCTAAACTAGCTCACACATCTCCAAGGGCATCTACCAGACAAGACTGGTACTTTGATAGTGGCTGCTCAAGACATATGACTGGGATAAGCAACCTATTGGTGGATCTACAACCCCATGCCACCAGGTATGTGACATTTGGTGATGGAGCTAAAGGAGAAGTCCAGGGTGTTGGTAAGCTGGAGTGACCTGGAGTTCCAAAACTGAGTAATGTGCTGTTAGTAAAAGGACTAACTGCTAATCTCATCAGCATAAGCCAGCTATGTGACCAAGGATTCAATGTGAAATTCACTAGGGGAGGATGTGTGGTGTTGAATGGTTGCAATCAGGAAGTAATGAGAGGAGCCAGATCCAAAGATAACTATTATCTATGGGAATCTAAAGACTCACTCCACTCCTCCAAGTGCCCCTTAGCCAAGGGAGAGCTGGAAGTAAAGCTGGGACATGGAAGACTTGGACAACTTCATTTAAAAGAAATGAAGAAGATCATATCCAAGGAAGCAAGTAGAGGAATCCCAAATTTGCTTGTGGATAAAAGAACAGACAGTGGAAAATGTCTGATTGAAAGCTGTGAGTCATTGTCACTTATTGGTCATCATTCAAATGGTGCAGTAGCAAGGGACAAACAGATGTGTGAATCATTATCGCCTGCAGAAACTAAGTACCTAGCTTTTGGTAGCAGGTGGACATCACTTGTATGGATGAACCTGATGCAGACTGAGTACAATGTCACTCAGAATGTCATGACATTGGATGCCACTCAGTTTGACAATGGTAGGGGCAAAGATGGAATGTGCTCTTCTGAGAAATTATAGCAACTAATGATGTTAGTTAGCTACTGTTTAGTAGGTCAACTTATTAAACAATTAAGAGTGCACTCTGAGTGGTCAACAATTAATAGACATTACTCGTGCAACAAGCGTTTCCTATTCCATCGCTTCAACTTTCAGTCTTGCAATCCCTCTCCCAAAGAAACTGTTCATCTCTCCTTCGAGGTATTCAGCATGGCAGACCAATCTGATTCCTCCTCCTACACGACCCTGTCCGTTTCCCCCAGCACTGAGTCGTGTAACCCTAACAGGGAGGACTCTTCTGCTAACGCTGAAACCTCTTCTCATGCAAGAAGACCGAAAGAAACGGTCTCTAGATTCTCCTCAGCAATCGCTCTTGAAGAACCAACCAAGGAAGGCTCGAGGTATGTGCATAATGCCATTGCATCTATTGTCACGAAGATTCTATCTGGTGATCAGGATGTTCCTGGGGTTTCCGTTCCCTTGAACACTATCATACCTGATAGAGTTGCATGTCAAGAAAACGTAGTCTCCTTAAGGAAGAATGTTTCTGACGATGTTGAGCAACCTGATGCTCATGAGGGTTCAAGGATTGAAAAACCCTTAGACAATATGGGAGTTGAGAAAGTCCGTGTCACTCAAGATGTCAGTGACAACCCTAATGCTAACACAGTGAATCTGGAAGAGTTCTCTGATAATGAACTATTGACCTCAGTTGTCCCTAGCATAGCAAAAAGGGTTAGGACTAGGAGAAAGAGAAAGACTGTGGTGCAGAGGTCCCCAACTAGGGAGGTTGATGTGACAACTTCTCCCAAGCAAAAGGTGACAGAGAGTCCCCTCAAAAGGAAAGGACATGGACCTGCAAAAGCTTGGAGCAAAGAGATGCCCAAGAAAATGAAGACCAAGGCTGTTGTGGTGGAGTCTGATTCAGATGTCCCATGTGATGTCACAACATCCCTGTCCAAAAAGAAGCCAACCACTAGCAAGCTGGCTGCTAGTGTTCCAGAGGTACCTATTGACAATGTGTCATTTCATTTTTCCTCTAGTGTGAACAGGTGGAAGTATGTCTATCACAAGAGGCTGGCCTTGGAGAGGGAACTAGCTCAGAATGCCTTGGAGTGTAAGGAGATTGTGGACCTTATTAAAGAGGCAGGGCTAATGAGAATTGTGACTCAACTCCCAAAGTGCTATGAGACCTTGGTGAAGGAGTTCATTGTCAATGTGTCTGAGGAATGTGCAGATGGGAAGTCCAGAGAATTCAGAAAGGTCTATGTGCGTGGCAAGTGTGTGACCTTCTCTCCCTCGGTAATCAATCTGTATTTGGGAAGAGCTGATGAAGTGTAACCAGAGCTTGAAGTGACTGACAACAGAATATGTCAAGTCATCACTACAAATCAAGTCCGGAAGTGGCCTCTTAAGGGGAAGCTGGTGGCCAGCCAACTCAGTGTGAAGTATGCCATGCTACACAAAGTTGGAGCTGCCAACTGGGTGCCCACAAATCACAAGTCAACTGTGTCTGTGATGCTTGGAAAGTTCATCTATGCTGTTGGAACCAAGGCAAAGTTTGACTATGGTACCTACATATTTGATCAGACCATGAAACATGCTGGGACTTTCAGTGTGAAGGGACCTATAGCCTTTCCTTCTATCATATGTGGCATTGTGCTGAATTAATTCCCAAACATCTTGACAGATAGTGACTTTGTAAAAAGAAGAGAGAGTCCATTGGCCTTCAACTAGAAACTATTCCTGGGTAAGCATGTCCCTGACATTGTCATGACATCTGGAGAAACATCCAATGTTGGCAACCAACCAGATAAAGCTGCTGTCATTGTTGTGCTCAGAGAGACTTGCAAAGAGCTGGAGGTTAGGAAGCTCGCCTTGGAAAAGCTGATTTTTCAATTGGAGATGTCTGCTGAGGATACAGATGGAGCTGCAAGGCAAAACTCAGAGGGTGAGGAGGAGGCCAGTTTTGATGATGACAGTAATGATGAGGCTGATGAATAAATCAAGTCTGTAATTCTGTCTTTTATGTGTAATTTAAATTCTGTTTATGTTATGTTGGTCTGTAATTTAAAGTGTTGCTTTAGCAACATTTTTGACAAAAAGGGGGAGTAACACCTGTGATAACCCCAGGACAACAACAGAGTGTTTTGTTAAAACAGATATCCAAGACAGATATTCAAGATCCTCTAATCTAGAGGTTATGCTGCAGCTGTTGTTCCACTTCTAATGAGTGTGAGTATGTATGTGTGTGCTGCAATGTATGTGTGTGCTGCAATTAGAAGTTTTTATTTAACTTCTGTATGTGTGCTGATATGTGAAGTTCTTATTTAACTTCCATTTGTGTGAGTGTGCTGCCACTCTGAGTGTATTAGCTAGGTTAATTTCCTGCTAGATGTGAGAGTTCCGTTGCTATGGACTCTGCTGTGAGACCAAAGTGTTTTAGCCAAAAATTTGCCAAAGGGGGAGTTTCTAGATGTTTAATTGGCTGCATTGTATGGTAAAACACTAGCTGGATTCTAATGTCTTGACTGATGTCATGACATGCTGTGGAGATGTTTGTTTGACTGCATTGTATGTTAGAATATCTAGTTGTACTCTGATGTCTTGGCTGATGTCATGACAATCTGAGTAGTATACTGCAGGTTTAGCTAATACAGGATTTATTGAATGTCAATCTGGATGTTATGACATTCATCCCTGTCAGCAGATACTGAGGAATAGAACAGTTGGTGTTCTGCTATAACTCAGTATTTACTTTCAGTCTGGTTATCAAGGAAATACCAGACCTGACATAAGGCTAATTGTGTAAATGTCAAATTGGATGTCTTGACATTTACTATTGTACGCTGATACTGAGGTATGGACAGATTGGTCCTGTACAGTTCAGCAAATTTGTACAGTCTGTTTTCTGGAAAAACAGACTTAGCATATGGTCCTTGATTTAGATGTCAAACTGAATGTTGTGACATTCATTCCTGACAGCATATGCTATATTGTAGGCTGTTTACTTTTTCTGTTTCAGCAGTTTTCTCAGGCTATTCTTCAGGGATTCAACAGCTGAGAGAAAATCCAGGAAACCAATAACCAAGCTACATTTAATGAACCTAACAAATAGCCTATTTGTTAGTAACCTAGATGTGGAATTTAAGGGAATTCGCGTGACCTTAAATTCAGGAGAATACAAGTACAAGGCCCAAGTGCTACAATATAAAAGGATGGCAATCCTTCATTCAGAACTGGGGATTTTAGGCGTGAAGGTTTAGTGTGTCCATCATACTTCACTGCTGTATTTTTGTGAGTCTTGTATTAGACATATCTTGTAAACCAAGTTATTATCACTTAGATGATTGCATTGGTATAGGGTGTTCATTGAGTTGTAAGTGTTGTGTCACTCTAAGCTTTTAAGCGTGAGTGCTGTGTATCTTGATTAAAGTTGTTAAGCACAATCAAGAGTTGTTTGAAGTGTGACTTCATAATTGTCTTTAATATTGATTAAAGGTAGTAATCACTGAGGTGATTGAGGGGGAGTAAGTAGGAAATCTGATCTTAGTGTAAGATTGAAATTGCATTGGGTAGGTATTAAGTGATAGGGTTAAACAGTTGATTTAAGGTCTGAATTAATACTACTAATAGTGGATTTCCTCCCTGGCTGGGTAGCCCCCAGACGTAGGTCATGTTGGACTGAACTGGGTAAACAATTACTTGTGTTATTTACTGCACTTACTTTTAAGTTCTGCATAATTCTTGTCTGTGCAGAATTGGATGTCATAACAACCCGTGTGACATCGAAAGTCTGATAACTAGAATTTCAAAATCTTTAACTCAACTTTGACCATATTTTGTAAATACTTTTCATTGGTAAATATAACCCATCACTACGCCAAAAACTGGAATAGACAGCGCACCTTAGAGGGCGCTTTATTACAAAAGCGCACTCTAAAGTGAAGCGAAAAAATAAGGAGCGAACAACTGGAATAGACAGCGCACTTTAGAGGGCGTTGTAACACCCCAAAATTTGCCCTCCTCATTCATGCATTCATTTAGCATTTCATATTGCATTTCATCATGTCAATCAGAATTAGATCCGAAAAAAAAAATGAAAAAAAAATGAAAAGAAAAACGAAAAAAAAAATAAAAAAAAATAAAAAAATAAAAATAATAATAAAAAAATAAATAAAATATAATAAAAAAATTTTGGACTTGGGTCTCTCTCATTTGAGCCCACAAAACCATGAAATTCAATCTATAAATACCAAGGCTTCACTTGAGAAAAGGGAAGGGAAGCAACATACTCTGAGGTTTCCTTGGAACAAAACCCTGAGGAAAAAGATAGTGAGAGAAGAGCTAACAAAGTTCAGAGCAGCCTCCAAACCCTGAAGGGAACTCAACTGCACAGAATCACCTTTACCTCACGGGTGCAACTCAATTTCAATCAAGCTCTCCAATCAGGCACATGACTTTTGCAGGGATAACTTGCGTGGTTTCCCACTTTATTTGTGGGATAACCCCTGGAGGTTCATTCCGATTACCTGTACTGACTCACCTTTCTTTGATGGCATTAGCTTGGGGGATCCTTGGGTTTCTTACTCCTTTAATCGCTGTTACTTCGGATCTTTATCCGTGTGGTACTTTTACCTCTTTTCCGCATTTTATCGCTTTCTTAGCTGGAAGACCTCGATAGGAGGCATTTGTTTTCTTTTGTTTATTTACTTCTGAGCCCCTTGTTGGCACATTTACTTTATACATGTTTGTTTTGTATGTGTTCGTATCCCTGCAGGTAGCGCGGTTTCTTCGTCAAGGACTGCCTTTTTGCCCTTGAGCATCCCAAACCCTAAAACCCAAAGCAACACGTTAACTCCTTCTACTACAGGCGAGTAAGTCTCCAAAGGTCGAGCATCCGGTAGATTGCGTAGTGACGTCGTTCGTCCAAAACCCAATCCATAACCCCGTAGTTAGCCGAACTACAGCTTGCTCTGATTCTCATTCCAGATGAGATACGTAGGCATAAGACGCGATGTCTTAGCGAGCACACATCCCCCAACCCATAGGTCAGCCGAGCTACGAAGACTCTGATTCTCATATTCAGATGAGATACGTATGCAGTGGATGCGACATCCGCGCGAGTCATTTTCATTTAACCCTTTTTTTTTGGTAAACAGCACAAGATAAACTCACACCCTTTAGACGAAAACTACAAAAGTGGATCCCGTAGAGTACTACGGATGCGTAGGGGTGCTAATACCTTCCCTTCGCATAACCGACTCCCGAACCCAAGATTTGGTTGCGAGACCCCGTCTTGTCCTTTCCTTTTTCAGGTTTACTTCGAGCGTTTCCTTTCCCTCCTTTGGGATGAATAACGCACAGTGGTGACTCTTCTGTCTTTTTCTTTCGTCGATTGTTTTTTTTTTGCGCACTGTATTTTTCAGGTTGCGACAGCTGGCGACTCTGCTGGGGACTAAGAAGTTGACCTCTTGCTGGTCCATCTTCCCTAAGCGGGTCCCTCCTAGCTTGTATGATTTCTTGTTTATTGGGTGTTCATGCTTTTGTACATTTATTTGCTTACCTGCTTGCATCTGTTGTATCTATTGGATCTGTTTGTTTGTTTGTTGGGATGGGATGTTCTATGAGAGATAAGCCCATTACCCAGGCTTGAGTGTACACACAGGTTTTAGAGTGGATGATCATGAGGCTTGCGTCGCATGTTGCTACGTTAAGTCGTTCGTGAAGAACCACACCCAGACGAGGTTTCTTTTGGATATATTATGTCCTACGGATGTTCCGTAACGACATGGTGTTCCTTTAGAAATCGTCGACTCTGGTGACCATTTCCCGAGAACTCAGTCGAGGCCTCTCCTCCGAGACGTGATTATGTTAGCTCTGGTGGGCGCATTCTCGCTGATCAATCCGAGGACCCCGAGACTGGGAACTTGCTTTAGGATGTCCTGTTGAGGGGAGTCAGTGGAGGTCTTTTATCCCGTAATAATGCCAAACCTTCAGTGGTAAACGTATTATTCGCGACTGAAGGGCTGAAGTTGACGAACTTCTGTTCTTAGAACCTACCAGTGAGGGGTGGGCTAAATTCAGGAAACCTTAACCTCCAACCAACCCGGTTTTCTTGAGCAGAGTTTTGGTCTTGTATTATATTCCTCAGTGAATTTCTCTCCAGCCAGTGCAACCTGACAGATGTTCAAGCGGATCCATCAATTCTGATTGACATGCCTTTGCATTGCATAACATCATCTGCATATTTGCATCCAACATCTCATGCTTATTTATTTGCAGGGTATTCCCTTTCAAAACGGGGGTGCCTTAAAACTGAACAAGCAGTGCATCGCATACCATGCATATTAACCCTTGTCTGTTTTGCAGGTGTCACCTCAGTGTCTAATGTTTGTTCCCTGTATCAGGCAGTTATTGGTCCCAAGCGAGTTCACAGATACCCGACAAAGGAAAACCGTCCACGACTAGCGATGGACCAAGTACAGAAAGAGCTGGCTGATATGCGTGAAAGGATGGATCAGTTCATGACATTGATGACTGGTATGGCAGCAGGTCAAGAAAAGCTGAGGGAATTGGTTGGGCAACCGAGGCCTGAGGTGGAGATACTAAATGCTGAGGGAAACCCTGGTAACCCTGGGAACGCTGATAACCTTGTGAACACTGGTAACGCGGGTAACGCAAATGCTGATGGAAACCCGGGTAATGTTGGCAACACAAGGAATGTTGGAAATGGTATTGGCGGAAGGTACAATGTGAATCAAGGAATTCGGATTAACGGGCACCCCGTTACTGAAGATTATCAGTATGATCAATTTTCTTTGCACGACGAGGCCCTCGAGACCACTCGCCGTATGGATGAGCTTGCTGAGAAGCTCAAATCTTTGGAGTCTCAAAATTCCTTAGGCTTTGATGTCACAAATCTTGGTCTGGTTCAGGGAGTAAGGATTCCTCACAAGTTCAAACCCCCTACTTTTTAGAAAGACAACGGGGCTTCTTGCCCACGCACTCATCTCCAATCTTATTTGGGAAGGTTGGGAGCTCACATGGAAGATGAAAAGCTGTGGATGTACTATTTTGAAGACAGTCTAACTGGAGCTTCTCGTGAATGGTATTCTCATTTGTCTCGTACTACCATCAAGAGCTGGAAAGACTTGGCAGAGGCTTTTGTCAAGCAATATCAATACAACTTGGACATGGCTCCAAATCGGACCTTGTTGCAAGGTATATCCCAGACTGCCAAGGAGACCTTTAGAGAATATGCTCAGTGTTGGAGACAGATTGCTGCGTCCGTCCAACCCCCTATGTCTGAAAGGGAGATGGCGGACATGTTCATGAACACTCTTCAAGGCAATTATATTGAGAGATTAGCTGCTTGCCCGTCAATCAGCTTTGCAGAGATAGTAATTGCTGGAGAAAGAATCGAGAGTCTGTTGAAGATGGGCCGAATTCAAGACAATAGTGTTTCCAACCCATCAGGTCCCAAGAGACCGTTTGCTGGTAACGGTCATCAAAGAAAAGAAGGCGAGGCAAGCGTTGTGTATGCCGGCAGAGGCAGGGGTAGAGGACGCCCTAATTATTATCAAGATCAAGTGGCCGCAGTCACTATTCCAACACCTGTTCCTCAACCGCAATATCATCCACAACAACAACCCAGGTACAACAATCAACAACAAGGAGGTAATCCGGGTCAGCAGAGACACTATCAACAACGTCCAAGGCAGACGGACCGGGTCATCGAGCCAATCCCAATGCCTTATTCAGTATTACTTCCCAAGCTGATTGACATGAATCTGGTTACATTGAGAACTCTGGCCCCACCAATCGATCCCAATAATTTGCCTAGAGGTTATGATGTCAACGCCAGATACGCTTTTCACTCCAACGCACCTGGCCATACTACAGATAATTGCAAGGCTCTCCAGTTAAAGGTACAAGATTTGAGAGATGCCCAGGCTATCAATTTTGCTCTGGTGCCTAATGTTATCCAGAACCCGATGCCGGCTCACGGCGGGCAGAGGATTAATGCTGTTGATAGTGGGGAAACTTTGAATTTGGTTTCTGATGTGACTAAGGTGAAGACTTCGCTATCGGTGGTTAAAGACCGACTTCTGAAAGGACAGATTTTCCCGGGCTGTGGGGAAGAATGCAGAAATTGTCAAGCTGCCGAAAACGGATGTGACAGTTTGAGAAGGGGTATTCAGCAGCTGATAGATGAAGGTTGTCTTCAGTTCGATCAAGCCCGTCCGGTGAAGAATGATGTATCGACGGTGACGTTTTATTTCACTCCTGAAGAAATATATGTTCCCGAGAGACTCGCTCCGACAACAATATATTTCCCAGAAAGTACAGAACCAGCAGCGGTGAACATCAAAAGTTCAGCACCAGTCGCAATTTACTCTGACAGCCCTCAACCGACTTTGGTTGGTCCAATCACCATCACGGTACCAGGACCTGTTCCGTATGAGAAAGACAGTGCTATCCCGTGGCACTATGGGGCTGATATCTACTGCCAGGGGCAGAAAGTTAACGAAGAAGACATTGACATTGGTAGCTCCGCTGTAGACAATGTTGGAGGGGTTGGTGGCTTCACTCGCAGTGGACGCCTATTTGCGCCATCAACATTACGCGCGAATACTGAAGCCGAGGCAACTGCCAAGGCTAAAGGGAAACAGATGGCCGCCGAAGAGGTTACTACTGAGGAAGATCCTCCTAAGACCGCATTCTAGAAGGAAGTGGATGAGTTTGTGAGGATTATCAAGAAAAGTGACTACAAGGTAGTCGACCAGCTAAATCAGACACCCTCAAAGATCTCCATTCTCTCACTATTACTGTGCTCTGAGGCGCACAGAGCAGCCTTGTTGAAAGTACTGAATATGGCCTATGTTCCACCGGAGATAACTGTTAACCAGCTGGAGTCGGAAGTTTCCAATGTAAACGCTAGCCGGGGGCTAGGTTTCACCGATAATGACCTGACACCTGAGGGCAGGAATCACAACAAAGCCTTGCATATCACAATGGAGTGCAAAGGGGTGGTGCTTTCCCATGTTTTGGTTGATACAGGCTCTCCTCTGAATGTTCTTCCAAAGAAAGCCTTAATGAAGTTGGATTGCGATGGCATCATCCTGAGGCCAAGTAACATAGTTGTGAGGGCTTTTGATGGCTCTAAGAGAGCTGTTTTTGGCGAAGTTGAGTTGCCAGTTAAGATTGGACCGCAGGTGTTCAAGAGCACCTTTTATGTGATGGATATCCACCCTGCCTACATCTGTCTGCTAGGTCGGCCTTGGATTCATGCTGCCGGTGCTGTTACTTCTACCCTCCACCAGAAGCTCAAATATGAACTAGAAGGTCAGATCGTCACTGTATGTGGTGAAGAGGATATTTTTGTTAGCCACCTGTCTACATTTAAGTATGTAGAGATGGATGTCGAGATGCATGAGATGCTGTGTCAGGGCTTCGAAACTACAAACATCAATGAGGTCGCGCCCGAAGCTGTCTTTTCACCTGAGTTTGAGAAGGTCGGGACTTCTATCTCTTCATAAAAGCAAGCTGTCGAAGTGGTTAAAGCTGGTAATGCCCAAGGCTGGGGCAAATTTGTGGAGCCAGTCATCAAAGAAGACAAGTTTGGATTGGGGTATGCTCCGGGATCTCAGAAGAATGAAACCGGTACTCTCTCCAGCGGGGGTTTGGTTTCCCCCCACATCGTCAATGCTGCAGATGAAGACAAGGCTGACAGCGACTGTGACTTAGATAGCTGGATTCTCCCGTGTGTCCCGGGAGAAAAGCTCGACAATTGGTCGTTTGAAAAAACCGTCCGGGTTACTCTGCCGAAAGAGTGATTTTTATTATTTTCCTTTATTACATGCATAATAAAGTCTTACACTTTGCCCAAGGTGTAACGGCTCATTTGTAGGGCCATCCATTTAGTTACGTTTCACAATTATTTTTATCATCAATAAAGGACGGCTTTTGCAAACAATTTTGTGTTCTCTTTCTTTCAGTTTTTTTTACTTTTTACAAAAAAAAAATGGCAATGTTTCTTTTTTCGTTTTTCCTTTCTTTCAAAAAAAAAATCTCTCATTCTAAGGTAGAGCATGATCCTCCATCATGCAGAGCCGACCACTCGGATCTCACTGCTAACGACACTGCTATGGCCAAGTATGACTTCGACAATCCTATCTATCAAGCCGAAGAAGGGGCTGAGGAAGATTGTGAATTGCCTGAAGGGTTAGCCAGATTGTTGAAACAGGAGGACCGAGCTATTACACCTTATCAGGAGGTGGTTGAGATCATCAACGTTGGTACCGCAGACGACAAGAAAGAAATCAAGATCGAGGCCAGTCTACAGGCCGAGAGAAAAAAACCATTGATCATGTACTTGACTGTGTTAGAAAGGTCAATGGGTTGTGTGCTCGGTCAGCATGACGAGTCAGGTCGAAAAGAGCATGCAATATACTACCTTAGCAAAAGTTTACCGACTGTGAACAAAGATACTCATCGCTCGAGAAAACTTGCCGCGCTTTGGCATGGGCTGCTCGCCGACTAAGACAGTATATGTTGACTCACACGACTCTATTGATATCAAAAATGGATCCAGTCAAGTATATTTTTGAAAAGCCATCACTTACCGGAAAGGTTACTAGGTGACAAATGATACTGACAGAGTATGACATCCAATACACTTCACAAAATGCCATCAAGGGAAGTGTCTTGTCAGACTATCTTGCAGAGCAACCGATTGATGATTACCAACCTATGAGGTTTGACTTTCCTGATGAGGACATCATGTTTCTCAAATCGAAAGATTGAGAGGAACCACTCCCGGAGGAGGGGCCTGACCCTGAATCCAAATGGGTTATGATGTTTGATGGGGCGGTCCACGTCAATGGTCGCGGAGTTGGTGTAGTGTTGATCACACCAGAAGGGGGTTCATATGCCATTTGGTTCCAGAATAACTTTTCCCTGCACCAACAATGAAGCCGAATATGAAGCTTGTATCCTAAGACTTGAGGAAGCCGTCAATATACAGATTAAAACCCTGGATGTATACGGGGATTCAGCTTTGGTCATCAATCAAACCAACGGGAAATGGTATACACCTCAGCCTCATCTGGTTCCTTACAGAGATTACACGAGAAGATTGTTAATTTTCTTTTGAAGAAAACCAATTTGTTGATGCTTTGTTTACCTTGTCTTCGATGATTAAGGTGCTATGCTGGAACTACGTACCCAGAATTGACGTATCTCGATCAGAGACGAATGAAGAAAGCATTTGGTCAGAAAGTGCGCCCTCGGGGGTATCAAGTCGGGGAATTGGTACTCAAAAGATTTCTTCATCCCAACACAGATCACAGGGGCAAATGGACACCGAACTATGAGGGTCCGTACGTGGTTAAAAGGATTTTCTCTGGCGGAGCTTTGATGCTAACAACCAGGAATGACGAAGACTTCCCATCCCCTGTCAACTCAGACGCAGTTAAAAAATACTTCGCATTAAATAGTCCCGCTGGACGATAAAAAGAATAGTCCGGGCAAAAAAAGGGCATCCCGACGAACCAAAAAAAAAGAGAATAAAGAGGTTCGGGCAAAAATTAGGGATATAAAAAAAGAATACACCCGGTGAGTCGAAAACCCAAAAGGGCGGCTCAGGCAAAAATGGGTTTCCCGATGGATTGAAAACCCGAAAAGGGGGCGATCCAGGCAAAAGTTAGAGAATAAGCGAATGACTGTGATCTGAGTTCATCAGTGTTATATCACCGTTTCATTCAATCTGGCAATCTTCGAAGTTTAAAGATCGACTAATCATCCACTTCAGAAAGCAAGATGAGCAGAGCGTCTTGAGGACATACGAGTCATAGCAGAGTCGAAACTCAGTGGGACCCCGTATCCCCGTTGTCATTAGGATAGTTCTCTTTTTATAGCGATCACCTCTTTTCAGGGATCAGCTTCCTGATACCCTGGCCTATTCCTGGCACAAATTTTCTCCCCATTAAGAGTCGAATAATTCAGTTAAAGAGCCTCTTTATTTTTCATTTATCAGTTTGTTTGCAAAAATGTCCGAATTTTTGATAAAACATATTGCATATGAACATAATGGTGGCTTTTGCAGATGATTTGCACAGGAAAACATTTAAAATTGCTTTGAATGTGCTTAATCCCGAACGGTGAATTCAAACCGAGTAATTCCCCCGAGGCATACGTGTATTTTTAGTTGCAGGTCACAGGAATCGGATGCCAAGTCATGAATCCTCATCCCCAAGCGGTTGACAAAGTCTCTCCTCAGCAAAGCATGTTCCCCAACAGAGTTGACAGTATCCAGACTGTCTATCCCCAGTAGAGTTGACAGTATCTAGACTATATATGCCCAGTGGAGTTGACAGTGTCAGACTGTATCTTCCTAGCAACAGCGGAGTGGTTGCATAACCAACAGATGAGAGGATGGTGTTCCCAGTGTTCATCTCATTCCTCAACAGATTATTTTTAACAGATTTGTTAATCCCCAGCTTGAGGGTGATTAGCAAGTTCATATCCCCAGCAAAGGCCGTTTCCTACGACATTTCCCCAAGAAGTGTTTTCCCCACAGACTCTCCTCACAGAGCCTCGCCGAACAAAGTTTCCATAGTTGATACTCCCCCCGCAAGGTCAACTTTTCAAGCAGCCAAATTATTTTTGGTGGCTCATTGGTCCCGGCAGACGGATCATTCCCCACAGAGCATTCAAGGATTGATACAGCGATCTGTTCCCTACCGGAGTTTGCTTCCCCAAGCAGATTTCTTTTTACACCATGCATAACATTTGCATTTGCATGCATATCATATCAAGCATACACATAAGCTGATAAACAGGTTCTTCCAAGTAGACTGAAGAATTACTTTACAACCAAGGTCATGAGATCCAGCCAGAGGATCAAGCGTGAGTGATCCAGCCTGAGGGTCGTTTTGAAGATTCAGCCTGAGAATCGTTTTCCAGTGATCCAGCCTGAGGGTCACTTTGAAGATTCAGCCTGAGAATCGTGTTCCAGTGATCCGGCCTGAGGGTCCATTTCGAAGATTCAGCCTGAGAATCGTGTTCCAGTGATCCAGCCTGAGGGTCATTTCAAATATTCAGCCTGAGAATCGTGTTCCAGTGATCTAGCCTGAGGGTCATTTCGAATATTCAGCCTGAGAATCGTGTTCCAGTAAGCCAACCTAGAGCTAAATTTGAAGATTCCCCAGTGAAGTCGCCTACAAGCTTTATTTCCCCAGCAAGCCCAAGTCTAATTTAGGAGTCGTTACAACATGTTCTAGCCCGAAGAATATGTACGAAGCCCAAAAGTGGAATATTCTCGAAGCTGCATATCTAATATGAAGGTTGGGTGTAGATTTCAAAAGAGGGTCAACCAGCGCATGCCTCAGATGCGGGATCCTAATGACGGGAATTTATCATCAAAACAATCCAGATCTAGCCAGAAGATCGAAGTAGATTCAGCCAGAGAATCGAAACAAAGAAGATCTAGCCAGAAGATCGAAAATCGCAACAATTCAGATCTAGCCAGAAGATCGAAGTAGATTCAGCCAGAGAATCAAAGGAAATAGATTCAGCCAGAGAATCGAAACGGAGGAGATCTAGCCAGAAGATCGAAGAGGATCTAGCCAGAAGATCAAAATCGTATCCAGCCCGAGGATCAAAATTAATATCCAACCAGAGGACTAAATTGAGTATAGGTTCAGCTAGAGGATCGAAACTCCAGATTAAGCCAGATGATCGGAAGAAAAATAAACAGCACGGTGTATTTCCGCGTTTTTGTGGTGTTCTCGGAGCGCAAATTTTCGGTCTGTCTTTGGTATTCAATCACAGCTCACCCCATTTGTCTGATAAGCTGTTCGCTTTCATCCTACTCGGTTTAGCTGATGATTGAATAGGGGCAGCTGTAACACCCCAAAATTTGCCCTCCTCATTCATGCATTCATTTAGCATTTCATATTGCATTTCATCATGTCAATCAGAATTAGATCCGGAAAAAAAAATGAAAAGAAAAACGAAAAAAAAAAAAAATATTTTTTTACAAAATAAATAAATAAATAAAAATAATAATAATAAATTAAATAAAATATAATAAAAAAATTTTGGACTTGGGTCTCTCTCATTTGAGCCCACAAAACCATGAAATTCAGTCTATAAATACCAAGGCTTCACTTGAGAAAAGGGAAGGGAAGCAAAATACTCTGAGGTTTCCTTGGAACAAAACCCTGAGGAAAAAGATAGTGAGAGAAGAGCTAACAGAGTTCAGAGCAGCCTCCAAACCCTGAAGGGAACTCAACTGCACAGAATCACCTTTGCCTCACGGGTGCAACTCAATTTCAATCAAGCTCTCCAATCAGGCACATGACTTTTGCAGGGATAACTTGCGTGGTTTCCCACTTTATTTGTGGGATAACCCCTGGAGGTTCATTCCGATTACCTGTACTGACTCACCTTTCTTTGATAGCATTAGCTTGGGGGATCCTTGGGTTTCTTACTCCTTTAATTGCTGTTACTTCGGATCTTTATCCGTGTGGTACTTTTACCTCTTTTCCGCATTTTATCGCTTTCTTAGCTGGAAGACCTCGATAGGAGGCATTTGTTTTCTTTTGTTTATTTACTTCTGAGCCCCTTGTTGGCACATTTACTTTATACATGTTTGTTTTGTATGTGTTTGTATCCCTGAAGGTAGCGCGGTTCCTTCGTCAAGGACTGCCTTTTTGCCCTTGAGCATCCCAAACCCTAAAACCCAAAGCAACACGTTAACTCCTTCTACTACAGGCGAGTAAGTCTCCAAAGGTCGAGCATCCGGTAGATTGCGTAGTGACGTCGTTCGTCCAAAACCCAATCCATAACCCCGTAGTTAGCCGAACTACGACTTGCTCTGATTCTCATTCCAGATGAGATACGTAGGCATAAGACGCGATGTCTTAGCGAGCACACATCCCCCAACCCATAGGTCATCCGAGCTACGAAGACTCTGATTCTCATATTCAGATGAGATACGTATGCAGTGGATGCGACATCCGCGCGAGTCATTTTCATTTAACCCTTTTTTTTTAGTAAACAGCACAAGATAAACTCACACCCTTTAGACGAAAACTACAAAAGTGGATCCCGTAGAGTACTACGGATGCGTAGGGGTGCTAATACCTTCCCTTCGCATAACCGACTCCCGAACCCAAGATTTGGTTGCGAGACCCCGTCTTGTCCTTTCCTTTTTCAGGTTTACTTCGAGCGTTTCCTTTCCCTCCTTTGGGATGAATAACGCACGGTGGCGACTCTTCTGTCTTTTTCTTTCGCCGGTTGTTTTTTTTTTGCGCACTGTATTTTTCAGGTTGCGACAGGAGCTTTTGTAATAAAGCGCACTCTAAGGTGAAGCAAAAAATAAGGAGGAGATAGAGGGACAACAATACATGGCGCTTTTCAGAAAGCGCCCTCTAAGGTTACCCTTAGAGGGCGCTTTTAAAAAAGCGCTCTATAAGTCCATGTGCATTTCCAGTTTATAAAGCGCTTTTGGAAAGCCTTAGAGAGCGCTTTCATAAGCGCCCTCTCAGGCCCCCTTTAGAGGGCGCTTTTTTTCCACAAGCGCCCTCTAAGGTCCCCTTTAGTAAACATTAAAATTATAACATACTGCGCGTTTTGTTATTTCACTCTCTGTTATTTTCGTTCTTTTTCACGTTAGGGTTCTCACTGCTACGATTTTCGCTACTTCTAAGGCGTTATCCTTCCACCTCTGTTAGATCTACGACGTTTCCTCCTTCTACCAATCAAAGGTACACTATGCAGCTTATGAGTGTATTTATTCTAGCATACATTATTACTTGTACTATTGCTTTGTTTTAGCTTTGCCCCATTTCAGTTTTATGTTATTGTTGTCTATGCTACGTTTGTTTCGACCATCAAAATTAATGATGAAGAAAAAAAATGAAATTTTATGATTTATTATTGACTCATTTGTTGGTTAACCCTGTGAAGTTTCAATATTCATAGTCATTTAAATAGTTTGGGTTTATTAGGCAAGTGACGGTTTGTTTTTAAATTGCGGAATTTGATATCACTATGAATCACATTTGTTGGTTAACCCTGTAAAGTTTCAATATTCATAGTCATTTAAATAGTTTGGGTTTATTAGGCAATTGACGGTTGGTTTTTAAATTGCTGAATTTGATATCGCTATGAATCACATTCAAAGACTGTTGTTAGGGTTCGGTTATGGTTGCATTATAGAGACATTAGAAACCTTTGATTTCGCGGCTTAGATTGTAGTTTAACAACATTTTGTAAAACCCTAAAAAAGTTTCAAATTTTTGACTATTCAGGCAACAATATCTAAAACACCTTCTACCAATCAAAGGTACACTATGCAGCTTATGAGTGTATTTATTCTAGCATACATAGCGTAGCTAGTAACTTAAGAAGTTTAGGTATGGATGTTATTTGATAGAGTAAATGGAGACATGAATGCCCTGCACAGAGACTAACTCAATAAAGCGAAATTGTTTTGTCTCATCCCATTTTTGGTTTCTCTTCTAAAATTGTTTTTTGTTTATTCTAATTAGTAATGGATAATACATGGATGTCTTCCAATCGATTGTCGAGAGAGTACGAGAATGGGGTATCAGAATTCGTTAAGTTTGCCGTTGCGCACGCCGAAGACCCTAGTAGAATGATATGTCCTTGCTTGGGTTGTTGTTATGGGAAACCGGTTGACGCAGTTCAGTTGACATCGCATCTAATGAGGCATGGAATTGATCGAAGTTATACATGTTGGAATTTGCATGGTGAGAAAAGTAACGAGAATGTTGAACCGGGGGATAGTACGACCTATGCCTCAAACTATAGTGGTGCAGATACATACGATTGTGATCGAGTTGAAGAGATTGCAGAAGCACTTGAAGGAGATCTTAAGGATTGTCCCGAAATGTTTGAGAGGTTGGTAAGTGATGTAGAGAAACCTTTGTATGATGGTTGCACTAAATTCACAAGATTGTCTGCGGTATTAAAGTTGTACAACTTAAAGGCGGGCAATGGATGGTCGGATAAAAGTTTCACAGAGTTATTAGCCCTTTTGAAAGATATGCTTCATGAAGATAATGTTCTTCCCAATCGAACATATGAGACCAAAAAGATGTTGTGCTCTATTGGCATGAGCTATGATAAGATACATGCATGTCCAAACGATTGCGTTTTGTTTCGAAATGAGTATGCATCGTTAAATGAGTGTCCTAAATGCGGTGTCTCACGATATAAGAACAAGTTGTCTCCAGCAAAAGTCTTGTGGTATTTTCCTGTTATTCCGAGATTTAGACGCATGTTTCATAGTGAAACCGATTCAAGACACTTGACCTGGCATGCAGATGAAAGAATTATAGATGGAAAGTATCGACATCCAACAGATTCACCACAGTGGTTGAAAATTGATAATGATTATCCTGAATTTGGAGAAGAATCAAGAAACCTTCGCTTGACATTATCTACTGATGGAATGAACCCACACGGTATCCAGAGTATCTCACACAATACATGGCCTGTGATTATTATGATTTATAACCTACCTCCATGGCTATGTATGAAGCGTAAGTACATGATGTTGTCTATGTTGATTTCTGGACCTAAACAACCAGGGAATGACATAGACGTGTACTTGAAGCCCTTAATCGAAGATTTAAAGATTTTATGGGAGACCGGTGTGGAGGTTTATGATGGATATAGGAAAGAAAGTTTCAACTTGAGGGCGATGTTGTTTGGCACAATTAATGATTTTCCAGCATACGGAAATCTATCAGGGTATAGCATAAAAGGTCAATGTGCGTGTCCTATTTGTGAAGATAAAACAGATTGGAAGCGCTTGGAGTTTGGTCAGAAAAATGTCTTTCTCGGTCATCGGAGATTCTTAAATTCAAATCATCACTACCGTGGATGGAGAAAGGCGTTCAATGGAGAGACAGAACAAGGCAGATCTCCACCTATATTGACGGGTGATCAAATTTTTGAAAACGTGAAAGATTTGGATACTCAGTTTGGCAAGCCTTTTGCCCACACACTTGTCAAAAGTGGGTGGAAGAAGAGGTCAGTTTTTTTTGAATTGCCGTATTGGAAGTCCTTGTATGTGAGACATTTTCTTGATGTTATGCATATTGAAAAAAATGTATTTGAAAGTGTTATTGGCACGTTACTCAATATACAAGGAAAGTCTAAGGACGGCCTTAAGGCAAGAAAGAACTTGATAGCGATGGGAATAAGAACTGAATTAGGACCCTTGAAGAAAGGAAAACGAACATATCTACCGCCTGCTGCTTATACTCTATCTAGAAAAGAGAAAAAAACATTGTGTAAGTTTCTAAGTGAAGTTAAAGTTCCAGAAGGGTACTATTCAGATATTAGAAGACTTGTGTCTATGAAAGACCTCAAGTTAAAGAGTTTAAAGAACCATGATTGCCATGTTATAATGGAACATTTTCTCCCAATAGGTATACGTTCTATTCTTCCAGAAAAAGTAAGAAGCTCTATAACTAAGTTGTGTTCTTTCTTCAAGTCAATTTGCAGTAAGGTGATCGATCCTGCGATCTTACCAATGTTGCAAAAAGAAATCGTTATTACTTTGTGTGAGCTTGAAATGTTTTTTCCTCCATCATTTTTTGACATAATGGTACATCTAGTTGTTCATCTTGTGAAAGAGACACAATTGTGTGGACCAGCTTATATGAGATGGATGTACCCTGTTGAACGTTATATGAAAATATTAAAAGGGTACGTGAAGAACCGAAGTCGACCAGAAGGTTGTATGGTTGAAAGATACATTGTTGAAGAAGCGATTGAGTTTTGTACTGAATATTTGTCTAATGTTCAGTCAATCGGACTCCCCAAGTCTCAGCTTGTCGAAAAGAAAGAAGGAAAAAATCTAATTGGAAATAAAATCGTGGAAGTATCAAGGGTCGAACGGGATCAAGTGCATTTGTATGTTCTGCACAATGAGAATGAGGTTGAGCCGTATGTTGAAATTCACAAGGATGTTCTCCGAGGTTTAAATCCCAATAGAAATGAAAATTGGATAGTACGAGAGCACAATCGATGTTTTATACCTTGGTTTAAGGATCATATTTATTCAAAGTATTATTCAGATCCCGCTTCAATAACAGAAAGGTTGAGATGCTTAGCATATGGTCCAAGTTTCCATGTTTTTTCTTATAGCGCATACGCGATTAATGGATACACATTTTATACCAAAGAACAAGACTATAAAAGTACTATCCAGAATAGTGGTGTCACCGTGGTAGCTGAAGCAATGCACATATCAAGTGTGAAGGACTTAAACCCCAAATTTGCAAATTTGTCGTATTTTGGTGTTATCGAGCGCATTTGGGTGTTTGATTATGAGAAGTTTCAGATTCCTATATTTGGTTGCAAGTGGGTTGAAAATAATAACGACATTTGAATGGATAAGTCAGGATTTTTGCAAGTGGATCTTAATAGGGTGGGATACAAAGATGAGTCTTTTATTCTAGCCTCTCAAGCTAGACAAGTGTTCTATGTCAATGATCCGAAAAGTACGAAATGGTCTATAGTTCTTTTTTCCAACAAAGTAATTGATGAAAACACTGGAGATCAAGGTGATATTGATGTTGAGATTGAATCGTTTACCAGAAATGATCAAGATGAGAATATTATATCAAATGGTTCATATATTAGAAATGATCATAATGAGGGTATTTGGATCAAACCAACCGTCCGTGTTGTTAAGAGACATGTAGAACATATTCCAACCAAGAAAAGAAAGAGAACTTAGTGAAAAAGGTACAGGTCAAATGATTTTAATTGTTTTCTTTATTACAGGTAAAATGGCTTTTATGATTTTAATTGTTTTTATATTTGTCATCTGATTTTAATTGTTTTCTTTATTACAGGTAAAATGGCTATTATGAAGTCAATCATTCGTGCAAGGGGCAAGGGATACTTGAAAGTATCAATTGATATTTGTTTAGATGGATGATGCTGGATATTTGAAAGTATCCCTCTACGACAATGGAACATGTCCATCTAAACAAATATCAATTCTATCTTCAAAAGATAAGGGACCAAAAATATAAGGGGATTACGCAGCAAATCGAGTCAGTTGCATAAAAAAAAAGGTATAAACACAATTATATGATATTTATGCATAGAAAATGTTAATTATTGATCTTATACTTCACCTAACTAATTTTATGATATTTTAGGTTCATGCTATTGATATTGAACAAAAAGAGGTTGTTGCTAAGAAGACTGCGGCTAGCAAAAAAAACATACATCTCAGAGATGCTTTTGCTACTTAGTTTTATTTCTTTTTAAGTTATGAATTGGTTGTATATTTAGAATCTTTAGAAGTTAAACGATTATATATCAGTGGATTGTTGTATATGTATGGATTGTTGTATATAAGGCTTGTTGAATGCAATGTGTGAAAAAGGGCTTCAAATTATACAGTTTTAGGTGTACTGCTTCAATATATAGGTTGTCTAAAATAAATAAATAAATATAGCGCTTTTTAAAAAAAAAATTTAAATAACCACCCACTTTAGAGGGCGCTTTCCAAAATAAGCTCCCTCTAAACCCTTTAAATTTCCACTTTAGAGGGCGCTTTCCAGTAAAAGCGCCCTCTAAACCCTTAAAAGTTTCCACTTTAGAGGGCGCTTTCCAGTAAAAGTGCCCTCTAAACCCTTAAAAGTTTCCACTTTAGAGGGAGCTTTCTTTAAAAAGCGCCCTCTAAAGTGGCCCTTAAAGGGCTTAAAGAGCCACTTTAGAGAGCGCTTTCACCAGGAAAAAAAGCGTTGTCTTTACCTATGCCAGCGCCAGATTAGAGGGCGCTTTAAAGCGCTGTTATAGGCCAAAAAAAGCGCCCTCTTTTCCCTTATTTGGCGTAGTGCATTCAAATACTTTTGTGGTTTCAATGGCCACTTTCTTATTAAAACTTCTTTTCATAACCTTTAGCTATTAGGTTTGAGTTATCCTTGAGGTAGATGTAATACTCACTTATATCCTTAGTGATGGACAATGAGTCTTCCATGCTTATTATAGGGTTAACCCCTCACTAGCATGTTGAAGCTATCCTCACATGGTGGATTTGTGATTTTTTTAGGTTGAGTTTTCTCCCTTGGATAGCAAAATACCTTAAGGCTTTTGGACCAATCAATTCACCAACTTGTTTTGAGTTTTTTACCCCGAACTACGAGGTTTTGATCCTAATCTTTTTTAAGATGGTACGTAGGCAATGGGTTTATCCATCCAAACACAAAAATTGTAAATAACTTGTATATTCTTTTCTCATCTCTTCAATCATGTTTGCACAAATAAACTTTCACAAAATACCAACCTTACAACAAGTGTGAAAAGGGCTCCCTAGGAGTACCTAGGATGTTTTGGGTGCTTAAAACCTTCCCATCGCATAACCAACCCCCTTACCCCGATCTCTGACATTTTTACTAGTTTTTGATTCGATAAAACTCTTAGGTTTTTATTCGCTTTCTAACCATTCCTTTGGATAAATAGAAGTGCGGTGGCGACTCGACTTGTATGGTTTACCTTGGATTTAGTCAATATGTCTAATGGTAACGAATACCCCGCTTCAGAAAAATGGCGACTCTACTGGGGAAGATTTGCCTAGTGGGTTTTGCCTACTTTTCATTCTTGTTGTATTGTATTTTATATTATTTTGTGACATATTTTTTGTGCAATTTGGGAATACTGTATTGTATGTAATGATTGAATTGCTTGAATATTAATTCCTTGTATGCTTGGTGATCTTTGTGAGATGAGTTCTATACCTGAACTCGAGTGCACTTAGGATAGGAGAATGGCATAGTCTTGTTGACTTGTGTGGAGTTATTCCTTAGCAAGTTGACTTGTAAGCCCATTCACTTGGTGGAGGTCATGTTGGGATCAATAATGTCACACGAGTAGTCGTGGTTAGACATTACTCTTTCCAATATAGACCTTAGAAGCCAAGGACCTTAGTTTACCAAGCCCATCTTGGCCTATTTTTAGGACGTAGTGCGAAGGTCGTTCAAGTGTAAGATTTAATACGATTGTTACGCGATACTACACTCATAGGAGTCTCTCTTGAGAATATTTTTGGAATACGAGTAGTCGTTTATCCGATAATATCCGAAAGATGGGATGATGACTATGGGAACCTCTTGTAGAACATGTTTGGCAGGTTTAAACCCTAGTACACTCCCTTTGGGTGGTTCTTAACCGAGACTCCATGCTCGTGACTTGCAACAAACCCTTGATTCATGGTTGATTCGTTCTTATGTATCCTTAATATCAATGGAACTTGGGTGTTGATAAGGTGTAAACCATAATCCACCAAAATAAATGATTGATATTAAGGATGACTTGATCCATCCCATGACCTTTGTGTGGTGTGTTTTGCTTGATCCTTGAGTGTGCTTGTTGCATTCATGCATTCATGCACCCATTTGCATCCATATCATCAATAATAAGAAAATTTTCAAGGAACTTAAAAGGTCTATTTGCAAATTTTCAGACATGGAAAGACAAAGAAGGAATACAAATAAGTACAGTTTCAGACAACCTGACTTGAAAGAGCTAAGGAATTTGACATCCTATGTATTAGATCCCTTGGATTTCAAGGCTTGTCATGGGAAGCTTCTATCTATTCTGGCTACTCAAGTGGACGAAGGATTGATGAGTGTATTGGTGCAGTTCTATGATCCCTTGTACCGTTGCTTCACATTTCCGGATTTCCAGCTTTTGCCTACCCTTGAAGAGTATGCCTACCTTGTGGGTATACCCATCCTAGACCAGTTTCCGTTCAGTGGCTTAGAGAGGGTTCCTACTTCTCAAGAGATAACTGATATGTTTCATATAGATGAATCTCTGGTTGGTGCTCATATGACTATCAAAGGTGGAATTCAAGGTCTCCCTTCTGAGTTCCTCATTGCTCAAGCTACTTTATATGGGAAGGCCATGAGTGAGGACGCCTTTGAGGCCATATTTGTACTTCTCATCTATGGGCTAGTGTTATTCCCCAACAACGACAAGTTTGTGGATGTGAACGCTATTAGGATTTTCTCTACTCTTAATCCCATTCTGACTCTGTTGGGTGACACTTATTTCTCTTTGCATATGAGGAATGCAAAGGGTGGTGGTACCATTGTGTGCTGTTTGCCTCTGTTGTACAAGTGGTTTATTTCACACTTGCCACAGACGGTCGCCTTCAAGGAGAACAAAGGATGTCTACGGTGGTCCACGAGACTTATGTCTCTCACTAATGATGATATCTTTTGGTACAACCGTATATATGATGGTGTGCAGATTATCGACTCTTGTGGTGAATTCTCCAATGTGCCTCTTCTTGGTACATGTGGTGGGATTAACTACAGCCCTATTTTGGCACGTCGTCAGCATGGCTTCCCCCGAAAGGATAAACCTAATAACATTCTGTTAGAAGGTGTGTTCTTCCAGGAGGGTAAAGATCCCTAAGGCTTGAAGGGAAGGATGGTCCGCGCTTGGCTCAAGATCCATAGGAAGGGAAGAAAAGAGCTTGGTCCAAAGAACTGTATTGCTTTGGAACCCTTTACCTCTTGGGTTAGGAGGAGAGCTTCCGAATACCTTATGCCTTATGAGTATCCAAGACCTACACCTTTGGTTGCGGCTGGGCCTTCAACCCTCCTTAACCTAGGAGTAGAGGAGTTGAGAGACGAAGACCGTTCGCGTGCCTGGATCCGTGAACGAGAGAAGTTGCTTCAGCAGATTAGAGAAAAGGATGCTTTGATAGAGTTCCTTGAACACCAGGTTATTGACGAGCCTGATGATGCGTTGACTTCTCTTCTTCCTCAGTCTTCCAAGTTTTGGAAGAGGAAGTATGATCAACTCGCCAAAGAGAAGGCAGATATGGAGGCAGCCTATGAGAGTGAGGTGAAGAGGCTTCGTGCAGCTTATCTTCCGGTCTCCAGAGCTTTAGATGATTGCTTCTAGGGTTCCATAGGATGTTCATTTTCCTTCTCTCTTGTATTGTATTTGGTTACCAAGACTGTACTTCTTTGCTGTAAAAATATTTTCCAGATACTATTGATGTGATATTTCACTATATGTCTAAATGATTAATATTTTCAAATATTTGCAAATAGGACTCTAAAGTTCCTCTGATATAAAAAAATAAGTCATATGCACAAGCATTGCATGCATCATGTGCATAAGCAGGTTTTGCTCCAGGATTCTTGTCTATGGTCTAATTCTGTGTTCTTCATTTATTTTGAAGACAAGCTGACTCACCGGTACTACACCCGAGCCAACGCATCAAGACTAATGGATCATTTGGAGAAAGAGAACCGTGAACTCAAGGAGGAAGTGGCCATATTGACTGCCCTGATGGAGTCTTTCATGGCCGCCCAGAGCCAGTCGTCTCCGACGCCTTCAACTCCTCCCCAGAGGACAGTCATCTCCGAGATTTCCTCTTCAACTGTGCCTGCGGCCAGCGCCCACTTTGCACCAACAACTATGCCAGCCGAGTTTCCTTGGGGGATGCCTCCCAACTTCGTTCCTGAGGGTCTTGCACCCACCTTTGCTTCTCTGCCGGCATCTAGCCCGGTCCTCGCCATTCCACCTCCTATCGTGCATACTATGCCTAGAGTAGACGACACCATCTACCATTCTGAGTCGTCTGAGGGCCCAGATGTCTATGAAAAGATGGATGCTATGAATGATCAGTTTCTTGAGCTCCGCAAAGAATTGAAAACTCTCCGAGGAAAAGACCTTTTCGGCAAGTCTGCTGCTGAACTCTGCTTGGTCCCAAACGTCAAAATCCCTGTAAAGTTCAAAGTACCTGACTTTGAAAAATACAAGGGAAATACTTGCCCTCTCAGCCACCTAGTTATGTATGCCAGGAAAATGTCGACTCAGACCGACAATGATCAGCTTCTTATTGTAATACCTCAAAATTTGCCCCCCTCATTCATGCATTCATTTTTAGGTCATTTAACATTTCATATTGCATTTCATCATGTCAATCGGAATTAGATCCAAGAAGCTTGAATATCATCCAAGACACTTTGTGGGTCCTATCTGGGTGATCAATCAACACAAGGGAATGGCTTGAGATACTTCCAACATGTTCAAATGGGGTCTATTCATCAGTCAAAACGTTAAACTTGAAGCAGAAAAAGTTTGTTCATGAGCTGTCATGCTCGCTAGGCGAGCAGAATGGGTCGCCTAGCGAGTCCCAAGAAAAGCCACCAGAATCACCTACGCTCAGAGGAATTTCTTGAACTGTCATGCTCGCTAGGCGAAGCCACGCATTTTGAAAATAAAAAAAAAATAAAAAATAAAAAATAAAAAAAACGAAAAAATAAAAAATAAAAAATAAAAATAAAAAATAAAAAATAAAAAAAACGAAAAATGAAAATAAATAAATAAATAAATAAATAAAATATAACAGAAAAATCTTGGACTTGGACCTCTCTTATTTGAGCCCACAAAGCCACGAAAATCAGGTTATAAATTCTGAAATTTCAGTAAAGGAACAAGAAAGAGAGAGAGGGAGAATTGGTGAAAACTGAAAATACTCTGAAGTTTCCTTGGAACAAAACCCTAAGGAGAGAGATTCTAACTAATTCAGAGCAACCTCCAGAGACTGAAGGGAACTCATCTGCAAAGAACCAATTCCCTCTCATATAAACCCTAAGATTGTTCTGCAAAGCCAACGGTGCAATTCAATTTCAATCGATCTCTCCAATCAGTAGGTATGTCATGTCTTGATGGGTGGATCCTTGCCCCAGACTTTGAATTTTGATACCCTTTTGATGCATTTGTTTGACAAGGGGTTTAGGCCTCCTATCCTTGGTTGCTTTTTGTGAGCTTTTTATGAACTTTAATGGCATGATTCATGTAGTTACATTTTATTTTCTCTTATTCGGTGCAACTCTTGATTGCACCCCACCTTGTTATTCTAACCTGTTTGTCGAGTTTTTTTTGTGAGGACTCACATGAACCTTGAAGAGATAGCTTGCTTGGTATTCCCCTTTATATGTGGGATACCATTTGGAGATTTATTCTGATTGCTTTGCTGACTTGTTTTCTTTGATGGTGCTAGCTCGAGAGATCTCTGGGTTTCTTATTTCTTTAGCTGTTATTACTTCGGATCTTTATCCGTGTGGTAGATCTCTTGATCCTTTATCTTTCTCGCATTTTACCGCTTTCTTAGCTGAAAGACCTCAATAGGAGGCAATGTTTTCTTTTGTTTGTTTACTTTTGTGCCCAAAGACCTCCAAAAGGAGGCACCAGTGCTAAAGACCTCCACGAAGACGCAATTGACAGATAAAAGGGATTAGTAATCAATCCCCCGTTATTCAGTGTGTCGTTCTTTATGCTCGCACTACGTGCTGATGCTTCAGAACAAAAGCCCAAGATCTTTTGTCCGGTCAGTCAGTGGAGAGGGTTCCACCTTTCTAACTCCCCACTTTTTGTCATGAGCTCACCCTGTCCAGGGTTAAGAGCTATGAGGTCTTATCCTCATTACCCTTTTGATCTGCTCACCCTGACGTTCAATGTCAGTGGTTAAGAGCCCATTTGATTACCTATTCCGTGGCTTGTTTGTCGAGGTTGATATGACCCCTCTTGACTAAAGCCCTACCCATGTAGGTTTGAGCCCCCTTGGTGGCATTTTACTTTATGCATGTTTGTTTTGTATGGTGTGATCGTCTCCCCATAGGATTGCTAGGCTTCGTATAGTCTCTCGTTTGCATGTCAATTAAGGTAGCATTGTTCCTTCGTCTAGGACTTCCTTTTTTTCATGAGCATTCCTAAAACCCAAACAAACTCATTGATTTTTCTTCTCCTAAGAACACGTTAACTCCTTCTACTACAGGCGAGTAAGTCTCCATAGGTCGAGCATCCGGTAGATTGCATAGTAACGTTGTTCATCTAAAAAACACAACCCTTAACCCGTAGGTAGCCGAACTACAGTTTGCTCTGATTCTCATTCCAGATGAGATATGTAGGCATAAGACATGATGTCTTAGCGAGCACACTTCTCTTTAACCCATAGGTAGCCGAGCTACGAAGACTCTGATTCTCATATTCAGATGAGATACGTATGCAGTGGATGCGACATCCGTGCGAGTCATTTTCTTTTGGCCCTTCTTTTAGTAGATAGTACATTAGATAAACCCACGCCCTTTAGACAAGAACAACAAGAGTGGATCCCGTAGAGTACTACAGATACGTAGGGGTGCTAATACCTTCCCTTCGCATAATCGACTCCCGAACCCAAGATTTGGTTGCGAGACCTTGTCTTTTCCTTTCCTTTTTTAGGTTTACTTCGAGCGTTTCCTTTCCCTCCTTTGGGATAAATAACGCACGGTGGCGACTCTTCTGTCATTTCTTTCTCGCCGATTGTTTTTTCGTATCTCCTTTTTTAGGTTGTGAGAGCTGGCGACTCTGCTGGGGACCCTGGTTTCCCTGAGCGAGTACTTCCTAGCTTTTGTAGGTTGTTTGTTTATTGGGTGTTCATTCTTTTGCACAGTTATTTATTTTTCAACATTTACCTGCTTTATTGCATTGTGTACATATGATTGCTGTATCTGTTGGCTCTGTTGGTTTGTTTGTTTGTTGGGACGGGATGTTCTATGAGAGATAAGCCCATTACCCAGGCTTGAGTGTACACACAGGTTTTAGAGTGGATAGTCGTGAGGCTTGCGTGGCGTGTTGCTACGTTAAGTCGTTCATTAAGACCCACATCCAGACGAGGTTTCTTTTGGATATATTTTGTCCTATGGGTGTTCCATAACGACAAATGTTCCTCTAGAAATCGTCGACTCTGGTGACCATTTCCCGAGAACTCAGTCGAGGCCTCTCCTCCGAGACGCGTTTATGTTAGCTCTGGTGGGCGCATTCTCGCTGATCAATCCGAGGACCCCGAGACTGGGAACTTGCTATTAGGATGTCCTGTTGAGGGGAGTCAATGGAGGTCTTTTATCCCGTAATAATGCCAAACCTTCAGTGGTAAACGTATTATTCTCGACTGAAGGGCCGAAGCTGACAAACATCTGTTCTTAGAACCTACCAGTGAGGGGCAGGCTAAATTCAGGAAACCTTAACCTCCAACTAACCCGATTTTCTGGAGCAAAGCCTTGATCTTGAATTATATTCTTCAGTGGGTTTCTCTTCAGACAGTGAAACCCAACAAATATTCAAGCAGATCCAGCAATCCTGATTCCCATGTCACTGCATTGCATCACATCGTTTTGCATTCACATCATTGCATCACATCATTTTGCATTCATATCATTTAACACATGTTTATCTATTCCCAGGGGTTTATATCTTCTTCTTGACTCTAGTCGGGGTTTTCTTCTTACACCGTTTATCAAATGTGAGACTGGAATCAAGGGGGTAGAATACCCTTTGGAATTGATAAACATCTCATTGCATTTGCATACACATTAGCACGTCTTGCATAACAGGTACCGCCGCAATGTTCTCAGTTGTTTGGTGTTCCATCAGCAGGATAGCTGACTCAGGCATTCACCGGTACGGTACCCGCAGAAACCACCAGAGAGCAATGGAAAGCCTACAAGCAGAGCTCTCCGAGATGAAGATCCGCATGAACCAATTCATGGATGTGGTTCAAGGGGTGGCTCAGGGACAGCAAAAGCTCAGGCAGATGATGCAGAGGAATCCCGCCACTACTCAACCAGAGACGTTGACAGATCCTCTAGCTGGAGAGGTTAACGGACCCAGTGGACCGGGGCCTACCCCGATCCTAATTGTCAACTCCGGTCAACAACCCGTCCATGATGACCAGGAGGATCAGTTCCCCTTGCTTCAAGAAGACTTTGGTATGGGTCATGGTATGGACCCTATGTTTCGAAGACTGGAAGAGAGGTTGAAGGAAGTGGAAGGAAAGAGTCCTCTGGGAGTAGACGTTGCTGACTTGGGATTGGTCCCAGGCGTGAGGGTGCCACCGAAATTCAAGGTCCCGATATTTTACAAATACAGTGGCAACTCTTGCCCAAAGACCCATGTGCAAGCCTACTTCCGTAAAATGGTTGCATACTCTGACGATGAAAAGTTGCTTATGTACTTTTTCCAGGATAGCCTAGCTAGGGCATCCCTGGAATGGTATATGAGGCTGGACAGAGCCCACATCCGCTACTGGAGGGATTTGGCTGAGGCTTTCGTGAAGCAGTATCAGTATAATGCAGACATGGCTCCGGACAGAACTCAACTTCAGAATCTGTCTCTTAAAAGTAATGAGTGCTTCAGGGAATACGCTCAATGCTGGAGGGAGACAGCTTCCCGTGTTCAACCTCCTATGTTGGAGAAGGAAATGGCTAACATGTTCATGAACACTCTGCCCGGACCTTACTTGGAGCGCCTGGTAGGTTGCAATGCCTCCAACATTGCTGATGTAGTCTCTACCGGAGAGAGGGTGGAGAATTACCTGAAGACATACGAGACCCAGAGTAGAGGTGGATCTTCATCAAGGGTGAAGAAGTCGTTCATTCAGGGGCAGAAGAGGAGAGAAGGGGATGCAAGTGGCATATCTTCTTATCAGAACAGAGGTAACCGGAGGAATGACTTTTAGAACTATCATCAGCAACCGTATGTTGCGGCTGTGACCATTCCAGCTGCAGCACCACTACAACAACAACAACCCCAACGTCAACTAGCTCAGTACCAACCACAACAACCGGGTAACAGACCCGCTTATCAACAGAGGAAAAGGATGATGGACCGGCATTTCGACACTCTTCCAATGTCGTATGCTTAGTTGCTTTCTAGTCTTCAACAACTATAACTTGTGCAGTTACGCACTCTGGCTCCTCCTATTGGTAGGCTTCCGGTGGGTTACGACGCCAACTCTACGTGTAGCTTCCACTCTTGAGCACCTGGCCACAATATTGAGAACTACAAAGCTTTTAAGCACGTAGTTCAGGACCTCATAGATTCAAAGGCCATCGACATTGCACCGGCTCCGAATGTCGTCAACAATCCCATGCCCCAACGTGGTGGTGCAAATGCTAATATGATGGAAGGGGAAGCCAGATCCGTCAAAGATACGTTGAAGCTGAAGACTCCGTTATCGGATATCAAGGGATACTTGTTGAAGGCCGATGTTTTCCCCGGTTGTGGGAAGGGTTGTTTGGATTGTGCTACTCAGAGTGGAGGTTGTTTGAAGCTACAGCAGGGTATCCAGGTCTTGCTCGACAAAGGTATCCTCCAGGTTGAAGATTTGTCTGTCCAAGAGTCTGCGGAAGGGGTTGAGGAAGAAGTGTTTGAAGATGCCACTGATGAATTCGCAGATGTTGTTCCTACTGATTCTGTGATCCATGATGATGTTGTCGCTGATATTCCAAACGTGGGGTTTGATTCTGATGTAATTGAACTTGATTCCGATGTTTCGGATGTGTGTACTTCAACACCTCAGACTCGTCAGGTGCCGATTACTTTCTCCATTGCTGGTATCATTCAATATGGCCAGGTCTCTACGGTCAACGATGAAGATGGGGACAGCGATTGCGACATCGATAACTAGGTGCGTCCGAGGATCCCAGGTGAAGTCATCAACAATTGGTCTTCTGAGGAGATTGTCCAAGTCACTTTTTTGGAGGAGTAATTTTCTTTGTTTGTTCATGCATATCCAAGTCTTACGTTCCGCCCAAGGCGTAATGACTCATTGTAGGGCTCATCTATGTGGATACTTGCATTTTTTATCATAAATAAAGGACGTCTTTTTGCATTCAAATATTTTGTTCACTGTCTTTCTATTTTTGCAGTTTTTGAAAATCAAAAAAATATTTGGCAATGTTTTGTTTAGTTTTCTTTCCTTGTTCACACTCATAAGCACATACCATCACTCATGCAGATGCACATCACCGGGTCCTATTGATAACAGTTCTGCTATGGCTCGCTTCGACTTTGAAAATCCAATCTTTCAAGCTGAAGAAGAAGGTGATGAAGACTGTGAACTCCCTGAAGAACTTACCAGGTTATTAAAACAGGAGGAAAGGGTCATTCAACTGCATCAAGAGTCTACTGAAGTGATTAATCTCGGCACCGAGGACGCCAAGAGAGAAATCAAGATAGGGGCTGCTTTGGAAGACGATGTGAAGAAGAGGTTGATTGAATTGCTGCAAGAATATGTTGACATCTTCGCTTGGTCTTATCAGGACATGCCAGGGCTTGACACAAATATTGTGGTACGCCGTTTGCCTCTCAAAGAAGGTTGTCCTCCGG
Source organism: Lathyrus oleraceus (assembly GCF_024323335.1). Classification (NCBI taxonomy): domain Eukaryota; kingdom Viridiplantae; phylum Streptophyta; class Magnoliopsida; order Fabales; family Fabaceae; genus Lathyrus; species Lathyrus oleraceus. The sequence continues at coordinate 404,882,389 of NC_066585.1, forward strand.
TCAAGCACAAGCTCAGAATAACAAGACCATAGATGGATGTCAAGATAAAGGAAGAAGTGCAAAAACAGTTGGATGCAGGGTTTCTAGCAGTCACAAATTATCCGCCATGGGTTGCAAACATCGTCCCAGTACCTAAGAAGGATGGAAAGGTACGGATGTGTGTTGATTATCGGGATCTGAACAGAGCTAGTCCTAAAGATGATTTCCCATTACCTCACATCGATGTTTTGGTGGATAACACAGCTCAGTTCTCGGTATTCTCCTTCATGGATGGCTTTTCTGTCTATAATCAAATTAAGATGGCACCAGAAGACATGGAGAAGACAACATTCATAACCCCATGGGGCACCTTCTGCTACAAGGTGATGCCGTATGGTCTGAAAAATGCCGGAGCAACATATCAACGAGCGATGGTGACTCTTTTCCATGATATGATTCATCATGAAATTGAGGTTTATGTTGATGATATGATTGCCAAATCTCAGACGGAAGAAGAACATTTGGTGAATTTGCAGAAATTGTTTGAGCGTTTGAGAAAATTCAAGCTGAGGCTTAATCCGAACAAGTGTACTTTTGGGGTGAGATCTGGAAAATTACTGGGTTTTATTGTTAGTGAAAAAAGGATTGAGGTGGATCCAGCCAAAGTGAAAGCGATACAGGAAATTCCTAAGCCAAGAACAGAGAAACAAGTCTGTGGTTTCTTAGGGACGTTGAACTACATTGCAAGGTTCATCTCTCACCTAACAGCCACGTGCGAGCCAATATTCAAATTGCTGAGAAAAGATCAGGCTATCAGGTGGAATGATGATTGGCAAAGGGCTTTCGAGAAGATAAAAGAGTATTTGCAGAATCCTCCTATCCTTATGCCTTCGGTCCCAAGGAGACCGCTGATTATGTATTTGACAGTACTAGACAATTCCATGGGTTGTGTTCTCGGTCAACACGACGAGACAGGTAGGGAAGAGCATGCCATCTACTACCTGAGTAAGAAATTCACGGATTGCGAGTCGAGATACTCGATGCCTGAAAAGACGTGTTGTGCACTTGCATGGGCTGCTAAGCGTTTGAGACAATACATGTTGTCTCACACAACTATACTGATCTCCAAGATGGATCCAGTCAAATACATATTCGAGAAGCCAGCTCTCACCGGAAGGGTTGCTCGTTGGCAAATGGTCCTGACAGAGTACGATATCCAGTATACATCCCAGAAAGCCATCAAAGGGAGTATTCTGTCAGACTATCTTGCTCAGCAGCCGATTGATGATTATGAGCCGATGAAGTTTGATTTTCCAGATGAAGACATCATGTTCCTCAAGATGAAAGACTGTGAAGAGCCAGTTGTTGAGGAGGGACCTGATCCAGACGAAAAGTGGACTTTGTTGTTTGATGGGGCTGTCAATGCAAGAGGAAGTGGAATTGGCGCTGTCATTACTACTCCGAAAGGTGCCCACATGCCTTTCACCACTCGTCTGACTTTTGAGTGCACAAATAATGAAGCTGAGTATGAAGCTTGTATCTTGGGTATTGAGCAAGCCATTGATTTGAGAATCTAGACTCTGGACATCTTCGGAGATTCAACTCTAGTGATCAATGAAGTGAATGGTGATTGGAATACTCTCCAGCCCAATCTGGTCCCTTACAGAGATTACACGAGATGATTGTTGACTTTCTTCCCAACAATAAAGCTGTATCACATACCTCGTGATGAGAACCAGATGGCAGATGCTCTTGCCACTCTATCCTCCATGATTAACGTGATTCGGTGGAACCACGCTCCCAGGAACGATGTGATGCGCCTCGACAGGGCCGCATATGTGTTTGCTGCTAACCTGGTAGTTGACGACAAGCCTTGGTATCACGACATCAAGCGCTTTCTGAAGAATCAAGAGTACCCTGCAGGGGCATCCAATAATGATAGAAAGACTTTGAGAAGATTGGCAGGCAGTTTCTTCTTGAACAAAGACGATGTGCTGTATAAGAGGAACTTCGACATGGTTTTGCTCAGATGCGTGGATAGACACGAAGCAGACATGTTAATGCAGGAAGTTCATGAAGGCTCCTTCGGTACTCATGCCGGCGGACATGCAATGGCTAAGAAATTGTTGAGAGCGGGATATTACTGGATGACCATGGAATCTGATTGTTTCAAATATGCTCGGAAGTGTCATAAATGCCAGATTTATGCTGATAAGGTACATGTGCCGCCAAATCCTTTGAATGTGATATCTTCGCCGTGGCCTTTTGCTTTGTGGGGCATCGATATGATTGGAAAGATTGAGCCGACCGCCTCCAATGGGCATCGCTTCATCCTTGTTGCCATCGACTATTTCACCAAGTGGGTCGAAGCAGCATCGTTCACGAATGTCACCAGACATGTGGTTGCCCGTTTCATCAAGAAAGAAATCATTTGTCGCTATGGGATTCCCGAAAGAATCATTACTGACAATGGTTCTAATCTCAACAACAAAATGATGAAGGAGTTGTGCCAGAACTTCAACATTCAGCATCACAATTCTTCCCCTTACCACCCTAAGATGAACGGTGCTGTTGAGGCGGCAAATAAGAACATAAAGAAGATTGTGCAGAAGATGGTCGTTACGTACAGAGATTGGCATGAGATGCTACCCTTCGCCTTGCATGGGTACCGTACTTCAGTACGTACATCGACCGGGGCAACCCCTTACTCCCTTGTGTATGGTATGGAAGCAGTCCTAACTATTGAAGTGGAGATTCCTTCTCTAAGAGTCCTTTTGGATGTCAAGTTAGACGAAGCTGATTGGATTCGGACAAGGTTCAATGAGTTGAGTCTTATCGAAGAGAAGCGAATGGCAGCCATTTGTCATGGGCAGGTGTATCAGAGTCGGATGAAGAGAGCCTTTGATCAGAAAGTGCATCCTCGATGCTTCCAGGTCAGAGATTTGGTGTTGAAAAGGATCCTTCCTCCTCAGACAGATCACAGGGGCAAGTGGACTCCTAACTATGATGGACCGTATATTGTCACCAAGGTTTTTGATGGTGGGGCCTTTATGCTTGCAACTATGGATGGTGAAAACTTCACTTCCCTTGTGAACTCAGACGCAGTTAAAAAATACTTCGAATAAAATAGACCCGCTGGACAGTAAAAAGAATAGTCCAGGCAAAAATGGGCATCCCGACGAACCAAGAAAATGAAAAGGTTCGGGCAAAAATTAGGGATTAAAAATGAAAAGATCTTACACCCGGTAAGTTGAAAACCTGAAAAGGTAACTTAGGCAAAAATGGGTATCCCGGTGGATTGAAAACCCGAAAAGGGCGATCCAGGCAAAAGTTAGGGATTAAACGAATGATTGCGTTCTGAGTAGTTCTGAATCTCATCTCGTGTCAATGACTGGAAACTTTTGAAGGATAGGAAACAGTCCAATCACTCCTTTCAGAAAGCTGATCATCTGGAGGATCTTGAAGACGAGCAAGTCATAGCAGAATTGGAACCCAATAGAAATCCATTTCACATTGCCATTAGATTAATTTCTGTTTTTATCTTTTGTGCGATTACCTCTTTCCAGGGATTGCTTCCTGATGTAAATGCCTATTCAGAGGCCATTCAATCAATAAAATCATGTTATTCAGTATATATATGTTTTCACTTTCATTTTACTATTTTGTTTGCAAAAATGACGTCTGAATTTTTGATAAACATTGCATCATGAAACATAAGAGCTTTACAAGTACATGCTTAATAAACATTTAAAATTGTTGTAAATGTTAAGTGCTTTAGATCGTCTATTAAGAACAGGTACCCTCGGGGCATTTCCTTAAGGTTCCCAGCCGATGATCGCGAATGTTTTCCCCCAATAGTCGAAGTTGGTATCTTATCCCTGCAGAGCTGATCAGAGCATTGGATTCTTCGATCCCCAGCAGGCTCTCACTACTGTACCTCCCCCAAGCGGTTGTTTCAGAATATACACTCCCCAGTAGAGTTGATAGTGCCAGACTATACATCCCCAGCGGAGTTGACAGTGCCAGACTATATCTTCCCAGCAGAAGCGGCTGCTCCTCAGGGTTCGATGCCAGATCGATAGTCTTGATGCCAGATCCATGGTCTTTTTCCTTGAAGCAGAATCTCAGTACCGTATCGGTGTTTGCTTCCCCTGCTAAGTCGTCTCTCTCGTAGATTATGGTTGCCAGAACCACTATCGCTTTCCCCTACAACAGGTTTTCAGTGTCGTTCTCTCCCCAGTCAGAGTCTCGGTATTTCGTCATTGCTAGAACACCGTGTGGCAGGTCATTTCCCCACAGAGTTCTTTGCGCTGTGCGTCTCCAATAGCCTTGCCAGGGTCCAGAAGATGGTGATCATTTCCCCAGAAGATTCCCTTGCCTCGGCTTGGCATTCTACCCAGCATTTTGCACCCCTGCATGTAGAATCATATTGCATTGCATCCTCCCAAATCGCGTAGCATTTCCATTTTCATGGAGCATTACGCCATTGAAAAATTCAAACATACGCATGTAAGCATAAAACATTCTCGGTATCCCAAGTGATAAGCTAGAAGTTGTTTCCAGTACTCAGACTGAAGATTGTTCATGACTTACCTTTATTATCCCTAGCAAGTGTCATTGGCCCATGCGCCGCCTCTATTATCTTTCCCTATTTCTGCCGATGCTGACAGGCATGATGTTTTTCCGGTATTCAGACCGAAGTGGCATTCAGGCCAATTTTCTAGTATTCAGACCAAAGTGGCATTCAGGCCAGTTTCCGGTATTCAGACCGAAGTGGCATTCAAGCCAGTTTCCGGTATTCAGACCGAAGTGGCATTCAGGCCAGTTTCCGGTATTCAGACCGAAGTGGCGTTCAGGCCAGTTTTCCAATGTTCAGATCGAAGAAGTTTTCGACATTCAGGTCGATGCAACTTGTGGCATTCAGGCCAGTTTCTGGTATTCAAACCGAAGTGGCATTCTGGCCAGTTTCCGGTATTCAGACCAAAGTGACGTTCAGGCCAGTTTTCCGATGTTCAGATCGAAGAAGTTTCCGACATTGAGGTCGACGCAACTTGTGGCATTCAGGCCAGCCTCTCGTTGTTCAGACCGATATTAATAATCTCATATCTTCCGATGTTCAGATCGAAGTCATTTCCAGTTTTCAGACTGATGAGCGGCATTCAGGCCATGGTTATTTCTGTGTTATCATTTATTTTGGTATCCAGGTTAACATTCTTTTTCGGTATTCAGACTGACTCTCACCGTACCAGACGGATTCTTCTTTCAAGACCACCTCTTTGCCGATTCTGACAGGCATTGTTACTTCACTTTATTTCAGTGAAAATTTTTGGGCTTTTATTGTATTCAATCCCTGCGCTGTTATATTCTTTTCGGGTCTCCAGTTGATTGAATAGGGGCAACTGTAATACCTCAAAATTTGCCCCCCTCATTCATGCATTCATTTTTAGGTCATTTAACATTTCATATTGCATTTCATCATGTCAATCGGAATTAGATCCGAGAAGCTTGAATATCATCCAAGACACTTTGTGGGTCCTATCTGGGTGATCAGTCAACACAAGGGAATGGCTTGAGATACTTCCAACATGTTCACATGGGGTCTATTCATCAGTCAAAACATTATTCTTGAAGGAGCAAAAGTTTGTTCATGAGATGTCATGCTCGCTAGGCGAGCAGAATGGGTCCCAAGAAAAGCCACCAGAATCACCTACGCTCAAAGGAATTTCTTGAACTGCCATGCTCGCTAGGCGAAGCCCACACGTTTTGAAAAAAAAACGAAAAAGAAACGAAAATAAATAAATAAATAAATAAATAAATAAAATATAACAGAAAAATCTTGGACTTGGACCTCTCTCATTTGAGCCCACAATGCCACGAAAATCAGGTTATAAATTCTGAAATTTCAGTAAAGGAAAAAGAAAGAAAGAGAGGGAGAATTGGTGAAAGCTGAAAATACTGTGAAGTTTCCTTGAAAAAAAACCCTAGAGAGAGAGATTCTAACTAATTCAGAGCAACCTCCAGAGACTGAAGGGAACTCATCTGCAGAGAACCAATCCCTCTCATATAAACCCTAAGATTGTTCTGCAAAGCCAACGGTGCAATTCAATTTCAATCGATCTCTCCAATCAGTAGGTATGTCATGTCTTGATGGGTGGATCCTTGCCCCAGACTTTGAATTTTGATACCCTTTTGATGCATTTGTTTGACAAGGGGTTTAGGCCTCCTATCCTTGGTTGCTTTTTGTGAGCTTTTTATGAACTTTAATGGCATGATTCATGTAGTTACATTTTATTTTCTCTTATTCGGTGCAACTCTTGATTGCACCCCTCCTTGTTATTCTAACCTGTTTGTCGAGTTTTTTTTGTGAGGACTCACATGAACCTTGAAGAGATAGCTTGCTTGGTATTCCCCTTTATTTGTGGGATACCATTTGGAGATTTATTCTGATTGCTTTGCTGACTTGTTTTCTTTGATGGTTCTAGCTCGAGAGATCTCTGGGTTTCTTATTTCTTTAGCTGTTATTACTTCAGATCTTTATCTGTGTGGTAGATCTCTTGATCCTTTATCTTTCCCGCATTTTACAGCTTTCTTAGCTGAAAGACCTCAATAGGAGGCAATGTTTTCTTTTGTTTGTTTACTTTTGTGCCCAAAGACCTCCAAAAGGAGGCACCAGTGCTAAAGACCTCCACGAAGAGGCAATTGACGGATAAAAGGGATTAGTAATCAATCCCCCGTTATTCAGTGTGTCGTTCTTTATGCTCGCACTATGTGCTGATGCTTCAGAACAAAAGCCCAAGATCTTTTGTCCGGTCAGTCAGTGGAGAGGGTTCCACCTTTCTGAATCCCCACTTTTTGTCATGAGCTCACCCTGTCCAGGTTTAAGAGCTATGAGGTCTTATCCTCATTACCCTTTTGATCTGCTCACCTTGACGTTCAATGTCAGTGGTTAAGAGCCCATTTGATTACCTACTCCGTGGCTTGTTTGTCGAGGTTGATATGACCCCTCTTGACTAAAGCCCTACCCATGTAGGTTTGAGCCCCCTTGGTGGCATTTTACTTTATGCATGTTTGTTTTGTATGGTGTGATCGTCTCCCCATAGGAATGCTAGGCTTCGTATAGTCTCTCGTTTGCATGTCAACTAAGGTAGCATTGTTCCTTCGTATAGGACTTCCTTTTTTTCATGAGCATTCCTAAAACCCAAACAAACTCATTGATTTTCTTCTCCAAAGAACACGTTAACTCCTTCTACTACAGGCGAGTAAGTCTCCAAAGGTCGAGCATTCGGTAGGTTGCGTAGTAACGTCGTTCATCTAAAAAACACAACCCTTAACCCGTAGGTAGCCGAACTACGGTTTGCTCTGATTCTCATTCCAGATGAGATACGTAGGCATAAGACGCGATGTCTTAGCAAGCACACTCCTCTTTAACCCATAGGTAGCCGAGCTACGAAGACTCTGATTCTCATATTCAGATGAGATACGTATGCAGTGGATGCGACATCCGTGCGAGTCATTTTCTTTTGACCCTTCTTTTAGTAGATAGTACATTAGATAAAACCACGCCCTTTAGACAAGAACAACAAGAGTGGATCCCGTAGAGTACTACGGATGCGTAGGGGTGCTAATACCTTCCCTTCGCATAATCGACTTCCGAACCCAAGATTTGGTTGCGAGACATTATCTTTTCCTTTCCTTTTTTAGGTTTACTTCGAGCGTTTCCTTTCCCTCCTTTGGGATAAATAACACACGGTGGCGACTCTTCTGTCATTTCTTTCTCGTCGGTTGTTTTTTGGCATCTCCTTTTTGAGGTTGCGACACTTATTCACTACTTCCAGGACAGTTTGTCCAGTGCTACCCTGAGATGGTATATGGGCTTGGACAACGCGAACATCTGATCCTTCAATGACCTTTGCGAAGCTTTCGTCAAGCAATACAAGTATAATGTGGATATGGCTCCTGATAGGGATCAATTGAGAGCCATGTCCCATAAGGACAAGGAAACTTTTAAAGAGTACGCCCAGAGGTGGCGGGAGCTAGCAGCACAGATTGTGCCTCCGCTAGAAGAGAAAGAAATGACCAAGATCTTCCTGAAGATCTTGAGCTCATTTTATTTTGAGCAGATGATTGCCAATGCTCCTTCTGATTTCACCGAGATGGTGAACATGGGGATGCGTCTAGAGGAAGGAGTCAGGGAAAGACACCTGACCATAGAAGAAGGCTCTTCTACCAAACGATATGGGGCGTTTGGAAAGAAGAAAGATGGTGAGGCACATGCTGTGACCTCCCATGTTAAACCAAGAAGACCCTCAATAAGGAGGAAGACCGTGCCTCCGTCCGGTAACCAGCATTAGGTGGCTCACATAGCACCTGTTTTTAGAGAAAATCAGCAATATCAGCATCACAATAATAACCAGCAACAACAATATCAACAATATCAACAACAACAACACCGCCCTCAACAGCAGGCCTACCAGCCTCGAAACAACAATCAAACTAGTACAAGCTATGAGAGGAAGAGGGTCACCTTCGATCCTATTCCTATGACCTATGCAGAATTGTATCCCTCTTTGATAGAGAGAAAATTGATTACTCCACGAGACCCACCGGCTATACCTACCAATCCTCAGTGGTGGTATAAGCCCGAGCTACACTGTGTTTATCATTCTGGTGCTCCCGGACACGACGTGGAAAACTGTTACCCACTGGAGACCAAAGTTCAATACCTTGTGAGATGTGGTATCTTATGTTTCGAGGACGTAGGTCCCAATGTGAAGAAGAACCCATTGCCTGAGCATGGGAAATCCTCTGTCAACATGGTCCAGGGCTGCCCTGGTAAGTATAAAGTCAAATATGTCAGCCATATTCGGCAATCCTTGGTCGAGATGCACAAACTGTTGTGTGAATATAGTCATTATGAGCATGACCATGACAGATGCCGTATTTGCACTGTCAATCAGAGGGAATGTTGCCAAGTCCGCAAATACATCCAAGAAATGCTGGATGAAGGAGTAATTGAGATACTTCAGAATCGAAATATTGATGATGATGATGAGGTCAATGTGATATCTCCAGTATTTCGGATTCCTGAGCCTGTTGTCATCAGGTATGATGGTAGCAAGCAGAAGGCTTCTCCCTCTTTGATTATCAAACCAGCTAGCCCTATGCCATATTCTTCTGATAAAGCGGTCCCCTATCGCTATAATGTTGTGGCATTGGAGGATGGGAAGGAGGTGCCCCTGCCCTCTACCTCTGTTGTTAATATTGCCGATGTCAGCGGCCTGACCCGTAGTGGTCGTGTTTTCTCGGCTCCACCGAAGCCCCAGGCTGACTTCCGAAGGGCCGATGTTAGTGCTCAGAATCCGACACTTGTTGCCAAGAAACCTGCCTCCGTTGTAAAAACTCCTGTCTCTGTTGGCCAGAGTGGCAGTGTGAAAGAAGACTGTGATGAGATGCTGAGGCTCATCAAAAGGAGTGAGTACAACGTTGTAGATCAACTTCTACAAACGCCATCAAAGATCTTTGTGCTATCTTTGTTGATGAATTCAGAACCACACCGTGAAGCTCTGCAAAAGGTGTTCGATGTGGCGTATGTAGATCATGACGTCACAATAGAGCAATTTGACAGTATTGTTGCACACATTACCGCTTGTAACAATTTGAGTTTTTATGATGCTGATCTCCCCGAGGAGGGAAGAGACCACAATTTGGCACTACACATCTCCATGAGCTGTAAGGATGATGCCATGTCCAATGTGTTGGTGGACACTGGATCGTCACTGAATGTGTTGCCAAAATCCATTCTTGCTAGATTTTCATATCAGGGGCCTCCCATGAGGCAGAGTGGAGTAGTGGTTAAAGCTTTTGATGGGTCCTGCAAAACTGTGATTGGAGAGGTTGAACTCCCAGTCAAGATCGGACCAAGTGATTTCCATATCACTTTTCAGGTCATGGATATCCACCCATCATATAGTTGTCTGTTGGGCAGACCATGGATTCACGAGGCAGGCGCCGTGACATCCACCCTAAACCAGAAATTGAAATTTGTCAAAAACAAGAAGCTGGTGGTGGTAGGGGGAGAAAAGGCTCTCCTAGTTAGCCATTTGTCTTCCTTTTCTTACATAGATGTTGAGGATGAAGTTGGAACGCCGTTCCAAGCTTTGTCTATTACTGAGCCTACTAAGAAAGGAACTTCTTCATTTGCGTCCTATAATGATGCTAAGTTGGCCATTGGGCATGGTACAACTACTGGATTGGGGCAAATGATCAAGCTAGAAGACAACAAATCCCGGGCTGGCATAGGGTATTCTTCTGGCGCTTTCAACAAGCATGGGTTGTTCAAGAGTGGTGGATTCATCCACACTATTCAAGACGAGGAAGCTGTTGCTATTGTGGAAGAGGGTGCAGAGGAGGATTCTAGCAACTTTGTCATCCTTGGAGGGGTCTGCAATAATTGGGTCGTTGTTGATGTTCCAACAGTTATCCATAAGTCAAAGTAATGTTCATTGTGTTTAAAAACCCTTCTCCCATGCCAAAAGGAGAAGTGATGACATTGTTGGCTCATAAATACAATGATATTTTTATTCAATAAATTCATGTTAAATGTTTGTTTTTCCAATTATTTTCACTTTTTGCTTTTTGCATGAAATTGGTGATCACATAAAACCCTAAAAGATAGAATAAAATCAATCTTTTCATCTGCATAATGATTTTCCTTGTTTGAATTCTAAAATCTCTTTTATATCCAAAACCATTATGCAGGTTGATCAAACCCATTGAACATAATGATCCAACACCATCTCCCAACTTTGAGTTCCCTGTATTTGAGGCCGAAGAGGATGATGTTGAAGAGATTCCTGATGAGATTACCCGTCTACTTGAGCACGAAGAGAAGATCATTTAGCCACATCTTGAGAATCTGGAAACAGTCAACTTGGGGTCTAAAGATTGTGTGCGAGAAGTGAAGATTGGGGCACTCCTAGAAGAATCTGTTAAGAAGAGGTTGATTGAGTTGCTACGAGAATACATCGACGTCTTTGCCTGGTCATATGAAGACATGCCGGGTCTGGATACTGATATCGTGCAACATTTCCTGCCTTTGAAGCCTGAGTGCGTGCCTGTGAAGCAGAAGCTTAGAAGAACTCATCCCGATATGGCAGTGAAGATCAAAGAAGAAGTTCAGAAGCAAATTGATGCGGGGTTTCTGGTGACTTCTACATATCCTCAATGGGTGGCCAATATCGTGCCCGTGCCTAAGAAAGATGGAAAAGTCCGAATGTGTGTGGACTATTGAGACTTGAATAAAGCTAGCCCGAAAGATGATTTCCCTCTGCCACATATTGATATGTTGGTAGATAATATAGCTAAACTCAATGTCTTCTCGTTTATGGATGGATTTTCAGGATATAATCAAATTAAGATGGCACCCGAGGATATGGAGAAGACAATATTCATCATACCTTGGGGAACATTCTGTTATCGAGTGATGCCCTTCGGTTTCAAGAACGCCGGAGCCACGTATCAACGAGCTATGACTACCTTGTTTCATGATATGATGAACAAGGAGATCGAGGTATATGTTGATGATATGATTGCAAAGTCGAGAACGGAATTTGAACATGTAGAGCACTTGTTGAAGCTTTTTCAGCGTTTGAGGAAGTATAAGCTTCGTCTGAATCCTAACAAGTGTACATTTGGAGTCCGTTTTGGCAAGTTATTGGGCTTTATTGTCAGCGAGAGAGGCATTGAGGTTGATCCTGCCAAGGTCAAAGTAATACAAGAGATGTCTGCGCCCAAAACTGAGAAGCAAGTCTGAGGTTTTCTTGGCCGCTAGAATTATATTTCCAGATTTATATCCCACATGACCGCCACATGTGCGTCGATATTCAAGCTCCTTCGGAAAGATCAGTGTCATGATTGGACCGAGGATTGCCAAAAAGCCTTTGATAGTATTAAAGAGTATCTGTCCAAGCCGCTGATTCTGTCTCCACCTATGGAAAGGAGACCTTTGATTATGTACTTGACCATTCTTGAAGACTCAATGGGTTGTATCCTTGGTCAGCAAGACGAGACAGCGAAGAAAGAATATGCTATCTACTACCTGAGTAAGAAGTTCACTGATTGTGAGTCTCGATACTCGATGCTTCAGAAGACATGTTGTACTTTGGCTTGGGCTGCTAAGCGCTTACGCCAGTATATGTTAAATCATACGAATTGGTTGATATCCAAAATGGATTCGATCAAGTATATCTTTGAGAAGCCTGCTTTAACTGGGAGGATTTCCCGTTGGCAGATCTTGTTGTCTGAGTATGATATTGAGTATCGAGCTCAGAAGGCTATAAAAGGTAGTATTTTGGCTGACCACTTGGCACATCAACCAATTGAGGATTATCAGTCAGTTCAATATGACTTCTCAGATGAGGAGATTCTATATTTGAAAATGAAAGATTGCGATGAGCCTATGCTCGATGAAGGGCCAGAGCCTGGTTCCCGATGGAGCATGGTGTTTGATGGCGCTGTAAATCAATATGGAAATGGTATTGGGGCAGTGATTATTACTCCTCAGGGCACACATTTTCCTTTTACGACAAGGCTAACTTTCAAATTCACGAATAATATGGCGGAGTATGAGGCTTGTATCATGGGATTAGAAGAGTGTATTGATCTTAGGATCAAGCATCTTGATGTTTATGGCGATTTGGCCCTTGTTGTTAATCAGATCAAGGGTGAATGGGAGACGAATCAGCCTGGCCTCATCCCGTATAGAGATTATGCGAGGAGGATTTCAACATTCTTTACCGAGGTTGACTTCCATCATATTCCTCGAGTAGGAATCGGATGGCAGATGCTCTTGCTACACTTGCTTCGATGATTGTGGTAAGACTCTGGAATGAAGTTCCCAATATCACTGTGATGAGCTTGGACAGACCAGCTCATGTATTTGCAGTAGAGGAGGTGCAAGATGATAAGCCATGGTATTATGATATCAAATGTTTTCTGCAGAGCCAGATTTACCCGCTTGGGGCATCTGTGAAAGATAGGAAAACTTTGAGGAGATTATCCGGCAGTTTCTACCTCAATGGCGATGTGCTTTATAAGAGGAATTTTGACATGGTTCTGCTCAGATGCGTGGATAGACACGAAGCAGTCCTGTTAATGACTGAGGTCCACGAGGGTTCATTTGGTACTCATTCCAATGGACATTCCATGGCTAGAAAGTTGTTGAAAGTAGGCTACTATTGGCTGACAATGGAGTCTGACTGCTGCAAATATGTGAAGAAATGCCACAAGTGTCAGATTTATGCGGATAAGATTCATATTCCCCCGACACTTTTGAATGTGATTTCATCACCATGGCCTTTCTCTATGTGGGGAATTGACATGATTGGCATGATAGAGCCAAAAGCGTCTAACGGTCACAGATTTATTCTCGTAGCAATTGATTACTTCACCAAATGGGTTGAAGCGGCGTCATACACAAACGTGACCAGGAAGGTGGTTGTGAAGTTTATCAAGAATCAACTCATATGCCGTTATGGTGTGCCAGACAAGATCATTACTGATAATGGATCTAACTTAAACGACAAGATGATGAAAGAGCTGTGCAGCGAGTTCAAGATAGCACATCATAATTCTTCTCCTTACAGATCCAAGATGAACGGGGCTGTTGAAGCTGCTAATAAGAATATCAAGAAGATTGTCCAGAAGATGGTTGTTACGTACAAAGATTGGCATGAGATACTACCATTCGCTTTGCATGGATATCGTACATCTGTCCGTACTTCAACAGGGGCAACCCCTTTCTCTCTTGTTTACGGCATGGAGGTTGTTCTCCTAGTAGAGGTGGAGATCCCATCAATGAGAGTCTTGATGGAAGCCAAGTTGACTGATGCTGAATGGATTCAGAGTCATTATGACCAGTTGAACTTAATTGAAGAGAAAAGATTGACTGCCATGTGCCATGGTCAGTTATATCAGCAAAGGATGAAGAAAGCCTTTGATAAGAAGGTCAAGCCTCGTGTGTTTCGAGAAGGTGACCTTGTGCTCAATAAAGTTTTGTCTTTTCCTCCCGATTCCAGGGGCAAGTGGACTCCAAACTATGAAGGTCCATATGTTGTTAAGAGAGCCTTTTCAGGCGGTGCTTTGATACTTACAACTATGGATGGGAAGGATTTGACTCGTCCTGTGAATTCAGATGCAGTCAAGAAATACTTCGCCTAAAACAAAAACAGAATAGCTCGCTAAGTTGAAAACCCGAAAGGGCGACTTAGGCAAAAATGAGCGTCTCGGTGGATTGAAAACCCTAAAGGGCGATCCAGGCAAAAGTTAGAGACATGATTTTTTTTGAATATGTATCCCGCTATATTGAGTACCTCACCCTGGGGCAATCTAGGCAAAAATTAGGGATCTGGCAAGTAACTGCATCCTGACAAGACTTTGTTCTACAACTGTCATCTGTTAAAGATTCTCGCTCAATCATCGTCAACTGAAGCTTCAAATACATCGGATTCAGAGTTGGTGGAGAAATGGTCATTATGTTCAATGTATCTCTTTTCCAATATATATCACCAATTTCAAATTTGTAAAGATCCATGGAGTCTTTCCATTTGCAGACTACCATTCCATCCAATAAATTTGAGCCTTTATCCAATTCTTTGCACTCTTATTTGTTTCTATTTAACAAATGTTTTGCATGTCTTAATTGATAAATATCATTGTTTTAAAATTTTCATAAAATTTGTTTTTAAACAAAGTGAACATTCACAATGAAAAAAAGGATACTTGGGACGTCTTCCGTGCTCTCCCAAGGATAGTATGATTCCCAAAAGGGTAAGACATTTGTTCATATTCCCAACATACTTGTATCCTCTTCATTATCTTTCAGGTTGGATCCTCCGCAGGCACAAAAGAAAGTTGTCTCCCACCAAATCCCCAGGGAGTTTGGGAGTTCTGGGTGTGATCTCAATCTTCTAGATCCCCATTGAGTCTGGATTTAGCATTTGTGTTATCAGTTATATAGTTGTCATCCCTTGCGTGGATTGACCTAAAATCCCTTATAGATTGATAAATTGAATATGCTAATCTTGCCGAAGGAGTTGGTTCTCCCTCACTTCGAGTTAGAAATTTCTCCGCCAGAGTGAGCCGGAAATCCCCAGCATAAACGGAGTTATCATCCAATTTGTAGCCTTCCCCCTGTGGATTTGTCTACTTTTGATCTCCAGCAAAATTACTCCTCGACCATCCCCAGTAGGGTTGATCCCACTTTTACTCCCCAGTATGGTCACCAGCAGGGTATCTCTAGTAGTTGCTTATGGGTAATCCCTGATTCGGTCATCAGCAGTGTTTCCCTGGTGGAATTGTCTGATCAGAGCCCGTTTGTGGTTTCCTCCCGAGCAAAATGGTTGATTCAAGATGTTTATCTTTCCTTCCTCAGCAGAGTAGTGTCCCTTCCTCCTCGGCAGATATGATTTCTTCAGCAGTGCAGAGATGTGGTGACATTGGAACCTTCTGATTAGTGGTTGTTCCCCACAGAGTTT
Organism: Lathyrus oleraceus; assembly: GCF_024323335.1. Lineage (NCBI taxonomy): Eukaryota > Viridiplantae > Streptophyta > Magnoliopsida > Fabales > Fabaceae > Lathyrus > Lathyrus oleraceus. The sequence continues at coordinate 404,897,901 of NC_066585.1, forward strand.
CATCTCCTTTCGATAATTTCCCCAGTAGAGTTGATTCTACGGCGGATTTTATCCGTGTGTTGATATTGTCCCCAACTGGAGTGACTGGTTCTCCTTTCCCAACAAAGATCTTTATTTCCTGATATCTTTTGCTCCCATCAGATTGGATGTTCTCCAGTGGGCCTGGCTTTCTCTCTTGAGATGTAGTACCAGATGTTTGTTCATTGATTCTTGGACCTGTTTGTGTTAGATATGTCTGTTTGTCAGCATTCATCATACATAAACTATGCATATGTGCATAATCTTAACATTCAGATATTCATGTTGCATTTTTTGCCATATATCTTTGTTTGTTGTCTTCTGCTATTTGGTGATACATATTTCCCAAGCAGATGTTTGTATCTGATCTCTCCATAATAGAGTCAGCCCCATAGGCAGAAAGTGTCTATCCTTTCTTCCATACTCCCCACTGAGTTATGTTCTCGTGGATGACTGTTATTTCAGTTTCCTCCCAAAATAAATGTTGGGATGGAGTTCTCCCCTAGGATATATCCTCATTGGGTTGAGTCTTGTTTCGGTGTGTCTCTCTAGTTTGTTCCTAGATCGACTCCTTTTGATATTTCCCATGCACTTCCCCGTAGTTTAGACGAATGATTGCTCAGTAACCAGTAATTGTCCATCTTTTCCCGGCGGAGTCTGTGGCCTTCTACCCAATAACTGGTAGTTGTAAGTCCTATTTCTATGGTTTTCTACCCTTATACCGGTAGTTGTAAACCCCGTTTTATCCCCTTGCAGAGGTAACTTTGATTTTGTTCATCTTAACCGATGACGGTTACTCTTCTGGGGTTTTCTACCTAGTATCCTGGTAGATGTAATCCTCTCTTTGTCGGCTATCTTTATCCAATATTCGGTATTGATATTCCTTCACTTTTTGAGTATATCTCCCAGTAACCGGTGATATCTCTCGGATCATTGCCTTTGTCAATGTATCCCCAACTAGTAATCTTTCATTTACCCTTTGTTCGGTAATGATTGTTTCTCCCTTTGATTGGTCAACATTTTATACCTAGTATTTGGTATCCCAATGTCCTTTCCTTTCGGTTGATTTGTACTTTATTAACCCAGTAACCGGTTGTGGATAATCTTCCATGCGAGTATATTATCTACGTTCTGACGGTAATAGATAATATATCTCATGCGCTCTTTGGTCGAAGTCTTTTGTTCTTCCCCAGTCGAGTAAGATTCGTATCCCCTTTTCGGAGTCGAATATCCATCCTGTAATCGAGTTTGCCTTTCAGCCCTCCCTTTTGGATGATGAGTGTTTTGGAAATATTCCTCAATTCACGCCTTGGTTGGTCACCTATTATATGCCCAGTAACCGGTATCCCTGGTGTTTCCTTCCCTTCTGCTCCCTATTATGACTTTTTGTCCCCTGTGGAGTCAGATTTCCTGAGTTGAAATATACCTTTTTAGATCTTCCTTAGATGATTTTGGATGTTTGATATCTCTCACCCTCATACCGGTCTTAGATATTCATTATCCCCGAGCGTGTTGTTCTCTCACCCTTATACCGGTGTTTTGATCACATGTCTCCTTGAGCTTATTACCCAGTAATCGATAATACCTCATCCTGTTGTTTCCTCAGATGAGTCTTGTTTGGACATTCCCCAGTGGAGTCCCTTAGTGGACTTTCCCCACCTGAGTCCGGATTTTCATCTGAAGTATCCTTTGTGGATAGTTTTGCTGTATTGGCATATTCCTCAATACATGCATCTCTGAGTCAGCTCGAGTCCTTCCATTGATTTATTTTCATGGAATTCCTCTCGTGTCTCAGCAAGTTTTAAGTCGTGACCTGCTCACGCATTTTATTCCCTCTCTTATACCCATAAGAGTCCTTAGAGTCTTTGTCCCATTTATGAGCGTATCACTCATATGGATTTTTAGTTTCTCCTGATTTCTTTTCTCTTTGTGGACACATATCTCCACAGAGTGTTACCTTTTGCATACATACATTTTCATCATGAGGTCTCTTAGGGACCAAAATTCGTCTCTTTGTTATTATTTAAGCCCATTCTACCTCGTCGAGACGAAGATTTTAACCTTCACTTCTCCGGCTAGAATGACCTTAAATAGGGGCATCTGTAAGACCCCAATTTTGACCCTAAGATCCCTCATGGCACCATAACACTGCATTTGCCTTTTGCCTCAAGGATCATAAGCATCTTGGCTCCTTAACCTTTGGGTCGGATCCCTTGTGAGTTGGTTTGAGATCACCAAGCATGCTTGAATTGTATATTATTTCTTTTCTCATTTTATTTACTAACCAAAAGCACAAAAATATGTCACTAACATCTTTTGTTTGTAGCTTGAGCAGTCACAAGGTCTAAAGCTTCTAGGAGATCCTATGTGCATTGATAGGGCCAATTGAAGATGAAAGCAAGCATGACAATGGTTCCCAAATCTCTCATCCATCAAATATGCCTCCCAAGTATCTCAATTCATCATTTTGATCAAAGCAAATCAAAGGGCTTAAGGCTTTGTTTCCCAAGGAAACCCTAATTCATCTATATCAACTGTGCCTTGCTCATGAAGCTACCTCAACCTATGATCAAATACAATCAAGGGAAGTTCATTCATTCATCATTTCATGCATATTTGAACTTATTTGAGTTTCCTCAATCATTAATTCATCAAGATATGAGGTTTGGACTTGAGAAGTTAATCAGTCAATTCATCTAACTATTTTGAAATGCACTGAGACCTAACTTTTTATGTGTTTGTCCAATGGAGATGACCCCAAGAGAAACAATGTTATTAAGAACCATATGAACAACTTTCATGTTCATCAAAAATTGATTTTAATCTTGGAAGGTCATCATCCATTTCAAACCATTATAGGTCATTTTGACTGAAACCTTAATTTTGGGTCAACTTCCCAAGGACATAACTCCTTCATTTTTCATGATTTTGAGGTGGGATAAAATTAATTTGAAAGATTAATATGTCTAATTAAAGTTTTATGTTGAACAAAATTTCAAAATCCTAAAATAAATACATGTGATAATGCAAAACATTATAGGTCACTTTGGACCTAATGCATTGAAGTGTGAAAAAGTCCAACTTCAAGTGCCCTTAACTTCTTCATCAAAACTCCATATGATGCAAACTTTAATTCCAAATTGATTGCCTTGAAAATATCTACAACTTTGATGTTGAAGAATTTGTCATTTGGAGCTTGCATCATTGAAACAGAAGGGATTGAACTTTGGCCAATTTTGAAAATCTCACATGTACATGTTTTGCACCCCACACTTCATGACCACTTTTCATCAATTTCCAAGGCTCAAATGGAGTTTTGATCAACATAACATTTAATCCTCATGCAAAAATCTTTCCAACCATTACTCATGAGGTGGTGTTTCAGGTTTGGAAGAGCCATTTTCGAAGACATGAACATTATGGTGCAATTTTGGAAAATCAATTAATTTGCATTGCATGAGCTAATCTTGTACCATTTGCACGTCCAATTTGCTTCTATCATGCATCAACTGCCAAATCCAAGTGGAATTGGGCCCTCCATGCCCCTGTACAGGCCCATGCATGGAGGCCCTTTCTATTCATGCAAGGGAATGTTCATGCACTTCAGCCATGCTTCTCCTATAAATACAATGCCTATGCTCTTCATTTCACGAACCTGAAGGTGCCTTAAATGCTGTGCAATTGAATCCCCACCCTCACACCAAAGGAACTCTCATATTTTTCTCTCAATTTTCAGATCTGAATTTTGATTTCCTCGATTGATTTTCAGATCTTAAAGTTCCTAAACCTCATCACCTTGATTCATAGAGTAAACTGTAAGCATTAACACCAAGGAATTGTGACTCTAAGCTCTGCAAATCAGAGGTTTACCTCGGCTTTTATTTTCTTTGAATCAGCTTATATTGTGGTTATTTCTTACTGTTGTTGTGTGATCTGAACTCCCCTGCATAGAGGCAATTGTTTTGAGCTTCGAATTTTTGAAATCTAGCAAGTTCAGTTAAACACCATTAAAATTCCATCTCTGATTTCTCTCAATGTAGAAACCTAGAGTGGATTTGGTTGGTACAAGGGTGATGTACATCACCCCAACTTTCGATTGGTGCTTGGATCATAGCATATGGTTAACTTTTTTCTTTCTGCAATTTTTGAACCTCGCCGGAGCTGGCCAGAGAAGACGGTGGTGCTGGTCACCGTCTGTTCTCCAGATGGAATCTGAAACCATCCATTTCATTTTCCAGATTTGATCCAGTCCCTCCATTGTTATGACTTTTCCATAGGCCAGGTGTTTTCCATTTAACTCGCCTGTATGGTGAGCGTGCGCTTCCTGGCCACGTGATGGTCCACGTCAATTAATGAGGCTTCATCAGACGGTCCACGCATTTTCTCATTTTTAATTTTTGATTTTAATTTCTTTTATTTCTTTTAATTCCATTTCTTTTTAAAAATTCATAACTCCTTCATTATTGGTCCAAAAAATATGAGACCAATTTCATTTTTCTCCTTTTAATTTCTAGTTTCTAAAAATGATTTTTAATATTTTTTATTTTATCATTTGATATTTTTTAGGAATTTTCTCTTTTCTGCTTATTTTTAATTCATTTTAATTAGTTTTTGATATCCAAAAAATACAAAAATATTTTCCAACCTATATGAATGATGATAGATCCATGAAAAATATCCTCACCAATTTATTAATTGATTCGAGATTTATTTGAGATTTTAGTTCAATTAGTTTATTTTTATGCATTTTTAATTGATTTAAAATAGTTTCTGACTTCTAAAAATGCTGAATTTTTTTGTCACACTTTGTTTGACCTTGTTGAACTTGGGATAATTCACTTGGACTTTTCAAAGTTGATTTGAAGTGATTTTGAAGTTTGACCTTTCTTTATTATTTTAATTCAAGTTTTATTTTAATTTTGAAAAATACCAAAAATATTTTATTTGTTTCTTGACTTCTAATCTTCATTTTACTTCTGTTTACTATTGTTTGACCTTGATCTTCTCTATCTTTGGTCAATGCTTGTTGATTATTTCATTTCATTTCCATTTATGTACTTTAATATTCATCTTCTTCTTCTTCTTCTTCTTTTTCTTTTTTAATCAATGAGTTAAAGGTTGATGGTTAGCATTGATACATGGAGGTTTAACCTTCCTTGATTCAAATCTAATTCATCTTGATGATGGATCAAGTGAATGGCTTTGCATTAAGGATAGGTTGCTTCCTAATCAAGCAAAGAACCTAAATCAATACAAGGTCATTTCTCATCTTCTTTTTGGCATGGCAAGTTGTAGGAGTTTGATTCACTAATAAAAATCTCTAACTTATGTTGTTGCCTACATTATTATTGACCGGCCTCAGATAGTTGTGACTTCTATATAAGTCCAATTACGATTGCTTAACATAGCGCTAAATTGCCTTATGGCACACTAACTCTAACACTAACCATTAACCATTAACATTTAATTCTTGCTCTTTACATTTATGCAATTTACTATTCTTGTACATATTATTCATTTGCTTTTGCCCTTTGCTCATTTGAGCACATGTTTATGTTAATGCAATTTGCCTTTTGCTCACTTGAGCACATAATTGTGTATATATTATTGTGCTTGTGTTTTGTTTTGATTGTTGTGGACCAAATGCAAAAAATGGACAAATGGACTTAGTTTCTAGGACATTCCCTATGCAAAATTGGAGTAAAAAGGCCTTAATGTTGAAGATGGATTAGAAAGACCAAATCTCTAAACTCACTCTTGTCCATTCTTGATTTGCTTCATAAAACTTTTTGATGTTGTGTGCTTTTGTGCTAGGGAATCCTATTTGAGCCAAATTGAAGAACCATTGCCATGTCCATCCAAAGTGAAAGATACAAGAGCCATTGGGGATCTTCTAAGAGCTTGCTTGATTAATTTGATTGCCTGAGCTTACACTTATTTTGCTTGCATATTCCAAAGGATGGACGCTACTTGGATCATCAATATGATCTCAAGAAAGGAACTCCATTTGTGGTCTTGTTTCTTATCCTTCATCTCTTATATGATTAGGACTTTATCCATTCTTCTTCTTCCCTCCACTCTAACCCAAGCCAAAATGTTTTGTGCAAACATTAACAATTGTTTTCAAACATTAGAAACCTAAGCCTTATGCTTTTGATTTCCAAACTTTCTTTTCATAACACTTATTTTGAATTGAATCTTTAAGTCAACTTAGACCATATTTTGTAAATACTTTTCATTGGTAAATATAACCCATTCAAATACTTTTGTGGTTTCAATGGCCACTTTCTTATTAAAACTTCTTTTCATAACCTTTAGCTATTAGGTTTGAGTTATCCTTGAGGTAGATGTAATACTCACCTATATCCTTAGTGATGGACAATGAGTCTTCCATGCTTATTATAGGGTTAACCCCTTACTAGCATGTTGAAGCTATCCTCACATGGTGGATTTGTGGTTTTTTAGGTTGAGTTTTCTCCCTTGGATAGCAAAAGACCTTAAGGCTTTTGGACCAATCAATTCACCAACTTGTTTTGAAATTTTTACCCCGAACTACGAGGTTTTGATCCTAATCTTTTTTAAGATGGTATGTAGGCAATGGGTTTATCCATCCAAACACAAAAATTGTAAATAACTTGTATATTCTTTTCTCATCTCTTCAATCATGTTTGCACAAATAAACTTTCCCAAAATACCAACCTTACAACAAGTGTGAAAAGGGCTCCCTAGGAGTACCTAGGATGTTTTGGGTGCTTAAAACCTTCCCATCACATAACCAACCCCCTTACCCCGATCTCTGACATTTTTACTAGTTTTTTATTCGATAAAACTCTTAGGTTTTTGTTCGTTTTCTAACCATTCCTTTGGATAAATAGAAGTGCGGTGGCGACTCGACTTGTATGGTTTACCTTGGATTTAGTCAATATGTCTAATGGTAACGAATACCCCGCTACAGGTACGTAGGAAGGAGAATTCAGATTCTTCGCGAGTTATCTTATTTATCGATCTACCTTATCTTTTTATCAATCAATCATTCTCCATTCATTCAATCAATACCACGTTTTTGAGATCAATCATATTTCTCATTGGACTCCTTGTCTATCCTTTTGGGATGTCTTAACGACAGTCCATCTCCTCAATCGAGAGTTGTTTGGGCTACAACCCTAAATATTTAATTCAGTCTTTCTTTTTGGCTTTACCCTATAGTGGCAGACTGTTGGTCCACGTATTGGTAAATTCCTACCTTGCTCTTCGATTCATAGTCTATCTCCTTCTTAGATCCAAGATACTCTCCTTTGATCTCAAACCATTTGTTTCCCCAGCAATTGATGTGTTATTCTTTGTACTGTCGTACTACAATCATTACTTGAAGTGGTGTTTGTCTTGTGAGCCCCCATTCCTTAGACAAATTTCTCTCTCTATTTCTCGTGGTTCCGAACTATGATTGCTCTGACTTTCTCATTGCACGATGAGAATACATAGGCACGAGGTCGCGAATCCTTGGCGAGCATACTTCTAATTATTCCTTCTTCTCCTTAGGGAATCATTCATATCTTTCACTACCCAACATCTACCTTCGATCATAAATTGTTCACCCAGTGACATACTATTTATTTGACATCGAAATACAATTTCTTTGGATTCCATACATACCCTTTTATGACACCTAATGTAGTCCGTCTTTCTACCTAGAGTTGTTTGGGCTATAACCTCAAACACTTAATTCCTTCCTCTTTTTGGCTAAACACCCTATAGTGGTGGCCTGCTGGTCCACATATCAGTTAAAGTTGTTTCCCTCTATGGTACGAATCTCATTTCTCTTATGGATTCCAATACACTTTCACCTTTCGATTTCAAACAATACTTCTCCAGTCACTTATCACCAAACATTCAATTTTGTGACTTTGGTCACTTCATTCCGTTCATTTCCATGATAACTCATATTCTACCTTCATTCACTCCATGTGATATACCAGTTATCTTTGAGCCAAATACACTACCTATTTGTGCTTCTTCTTGCGTCACCTTGTGAACCAAGAGATGTTTGGGACTGTCCCCAAACACCTATTTCATCGTCTTTTCGGCTTTACCCTACAGTGGCGGCTTGCTGGTCCACCTATTGGTAATAACCACCTTACTCTTGGGTTCATCTTTTCACCCTTGTTGGAGCCCAAAACACTCAATTCTTTGGTTCAAACCATAATCCTATCACACTTCTTTCCATCTTCCGCCTCTAGTTCCTTGAACTACGAAGCTCTGAATTCCACATTGCACTATGAGGATGAAGGAGATTAGCGATCCAAAACGTAGAGGAAATTAAAAAAATTTCCTTTAGTGATCCTTACGAATGGGCATGATCAGTGATAGAATAGTTACCTCTTGTGACGATTGAAACCTTTGATGCAGATCTACAGAGGGATCACGAACGTTGAATGATGACAACGCCTCTACTCAGTCCACACGAATGAATTCCTTCAATCTCAATGCTAGCTGCTACGAATGAAGGCTTTGAGTGAGAGAAAGTAAGAGAGAAAACGAAATTGCAACTGCTTAAATGCTTCTGCACAAGGGTTCTATTTATAGAACCACTTGTGTGGGCTTCAAGCTAAAAAGCCCACTTAAGTGTATGTGGCCCATATTTTATAATATGCCAAAATCACTTAAGCACGTGGTACCTTACCATATTTTGTATTCTACTTAAGTACACCGTACCTTACGATGTTCTACAATTCACTTAAGTGCACCGTACCTTGCGGTGTTCCTCAATTACTCTATCTCTCATCAATCTGTCCTTTGTGTGTGACCCTGTAGGTTTTCGCGACATTGGAAATTATATTAAATCACGCATTTAACATAATAAACAGTGAGCGGTATCTAGCAACACATCACTGCTACCCAAGACACGAAAATGTCATGTGATCTGACAAATCCTTCTGTGATAATACTTATGTGTACAATTACCCTTTTTCCCTTATGTCTATATTGAACACAAGGCATAGACCGTGTCATCCTTGTCCAGTTCAATATTGGGCCCATAGACATGCTTCGTGGAGTACCCATCAACTGTCTTTATGGTCATCCAGTTACGGACAATGTTTGATCAGCAATAAAGCACTCGACTCTACATCTAGGGTCCATAGTGGTTTCAGGTCAAAGGGTGGTATACACCATTATCACCATGAGAATAACTTATGACACTTTGCATAACATTCTATATAGTATTCTCATAGCGGGTCAATCCAGTATAAATATTACTCTTAACATTCATACATATGTTTAAGACTTGATAACTCCTTATCCATGATCCATGAGATGTGATCATCAGTCTATATACATAAAAGTCTTAATGCTTTAATGTTATCCCACTTCACAGTAAAGCTCGACTACGGATACTTTAAGAATAGTGTCCTTATGTTTAATGTGATCTCATGGTCAAGTCACACTTGATACATTAAACAGACTAACTATTCTAGGGACTTTATTAAACAAACGTAATAAAGAAAAATCCTTTTATTATTAATAAATAATTTGATACAAGTACCAAAAGTATTGGCCTTTAGGGCTTACACCAACAATCTCCCACTAGCACTAGAGCCAATCCGGCATACCTCTAATGCCCATAGATCTAGTATGGCCATCATGCTTCTGCTGTGCAAGAGGCTTTGTCAGTGGGTCAGCAATATTGTCAAGTGTAGGTACTCTACATATTTTCACATCTCCTCTATCTATTATCTCTCGAATGAGGTGATAACGCCTAAGTATGTGTTTGGATCGTTGGTGATATCTAGGCTCCTTAGCTTGTGCGATGGCACCATTGTTATCATAATAAAGACCAATGGGATCCACAATGCTAGGAACTATGCCAAAATCACTAATGAACTTTTTGATCCAAACAACTTCCTTTACTACACTTGAGGCAGCAATATACTCGGCCTCGGTTGTAGAATCAGCAACTGTGTCTTGCTTTGAACTTTTCCAGCTCACAGCACCACCGTTTAAGCAAAACACATAACCAGATTGCGATCTAAAGTCATCCTTATTTGTCTGGAAACTAGCATCGGTGTATCCAATTACAACCAGCTCTTCCTGACTTCCATATATCAAGAATGAGTCCTTAGTCCTTCTTAAATACTTAAGGATATTCTTGACATCTACCCAATGAGCATCACCAGGATCAGATTGGTACCTACTCCTTGCACTTAAAGCATACGAGACATCTGGTCGAGTACATAACATGGCATACATGATAGATCCTATTGCAGATGCATATGGAATCTTATTCATGCGATCCCTTTCTTCCTTAGTTGAAGGGGATTGTATTTTTGATAGACACGGGCCATGTTGCATAGGTATGAATCCTTTCTTAGAATCATGCATATTAAAGCGTCTCAGCACTTTGTCTATGTACGTACTTTGACTTAGGCCAAGCAGTTTTTGTGATCTATCTCTATAGATTCTGATTCCTAATATATAGGCTGCTTCACCCAGGTCCTTCATAGAAAAGCATTTCCCCAACCAAAACTTTACTTGTTGTAGGGTAGGGACATCGTTTCCAATGAGTAATATGTCATCTACATATAATACCAGGAAAATGATCATGCTCCCACTAACCTTCTTGTAGACACAAGGCTCATCTTCGTTCTTGATGAATCCATATTGTTTTACTGTTTCATCAAAAAGAAGATTCCATCTTCTGGAAGCTTGCTTCAATCCATAGATTAATCTTTGTAACTTACATATCTTTTGGGCTTCTTCTGGTATGTCAAATCCTTCAGGTTGTGCCATATTTCATAATCATGATATGCAGCCATAGCAAGTAAAATCTGAACAGATTTAAGCATTACAACTGGTGAAAAGGTTTCATCACAGTCAACCCCGTGAATTTGTTTATATCCTTTTTCAACCAGTCTTGCTTTATAGGTATGTACCTTACCATCCATGTCAATCTTCTTTTTTAAGACCCACTTGCATCCTATAGGGTTAACTCCTACAGGAGGCTCTACCAAGGTCCAAACCTGGTTTGTGTACATGGAATCCATTTCAGATTTCATGGCTTCTAGCCACTTCTCAGACTCGGGACCAGTTATGGCCTCTTGGTAGTTTACAGACTCATCTTGATCCATGAGTAATACATCACCTTGATCAGTTATGAGATATCCATATCTCTCAGGTAGGTGACGTATCCTGCCTGACCTACGCTGGTCTTGTTCTACTTGAGCAGGTTGCTCTTCCATAACTACTTGTGTTTCCTACTCTAATTCCTCCATAGATGTATCAATGCTTTGTGATTCTTGAATTTCTTCAAGCTCTACTTTCCTCACACTGATTCCTTTGGAAATAAAATCCATTTCTAGGAAAACTCCAGTTCGAGCGACAAACACTTTAACCTCAGAATGATTGTAGAAGTAATACCCTCTTGTTTCTTTAGGATACCCCACAAATAAGCATTTATCAGATTTGGGCTCAAGCTTAGTTGAAACTTGTCGTTTCACATAAACTTCGCAACCCCAAATCTTCATGTAAGACATATGTGGTTTCTTACCACTCCATGTCTCATATGGTGTCTTCTAAACCTTTTTGGATGGAACACGATTAAGTGTGTAAGCTGCTGTCAATAGTGCATGTCCCCAAAAGGAGTTTGGAAGATCGGCGTGACTCATCATGGATCGGACCATGTCTAACAGGGTTTGATTTCTTCTCTCAGATACACCATTCCATTGGGGTGTTCCAGGAGGAGTAAGTTGGGATAGGATCCCACACTCTTTCAGATGGTCATCAAACTCTAGGCTTAAGTACTCACCACCTCGATCTGATCGAAGAGTTTTAATATTCTTACCTAGTTGGTTTTGTACTTCATTCTTGAATTCCTTGAACTTTTCAAAGGACTTTGATTTGTGTTTCATTAAATACACATAACCATATCTACTGAAATCATCAGTAAATGTGATGAAGTACTAAAAACCTCCTCTGACTGGTATGTTCAGTGGTCCACATACATCAGTACGTATGAGGCCCAAAAGATCATTCGCTCTTTCACCTTTTCCTATGAATGGAGACTTTGTCATCTTTCCAATTAAACAAGATCTGCATGTCTCATATGATTCATAATCAAAAGAGTCCAAGAGTCCATCTTTATGGAGTTTGGAAATGCGTTTCTCATTTATGTGGCCTAATCGACAATGCCAAAGGTAAGTTGGATTTAACTTGTTAGGTTCATCCTTTTAGTATTAATGTTAATAGGAATTTCGAGATCAAGGACATATAGTCCATTGCTCATTTGTGCAGTAGCATAGAATATATTATTCAAATAAATTGAGCAATAATTGTTCTTTATTATAAATGAAAAACCAAACTTGTCCAAACAAGAAATGGAAATAATATTCCTGCTAATTGCAGGTACATAATAACAGTTCTCTAACTGAATTATTAAACCACTAGGTAAAGTCAATACATAAGTTCCTACGGCTAAAGCAGCAACCTTAGCTCCATTGCCAACTCGTAGGTCAACTTCACCTTTTGCCAAATCTCTACTTCCTTTTAGCCCCTGCATATTTGTACAAATGTGAGAACCGCATCCAGTATCTAATACCCATGATGCAGAAGTAGATAAATTTATTTCAATAACAAAAATACCTGAAGTTGAAGTCTCTACTCCATTCTTCGTATCTTCCAGGTACTCTAGGCAGTTTCTCTTCCAGTGTCCGGTCTTACCGCAATGGAAGCAGGTGCCTGCCTTTGCTATGCCTCCACTAGGCTTCAAAGCAGCAACAGTGGGTCTGGGTTTGGCAACTTCCTTGCATTTCCCTTTATCACCCTGCTTGGTGGGCCTTTTGTTCTGTCTCTTTCCATTTCCGATCATCAGAATGGACTTCCCTTTTGACTTCAGGTTCTGCTCAGCAGTCTTTAACATGGCTAGCAGTTCAGGAATAGATTTGTCCATATCATTCATATTGAAATTTAGGACAAATTGACTTAATCTATCTGGCAACGATTGCAAGATCAAATCAGTCGCAAGTTCCTTTCCGAGGGGAAAACCCAACCTTTCAAGGTTTTCCACATACCCAATCATCTTGAGCACATGGGGACCTACAGGGGCTCCCTCAGCTAACTTGCCTTGAAAAAGGGCTTTTGAAACTTCAAACCTTTCATGCCTTGCTTGCTCTTGATAGAGCATCTTCAGGTGTTCGATCATATCGAACGCTGCCATGTTCTCATGTTGCTTTTGCAACTCTGAGTTCATGGTAGCCAGCATGAGACAAGCAGTTTCATTGGCATCATCGACATGCTTCTTATAAGCATCTCTTTCTGCCTTAGGTGCAAAACTAGGAGGTTCCTCTTCAGGAACAGGTTTCTCCAAGACATACAGCTTTCTATCATGTTTGAGGACAATCCTCAGATTTCGGTGCCAATCTAGAAAATTTGTCCTAGACAATTTTTCCTTGCCAAGGATTGATCGCAAAATATTGTTAGAGGTGTTTGTTGTCATGGTAATCTACATAAGAATTAATGAAAATATAAGTATCAATAACATATTTAATTAGGCCTTTAATTAAATATGCTCCCACTATTTTACTCAAAACAAATGACCCTCATCATTTGATTCGGAAAATCCCATTGGAAGATTTTCTAGTGGGTCGAGATCCACATTTCACTTTGTTTTAAGTCCGCGTAGAAGGATTACACAAAAATAGGTTATTTAGGTAGGAACTCCTTCCAATTGTATCTAATACAACTCTCGAATATTTTAGTTGGGTGAATAACTCCTTATTCCAATCCATCACATGGATCATTTCCAACTTTTGCTTCTAAACATATATAATCTTATTATAATTTGTTTAGTTAAGTTTGACCTATTGTTTTAGCAATTGGATATTACAATTATCCCATCGTGTCGCATTACGCGAAAAACCGGCGGGAAACAAGAACAACAGAGCCGCCACCGTGCGTTATTTATCCCAAAAGAGGGAAAGGAAACGCTCGAAGTAAACCTGGGAAAGACATGGTCTCGCGACCAAAGAGAATAGGATCGGGAGTCGGTTATGCGAAGGGAAGGTATTAGCACCCCTACGCATCTGTCGTACTCGACGGGATCCACGCACAAAAGGAAGGAAAATGGTTGCTAAAACACTGCTCATAAACAAACAAACACTGGCTGAAAGAGACACAAGAAAACAAACAAGACTGACTCGGCAGGATATCGCATCCTGGGCCTACTTAGTCTATCAAGCCTAGACATCAGAGTCGAAGTAGTTCAGACTGGGGGAAAACATGATCGCTAGGATGTCGCATCCTATGCATACGTATCTTCTCGGACTAAGAAGAATCAGAGCATCCGTAGCTCGGCTCACACACGCAAGACAAAACAACACAGGAAATCGACTGCCAATCGCTGGGCTTACGTCAAACTCCACACAAACAGGCAAACCTGGAACCCGAATGCCAATCACTGGACTTATATCAGCTTCCGAACCAAACACACGCACACTGGAAACCAGATGCCACTTGATGGACTTATACCGGACTCCAAGCACACAACAAGAGGATACGGAATGCCAATCGCTGGGCTTACATCCATCTCCTAACACACACAAAGACAAAACAAAAAGGGCGCCCGGAGAGATCTGCTCATCTCCTGCCTACGTACCTCATCTGGTATGAGGATCAGGGCGACGTAGTTCCCCTACGCAGGGATAAAGGACTAGCCTAACCAGATAACAAAGGGAGACACAACTAGGGAGACTACGACTCGAGCCTAGATGGTATCATGCAAATCATCCCTAAGTTAAGGTTGCTATCTAACTTGCACAGGAAGCAAGCTAACCTAAACATGACTTTCACAGGGAGCAAGCCAAACTAACCCTAACTTGCACTGGAAGCAAGCTAAACTAAAAAAAGCACGAACACACAAGCACAAATAGCACACACTATATGCAATCAGTTGGCTCAATCAAGGGTAGGTTTTAGTCGATGGGTCATATCAACCTCGACAAATAAACCACTATAACAGGGTAATGTTAGCTCTTAACCCTAACATTGAGAGTTAGGGTGAAGCAGATGAAATAGGAAGTGAAGATGAGACTTCACAGCTCCTATCCCTGGCCAGGGAGAGCTTAAGACAAGAATGTGTGGGTTCAGAAGGTGGGAACCGTTCTACACATATGACTGACACAATGTACAATGATCTTGGGTTAGTATCTGCAATGCATCAACACAGTAGTGTGAGCAAAGCAGATGACACACAGAATAGCAGGGGATGGATTGCACATCCCTGGTATCTGCCAATGCCTCTTCACTTAGGAGGTCGTTGAATATGTAAAAGGACAAAAGTAAACAAACACAAACATCGCCTCTTAAGAAGGACTTCAGACAGGTGCCTGGCCAAGTAACAGGCCAGGTCTTCCAGACTACATGGAGTTAGGATGTTATACCTCAATGCTCAAGCTATCAAGCAAAGCAAGAGCAAGTTCACAAGGGAACTAAAGCAACTAAAGTACCTGAAAACAATCCAAGATAATCAGTACTCAACTCAAACAGAAATCAAACAGCAAAGGTCAACAGTTAACTATACAACTGTACACAAGCAAACAACAGTCAATGCACAAAGGTGCAAGCCATAAGGTACAAGCTTAAGTCTCAAACCCTACAAAATAAACCAAAGTTAGTCATCAACAATCAATAGGTCAACTCCAATTGAGTAAGCATCATTAAGCATGGCAATTGTGCCCTTTGACCTGAAACAAAGCTCAAATGTGAGAGCACAAACCACTAGTACAAGACTAGGGTCAAAATGATAGCAAAAAACCAAAACAGAACATGAAACTTATCCAAAATCAAGATCAAACAATTAGGAAACAAATCCAAGTGGTTTCACATTCATATCATTCACCAATATCATCTCATGAATCAAAGAGTACAAAACATGCAATTTAGAACCTCAAAGGACCAAACAGAATGGCTCAACTCAAATCAACTCACAAACATTTCAATAAATCACCAAAAAGTTCATGATCAAACAGCATCCACAACATGAGCTACACACCAAATTTCAACTCATTTGGACCAAGGGAAGCAAGTCAATGAAATTCATCAAGTCAACACAAATTCAAACAAGCTCATACAAGGCACCAAAACATGCATCCACTTCAAGCAATCATAAAACAGAGACCAAGCATGATAAATGAATGAAATCAAAGCCATGGCAAACTTCAAGATGTCTATAATACACATGCCAAATTTCAAGTCCATCCAATTAACAACAAGAATTTCCCAAATCAAATAAAATCATGACTCACAAAAAAGTCCACATTTGGTCAAACAGGGGAGAAATTATCAAACAAATAGGAAATGCACTCAAAAATTCCAGGAAAAATCACAAGCATTCAGGTCATTTGGAGTTCAATAGGCATGGTAACAAAAATCATCAAATTGGACAAGAGTGGTATGACACAAATTGTCACACCTCTATTCAAAAAAATCATATCTCATCAACCAGCAATGACAAAAACACAAACTCTATACCAAAAAATCCCTGAAGGTGTCTAGATTAAGCACAAAAATTTTCAGCCTCATTGGATTAAACATCATCATTTCACAAGCAAAATGGCATGGAAGGTACAAATTGGATACACATGAACAAACCCTATGCATTTTAAAGATCTACACGTGCATAAATTCTGGAAAAATCACCATAAAAAACTAGAGATCATGAGGAACACTATGCAAAAAATCCCACATTATTTGGACAAATATTCGTTGACTTATGATTTTTGGAAGATCAGCATGTGAAATGAAATAAAAATTGAGAAAGAAAATGAAATTATGGAAATTAAAAGAAATAATGGAAAACTTGTAAATAACATGAACTCTGGCCAAGGCAAAACGATGCGTTTCACTTAAGTGAAACGCAGGCCAATCCGGTGGCGACACGTGGCCCAGTACATGCGTAGAAAACGCGAAAACGCATGCAATTAGCGAAGGCACGGATCAACAAGCTTTCTGGAAACATTTTTTAGGGTTCTTCGTTTATTCATCTAGTTCATCATCATCATGAACTTTTGTTCACAGAATTTAACAATCAACATACCAATCGATTCATCTTAGCACGCACATCAATAATCCAAACATAATTAAACCTAAATCGTGCTAACATGGAAGAATCGAACAAAATAAGTTTTGACAACCAAACTTCAAATCCAAATATCTCTCTCAATACTCAATGAAATTTAATTCTACAAAGTGCAGGGTGATCTACAATCAAAGATCTACAAGAAGCATAGCATGATTTCAACAATGATTAGAATCGAATTCCAACCTTCAAGTGAGGACAATGTTGAATCCGTGGTTGTTTGGCCTTGGAATGTGTAAACAGAAGCTCAATAATGCTCCAGTTGATGAATGGAAGAGTGTTGGATGTTCAATCGCTTCAGATCCAGCCAAAAGTCCGACTGCCATGGATGATGTTCAATGTAACAGTGCTTGAAAACAGTTCAACATTTGTGATTCTCGGCCACAAATCACTTCCAAAAGGCTTCGGTATGTTGAAACGACAAGGACCAATGCAAGCTCTATGAAGATTTTGCAAAAAAAATGAAGAACCAAGTTGAAAGAATTTTCACTTTTAGATCTAGATCTGAGTAGAAATGAAATGCTAATCTGTTTTCTGTTAGAATTATGAATGTATATGTGCTACTAATGATCTTTTCTAAACCAGATTAAGCCAAGCCAAGAGGATTAATGAAATGAGTGTTTTTGTGCAAATTGCTAATTCACCTTCATGTGCATGGGGTGCATGCTACAATACACGAAAATGGGCCTAAACACACTCCAAATATGATTTTTAATCAAATGCAATTGATAGAAAGTGTAGAAAATGCTTATTTTGAAAGTCACTTTTTTAACTCTCCCTTTTTAAATTCAAGTCACTAAAAAAATGTCATTTTGACGTGATGACTTTTGATGAAATGTGATGAAAGATTTGGATAGAACATGTCAAATGTGACTTGTAGCAAAAAACCTCACTCAAATTGGCCAAATGGTTCAAGAGTTATGCCTCCTTGAAGTTCAACTTTTCTTGATAATGATTTGATCATAACTTGCCAACCACAAATGAGAAATGGATGTTCTTGGACGTTTTGGAAAGGTGAGAGCAAGATCTTCAACTTTCATGTTGGACAAAAATTCATTTGAAGCTTGTATGATGATGTAAATTTGAGGAGAAGAACTTTCCATTTTTGGCAGTTTCCAATTACAGGTCACTTACTATTTTTGGCAAGTTTTCATCTGACCTCAAATTCTTCAATCTTGATCTTTGAAATGTCAAATGAGACTTGTATGGACATGAATGAAGCCTTTCAAACCATCTCCCACCTTCAAATCCTTGATTTCAGGCACAGTTGACCACAGTTGACTTTCTAGGGTTTCTGGTGGATTGAACAATGACTGATGACTTCTGAGCACCCAATCTTTGACCAAACCACTTCAAAAAGGACCCCTAGGTCATGTGAACATGTTGAACCAACCCTAGGGATTTGCTTCCTTGAGAAATGCACTTGCTTGCTTGTTTGACTGATCCTCCTAACTAGTTGACCTAATCTTGTCTGATGGCTTGCACTTGGGCAAAGGACAATGCAATGCTATGCAGTGGACAATGTAATGTTAATGACCTAATGATGAAAACGTATGTACAAAATGGAAGGGGCAAATTTGAGGTGCTACAGCTGCCCCTATTCAATCAGCTGGGAACCTGAACGGATGAGAGCAACGGCTGTCAGACTTTCAAGGTACACAGGGATTGAATACCAAAGAACCGTAGAAATTTGCACTCTGCTGGATATGATACAAGAAAAGCCAAGTCATTCACCGATGACGGTTACACGACAATTTCAGGAAAGCGAAACCAATTACCGATGGCTAAATACTGGAAACTTGATATTTACCGATATCAACTTCAGCGAGACCATTTACCGATGGCTGTTGGGAAACACCTTGATATTAAAAGGAAGCAAGACCATTTACCGATGGTGGCTTTAAAGCAACTTGATATTTACCGATATCAACTTCAGCAAAACCATTTACCGATGGCTGCCTCAACTGGGGACTCGATATTTACTGATATCGAAGGAAACGGGGCCAGTTACCGATGGCGGCTAAACTGGGCATTCGATATTTACCGATATCGAAACAAACAGGGCCATTTACCGATGGCATCTCCACCCGGGGAGGAAAAAGATTTTCGCAAATGGAATCAGACAAGACGTTTACCGACGACTTCTGGGGATTCTTTAATCTTATCAACAAGAAATACACACGATCAGACATTACCGATGACTGGGATGAGCCTCGATGTTTACCGACATCGAAAGATGATGTTTACCGACATCCAAAAACGACCAGACATTTACCGATGACTGGGGTGAGACTCGATATTTACCGACACTAACGGAAAAGTGAGCACTTTACTGGGGAAAGAAAAACAAATACTTGCAACTGGAAACCAGACAAGACGTTTACCGACGACTCTACTGGGGATCTCTAGCTGGGGAATTATCAGACATTTTTTATCGATGACTGGGATGAGACTCAATGTTGACCGACATCGAAAGATGATGTTTACCGACATCCAAAAAATGACCAGACATTTACCGATGACTGGGGTGAGACTCGATGTTTACCGACACCGGAACAATGGTGTTTACCGACACCGAAGAAAGAACACACGCGGGTGCTGACATGACACTTACCGGTATCACAAGAATGACATCTTAAATACGTCAAGGCAAGGCTGACCACTTGTTGGAGATCTCACTGGTGAGAAACAAGCTTTCCGTTCGCGGACGGGTGAGGAAATAAACCTCTCTGGGGAATATCAATCCTGAATGCTGTCAGGAGCAACTGTAGCAGACGTGCTGTACCGAAGTTGATCAAAAATCCGCCTCTGCCGGGGATACGGTCTGATTGGTTTCGAACACATGAATGCATATGTTTGAATTTTTCTATGGCGTAATGCTCCATATGAAATGGAAATGCTACGCATTTTGAGGATGCAATGATCACTATATGCAAAATGCAAAGGATGAACACTCTGCCGGGGAGCCAAAACTGATCAGATACTCCAACTCTGCGGGGAGACTCTGCTGAGGAGTACTCTGCGGGGAGAGTACCGACTTCTCACTCATGCTGGAGGAATAGCATTGCTGCTGGGGAAAGGATAAACTCCGCTGGGGACATTCTTCAGGACCCAATCCACTCGGGGACTCAGCTTGGGGGAACAACCAATACAACTCGCTGAGGACGAACCAAAGTGACTGTGCTGAGGAGTAAACCAAGCAACTCGCTGGGGAGTAATAAGGCGACTTGCTAGGGACAACCTGGTGACTTCACTGGGGGGAGCCAACCAATCCACAGATAGGAAAAACTCTGCTTTGGGAAATAAATGCTACTCCGCTGGGGACGACCCATCCAGTCCACAGATAGGATAACTGTTGGAGATAAATTTATTGAACCCGCTCCACTCGGGGGATTCGCTGAGGAAAATCATCAATACCAATCTCTGCTCGAGTGCTAGGGAAAGCAACCCTGTTGGGGATAACACACCACTCTGTTGAGGAAGAGCACAATTCTGGTGGGGAATAAACTACCGACACCTCCGCTGGGTATAGGCAATCCTTAGATCTGCTGGAGAATAGAATAGCCTATCCACAGACGTCTCCGCAGGGGAACATAGCTCTGATAGCTTCCATACTTGCTTAGGGAAATACCTGCTGGGGAAATGTCCTCACAGATGCCAATCTGCAAAACAGCACAACAAAATGCTCCCAGGGGATACATGGACAAGATACGCTCAAGTGTCCTCGACATTCAAAATGATTTTCAAATGTTTTATCTTTTTGCACGTTATTATTTAGCCTTCATGTTCTTATATGCAATGCTTATCAAAAATTCGGACGTTTTTGCAAACAAAACAGTAAAAATAAAAGCAAGAGAGCTATTTATCTGAATAACGACTTTTATTGATTGAAAATGTGCCTGAAAAGGCAAATACATTGGGAAGCAATTCCTAGAAAGAGGTAATTACGCACAAAGGAAAATAAACTATCCTAATGGCAATGTGAACACGGCATCCACTATTTCCCAACTCTATTATAACTCACAGATCATCAATTTTTCTCCCAACTCCTTGCTTTCTGAGAAGAATGACTGGACTGATCACATCTTTCGAGATGGTAGACGACGAAGCGTGATATGAAGTACAGATAACTCAGACTGTAGTCTTCGCTCTAATCCCTCTTTTGCCTGGACCGCCCTTTCGGGTCTTCGATCCACCGGGATACCCATTTTTGCCTAAGCCGCCCTTGCGGGTTTTCAACTTACCGGGTGTACAAATTCTTTTCATTTTTATCCCTAATTTTTGCCCGAACCTTTTCTTTCTGTTTTTTGGTTCGCCGGGATGCCCTTTTTTGCCTGGACTCTTTTGTTCTTTTTGTCCAGCGGGTCAATTTATGCGAAGTATTTTTTGACTACATCTGAGTTAACAGGGGACGGGAAATCTTCACCATCCATAGTTGTAAGCATCAAGGCTCCACCGGAGAAAACCTTCTTCACAACATATGGACCTTCATAATTAGGAGTCCACTTGCCCCTGTTATCTGTACCGGGAGGAAGGATCCTCTTCAAAACTAGATCACCGATCTGATAGCTTCGAGGATGCACTTTCTGATCAAAGGCTCACTTCATCCTTCTCTGATATAACTGCCCATGGCATACAGCTGCTAGCCGTCTCTCTTCGATAAGGCTTAACTCATTAAACCTTGTCCGAATCCACTCGGCTTCGTCCAGCTTGACATCTAGCAAGACCCTCAGAGAAGGAATCTCCACTTCAACAGGTAGGACTGCTTCCATACCATACACAAGGGAGTACGGGGTTGCCCCGGTCGACGTACGTACTGAAGTACGGTACCCATGCAAAGCGAAAGGCAGCATCTCATGCCAATCCTTGTACGTCACGACCATCTTCTGCACAATCTTCTTGATGTTCTTGTTTGCCGCCTCTACAGCACCATTCATCTTTGGTATGTAAGGAGAAGAATTGTGATGTTCAATCTTGAAATCTTTACACAGCTCTTTCATCATCTTGTTGTTGAGATTCGAACCATTGTCAGTGATGATTCTTTCGGGAACTCCATAACGACAGATGATTTCTTTCTTGATGAATCGGGCAACCACTTGTTTGGTAACATTAGCATAGGAAGCTGCTTCCACCCATATGGTGAAGTAATCAATCGCAACCAAGAAGAAGCGATGTCCATTTGAAGCAGTAGGCTCAATCTTCCCAATCATATCAATGCCCCACATGGCAAACGGCCAAGGCGAGTTCATGACATTCAGAGGGCTTGGTGGTACATGCACCTTATCAGCATAAATTTGACACTTATGGCACTTCCGAGCGTACTTGAAACAATCGGATTCCATAGTCATCCAGTAATAACCGGCTCTCAACAGTTTCTTGGACATTGCATGACCACCAGCATGGGTACCAAACGAACCTTCATGCACTTCCTGCATTAACATGTCTGCTTCATGTCTATCCATGCATCTGAGCAAGACCATGTCGAAGTTCCTCTTGTACAACACATCATCCTGATTCAAATAAAAGCTTCCAGCTAGCCTTCTCAGGGTTTTCTTATCATTTTTTGACGCACCTTCAGGATACTCCTGAGTCTTGAGGAAGTTCTTGATGTCATAATACCAAGGTTTCTCATCAATCACAACAGACTCGGCTGCAAACACATACGCAGGCCTCTCGAGTCGATTCACCGCAACATGTGGCACATGATTCCACCAATGAACTTTGATCATAGAAGACAAAGTAGCCAAGGCATCAGCCATCTGATTCTCATCCCGGGGGACATGATACAACCTCACCTTCTTGAAGAGCGTTAGTATTCTTCTGGTGTAATCTCTATACGGAATCAAATGCGGCTGGTTCGTATTCCAATCTCCATTGACCTGATTGATCACTAGAGCGGAATCTCCAAATATGTCAAGAGTTTTGATCCTCAGATCAATGGCTTCTTCTATCCCCATGATACAAGCCTCATACTCAGCTTCATTGTTGGTGACGTCAAAAGTCAATCTAGCAGAGAAAGGTATATGTGCACCTTTGGGATTAATCAATACTGCCCCAACACCGTTGCCGTTCATATTCACAGCCCCATCAAACATCAGTGTCCACTTGTCATCAGGATCCGGTCCTTCCTCGACAAGAGGCTCTTCGCAATCTTTCATCTTAAGATACATGATGTCTTCATCAGGGAATTCAAACATCATAGGCTGATAATCGTCGATCGATTGCTCAGCAAGGTAGTCTGACAGAATACTACCTTTAATGGCCTTCTGCGACGTGTATTGAATATCATATTCTGTTAGAATCATCTGCCATCGAGCAACACGCCCGGTGAGAGCCGGTTTCTCAAAGATGTACTTCACTGGATCCATCTTAGAAATCAATAAGGTAGTATGGTTCAACATATACTGCCTCAGTCGGCGAGCAGCCCAGGCCAAAGCACAACAAGTTTTCTCGAGCAGTGAATATCTTGTTTCACAGTCGGTAAACTTTTTGCTAAGGTAGTATATGGCATGCTCTTTTCGACCAGACTCGTCATGCTGTCCCAGTACACACCCCATCGAGTTCTCGGTCACTGACAGGTACATTATCAATGGTCTCCTTGGAACTGGAGGGATCAGGATTGGAGGTTTCTGTAAATACTCTTTTATCTTGTCAAAAGCTTTCTGACAGTCATCATTCCACCTGATTGCTTGATTCTTTCTGAGCAATTTTAAAATTCGTTCACACGTGGCGGTTAGGTGAGATATGAACCTTGCAATGTAGTTCAACCTCCCTAAAAACCCACGGACTTGCTTTTCCGTTTTCGGTTCAGGCATCTCTTGAATAGCTTTGACTTTCGCTGGATCAACCTCAATCCCTTTCTCACTGACAATAAAGCCTAATAGCTTACCGGATCTCACCCCAAACGTACACTTGTTCGGATTCAGCCTCAATTTGAACTTTACCAGTCTGTCAAACAACTTCTGCAAATTAACCAAGTGCTCATCTTCTGTCTGCGACTTCGCAATCATATCATCCACGTACATTTCAATTTCTTTGTGCATCATGTCATGAAAGAGAGTCGTCATTGCCCTCTGATAGGTGGCACCGACATTCTTCAGCCCAAATGGCATCACCTTATAGCAGAACATGCCCCAAGGTGTAATGAATGTCGTCTTTTCCATGTCCTCTGGCGCCATTTTAATCTGATTATAGCCCGAGAAACCGTCCATGAAAGAGAATACCGAGGATTGAGCCGTATTATCAACCAATACATCGATGTGAGGTAATGGGAAATCATCTTTCGGACTCGCTCTGTTCAAATCCCGGTAATCGACACACATTCTGACTTTGCCATCCTTCTTCGGCACAGGAACGATGTTGGCCATCCACGGGGGATAACTTGTAACAGCCAAAAAACCCGCATCCCACTGCTTTTGAACCTCTTCCTTGATTTTAACAGCCATATCAGGACTCGTTCTCCGAAGCTTCTGCTTAACTGACGGACACTCTTCTCTGAGGGGTAGTCGATGCACCACAATGTCTGTATCCAAACCAGGCATATCTTGATATGACCAGGCAAATATCTCCACATATTCTCTCAGCATCTCAATCAGCCTCCTCTTGACAGAGTCCTCTAAAGCAGCCCCAATCTTGATCTCTCTTCTGGCGTCCTCAGTACCCAGATTAACAACCTCCAACTCCTCCTGATGAGGTTGGATGACCCTTTCCTCCTGCTTCAACAATCTGACCAATTCTGCGGGGAGTTCACAGTCTTCCTCACTCTCCTCTTTAGCTTGGTAGATGGGAATATCAAAATCATACTGAGCCATAACAAGATTGTTCATAGTGGATTCCGTGAGATCACTTCTGCATGTTTAATGCTTTATTTTAGAAAAGGAGTTTAAGAAAGTCACAAAAACAAAAAACATTGCCATTTTACTGTTTTGAAAAAACGAAAACAAAAATAGAAAGACAGGGATCACAAAATTTGATTGCAAAACATCCTTTATTAATGATAATCATTAAAACATGATGAGGCCCTACAATGAACCACTACGCCTTGGGCAGAACATAGGGTTTTCATGCAAAATGAAAAAACAAAAGAAAATTACTCTGTCTGAAGAGTAACTTGGACCACTTCTTCAGCCGTCCAATTGTTGATAGACTCCCCTGGTGCACACGGGCGAACCCAGTTGTCTAGATCACAGTCGTTGTCACAGTCTTCACCACCAGTTACAAAGACGTCGCCATGATTCATCAGCCCAGCGCTGGTAAAGGTACTTGGACCCGCTTTCACACTCTGCTCTCCTTGGAGAGGCTCATAACCAATGCCAAATTTGTCTTCTTTGACAGGCAAGTCCACCATCTTGCCCCAACCCTCAGCTTTGCCGGAATCAACAACCTCCTTGGCTTGCTTGTACGAAGCAATCGAAGCACCTGGCTTCCTCTAATCAGCATACGCCACTTTCTCAAGAGCCACAGTCTCAAATGCCTGGCATAAGGTTTCGTGGATCTCGCCATCCACCTCGACATACTTGAACGAGGATAGGTGACTCACCAGAATCTCTTCTTCGCCACACACGGTCACAATTTGACCGTTCCAGACATACTTGAGCTTTTGGTGGTGAGTCGACGAGACTGCCCCTGCTGCGTGAATCCACGGACGCCCCAACAAACAACTGTAGGCGGGCTGAATGTCCATAACATAGAAGATTATATCGAAAACCTCCGGACCTATCTTCACCGGCAAAGTAACTTCCCCAAACACAAAACGTTTGGATCCGTCGAAAACACGAACGATCAGGTCACTAGGAGTAAGCACAACTCCTTCAACATCAATCTTCTTCAGGATCTGCTTAGGCAACACATTCAGCGACGACCCGGTGTCTACCAATACGTGAGACAACACTGCCCCCTTGCACTCCATAGTGATATGCAAGGCTTTGTTATGATTACGTCCTTCAGGCGTTAAGTCTAGGTCGGTGAATCCTACACCATGCCTGGTGCTCACATTGGCCATCACACCCTCCAGTTGGTTGACGGAAATCTCCTGAGGTACGTAAGCCATGTTCAGCATCTTCAATAAGGCATTACGATGCGCCTCAGAGCACAGCAGCCAAGAGAGTATTGAAATCTTGGACGGAGTCTGATTAAGTTGATCTACGATCTTATAATCACTCTTCTTTATGATCTTCATAAACTCCTCCGCGTCCTTTTCAAATGAACCCTCAGGCACCTCCTTCTGAGCCGGTTCCTCGTCGACGACAACCTGTTTGCCCTTTGACTTGGCAGAAGCCTCAGCATTAGCATCTCTCAACGGCTGAGGAGCAAACAGTCGTCCACTCCGAGTGAAACCTCCTGGTCCACCAACGTTGTCCACAACGGGACTCACCACCACATGAGTTTTAACCGGTGCACTGATTGTCACAGGCGCTTGATTTGCTGGCCTCGTCTGATTATCAGCCCTTCTGTTGCTGCAGTAGGCATTATTATAACTCCATGGCACCGCCCTACTATTCTCAACTGGTCTTCTTCCACACGCCACGATAGTAGTTGGGGAACTGATGGTTATCGGAGCGGAAATGGTAACTGGGGTACCACTGATTGCAGGTGCACTAACAACCCTCTGGCCTCGTCCTTCAGACGGTTTAAAGTAGATTGTGACGGTCGACACTGTCCCACGATCTTGTACAGCCCTACTGAATTGCAGACAACCCTCATCCATCATACCCTGGATACCGGCCCTCAACTGTGAGCAACCATTATCAGATTCTGCACAAGCAATACAACCCTCATCATAGCCCGGGTAGACACCCCCGTTCAGCAGACGGCCCTTTACAACTAGCAGAGAAGTCTGAATATCATCAACACTAACAACCAAATCTTCAGCTTCTTCCCCTTCAATATTGTTCACTCTATGCCCACCATGCTGAGGCATAGGGTTGTTCACGACGTTAGGCACTGGAGCGAAGTTGATCGTCTTGGCATCGATCAAATCTTGGACCTTGTGCTGGAAAGCGCGACATTTCTCAGTATGGTGCCCTGGTGCCCAGGAGTGAAAGTCACAACGGACGTTGGCGTCGTACCCAGGAGGCAATACTGTTGGCGGAGCCATTGTACGCAACTCAACAAACCCCAACCTGAGTAGTTCGGGCAGCAGTTCGGCGTATGACATTGGTAGCGGATCAAAACAGCGATCAGGCATCCTTTGTCTGGGCTGATACGGACGCTGTTGTTGTTGTTGTGGTTGTTGAACTCTTTGTTGTTGTTGACGAGGTTGAGGTGTCGGGATTGTCACTGCAGCAACCTGACGGTACTGATTTCTGTTCTAATTTCCTCTGTACACATTCCCTCGGTGTTGTACAGCATTAGTTTCACCTTCTCTACGGCGAGTGCCCCAGAGAAAGGTTTCTTGGAAGATGAGGAACTAGCATCATTGATCTTTCCAGCCTTGATCAAACTTTTAGTTCTCTCACCACAGATTACCACGTCTGAGAAACTACCGAATGGGCAACTCCCCATCTGGTCCATGAATACTCCTTGTAGCGTGCCAATAAACATATCTGTCAACTCCCTTTCCAGCATAGGGGGTTGAACTCTCGCAGCCAGTTCACGCCACCTCTGGGCGTACTCCTTGAAGCTTTCATTGGATTTTTGACATAGACTCTGCAGCTGAGTCCGGCTCGGTGCCATATCCATGTTGTGCTTGTATTGCCTCAAGAAGGCCTCACCCAGATCCCTCCAACAGCGGATAGAATCTCTCTTCAACTCCATGTACCAGTCCAAAGAAGCCCCAGATAGACTATCTTGGAAAAAGTACATCCACATCTTCTCGTCGTCTGTGTAAGCAGAGATCTTCCTGTAGTAAGCCTGCACATGGGTGCGAGGGCAAGAAGTGCCGTTGTATTTATCAAAAGATGGCGCCTTGAATTTATAAGGGATTCTCAAACCTTCCACTAACCCCATATTGGTCACATCGAAACCGAGAGAGTTCTGACATTCCATAGCCCGGATCTTCTCAGCAAGGGCATCAACTTTACGATCCCTCTCATCAACCCTTCCCAAAACATCTTCGTCTTCACTGAGCAGAGTGAACATATCCTCTTGTCTGTCAACAATCGGAGCCTGATTACGGGCCGGAGCACGGACTACTCTGGCATTAGCGGTATCTGGAGCAATAGGTTGACCGTTGATTCGAATACCCCTCATTTCATCACCTACAGCATAGTTGTTGATGGGCACAGCCGCAGTAGGGTTGTCATTGATCGGGCCTCCCTCTGGAAGATCTTGGTTGGCCGGTGGAATTACAGCTTCTTGCCTCTGAACTAGAGCTCAGAGTTCTTCTTGAACTTGTGCAACCCCTTGCATCATATGCATGAACTGGGCCATGTTAGCCCTCATCTCTGCTAACTCAGCTTGCACTTGATCCATGTTCCTTTGATGATTCAGTCTCGTTGAGTAGCGATGCGGTCTTTAATCAGCTATCCTGCCTGAACACAGGAATCAAAGTGAGAAGTCACGAACAAGAACACCTGTTATGCAAAATGATATGAGTATGATGCTAATGATGCATATGATGCACATGATATGTTCATTTCTCAGGCATTCAAAGAGCCTGACTCATCCTCAAAACATGGCAACCTGCAGCAACAAGAGAACAACATACAAGACAAACGAGAACAAAATGGAACACCAACAACATTATCTATAGATAGGAGCAACAGGCTCATACAACAAAGTCAACAAAGATCCAAATAAACGGAGTACAACAAATGAATCCCATCCAACAAGCCTGGAGGTGATTCTCAACATACACATCAAAGATACAAGCTAAGATAAACGGTCTCCCGGAATGAGAGTCTTCAGGTACTGGCACTGGTCTATCAACAGGGCGCATTCTGAACATTCTAGTAGAGGGGTGATCTTCTCCTTCAGTTGTCTTCTAAGCTCTACAACTTCTCCTCCAAGATGGTTCTCTGATGCCTGTCTCAAGTCAACCTCCTTCTTCAACTGGATGTCTTTGTCTCTGAGTTGCTTCTCCAAGTCTCTGATCTTCTTCTGGTAACTGGCTTCAGCTCTCTGCAGCTTCAAGCACTCCCGGTGCTCTGCATCTAACATGGATTCCATCTCCTCGTAGAATGTCTTCTTTCTTCTCAGTCTACTAGCATCTTCTCCCTGCACTCCTCTGAGTTGATGAGCCAAATTCAACCTATCAGCGTTGGCTTTGTACAACTCCATCTGGGTATCTTGCTCCTTCTCTCTCAACCGGCGATTCTCCATCAGGGCTTGCTTGTAGTGCTCAGCAGGCACACTCTCAGCAAGGATCAAAGGTGGTTGCTCCTGCAACGGCTCCATCCTATCGTAGGGTAGCAACAAAGTTTCCACTCTCTTCTTGACCCAATCAGTGTAATCAGGCATAGCAATGGCAAACTTCTTCCCTAAGACAGATCCATCCTTCTCACCAATAGACTTCCAAGCTCTTCCTATCTGCTCCAATCTAGCCGGGTTACTCTGCTTCTCAAAATACACACTTTCAGCTACCTCAGCCTCAAGTGGTCTTCCTTTCATCACAAACCCTAACTGGCGAAGAGAAAGAACCGGGTTGTAATTGATGCAACCCTTAGTCCCTACGAGTGGCACATTACGGAATTCTCCACAGCTCATAATGACGTTACGCACATCCATCCGGTAAGATTGCCATCTATTGTCATAGGAGGTAAGAGACATAACCCTCTGAGTCCACTTATGAGTGCCCTGAGGATCCACAAAAGGTCCACTGACTGGCAGGAGAGACATGAACCATCTGAGCAAAAGTGGGAGGCAGCATCTGATAGCTCCACACTTACCATGCCTATTGTGAATAGCATAGTAAGTGTCATCTAACAGAGTAGGAACTGGATTCCCTCCAATGAAGAAACATACTGCAGCATAGTCCACAAAGTTGGGCATACTCGGGAACAAGACAATCCCATAGATCATGACAGCAAGCTGAGCATGAAAAGCTTCCCAATTCCCCTTCTCTACTTCTTCTCTAGCTACCCTCAACAGAAACTTCAAAGGCAAACCCTCAACACCACCACTGGTCTTCCAACTATCACAGACTTCTTTGATACCCAAATGGAGAGCTCGAGCAACGACTCTGAAATCGACTTCCTTAGGCACATCCAAGAAAGGAACCTGATACCGGATCGGGACACTCAGCAGAATAGAATACTCCTCAAGAGTAGGCGCCAACCGAT
Organism: Lathyrus oleraceus; assembly: GCF_024323335.1. Classification (NCBI taxonomy): domain Eukaryota; kingdom Viridiplantae; phylum Streptophyta; class Magnoliopsida; order Fabales; family Fabaceae; genus Lathyrus; species Lathyrus oleraceus. The sequence goes on from NC_066585.1 coordinate 404,928,264, forward strand.
AATCTTGAAAGGTGAAACAATGAAGCTCTAGGTCGTAGAACTGAAGAAGAGTCTGCAACGGCACCGGATCGACTACTATCTTCAACAGCGCCAGAATATCCCCATACTGGTCAACAAACCCCTTCTGGTTACCACTGATCATAAGGCTACTCAACTCAATCAGAGACGTCAAAGGCTCACGGTGAAAGCTATAGGAACAAGTCTTCCGCTTCGGCTCTGGGACTGTTGCCATCTTTATCAGTGAACAGACTCTGGAATGTACCTGAGAAATGATATGCATGCAGAGATTAGCTTTTTTTTCTTTTCTTTTCTTTTTCAATTCTTTTTTTCTTTTTTTTTTATATTGCGTATTTTTTTGAAAATAAATATGCTATGATGCAAATGATGTAGACACGACTGGCTGGCTGTGCATCTCAAAACGCAGGATCGAAGCTTCGGTTTAAACTCAGAACCCCCAAATCCATCTGTCATCTGAACCCAAAGTCACCAACAGGACCACAAGTCACCAACGGTACCTGTAATAATGATCAAACCCTCCCCACTCACGGGTGTCGTCTAGGCCAAGGTCGAGAGAAACGCAGCATAAATAACCTTTCGCAGAATATCATCATATACACACCCGAAGTATGCAACGATAATATCCCACCAGGGTCTGAACTGCTCGTGATATCAATGTTCCGCTAAGTGGCGCGATACCACCCGCTTCCCATGAATCACTCTATTCCTAGGTTTTCTAGATTTCACTCATGGCCTGGGTATTGGGCCTTTTACCTCAAGTGACTCCCACCCCAACAGAGAGAAACAGACAACCAGCCAGCCAGATGAACAATGAATATGAATGAATGCAAACATAAATGCAAACACTAAATGCAAACAATAAATAATGAATGCAATAAATAACACAGCAAAAGCAACCAAAACCCTAACCTAGAGAGCGCTAGGAGAGACTCGCTTAGGGAAGATGGACCAGCAGAAGGTCAACTTCTCTTTGATCCCTAGCAGAGTCGCCAGTTGTCGCATTACGCAAAAAACCGGCGGGAAACAAGAACAACAGAGCCGCCACCGTGCGTTATTTATCCCAAAAGAGGGAAAGGAAACGCTCGAAGTAAACCTGGGAAAGACATGGTCTCGCGACCAAAGAGAATACGATCGGGAGTCGGTTATGCGAAGGGAAGGTATTAGCACCCCTACGTATCCGTCGTACTCGACGGGATCCACGCACAAAAGGAAGGAGGAAGGAAAATGGTTGCTAAAACACTGCTCATAAACAAACAAACACTGACTGAAAGAGACACAAGAAAACAAACAAGACTGACTCGACAGGATATCGCATCCTGGGCCTACTTAGTCTATCAAGCCTAGACATCAGAGTCGATGTAGTTCGGACTGGGTGAAAACATGCTCGCTAGGATGTCGCATCCTATGCATACGTATCTTCTCGGACTAAGAAGAATCAGAGCATCCGTAGCTCGGCTCACGCACGCAAGACAAAACAACACAGGAAATCGACTGCCAATCGCTGGGCTTACGTCAAACTCCACACAAACAGGCAAACCTGGAACCCGAATGCCAATCGCTGGACTTATATCAACTTCCGAACCAAACACACGCACACTGGAAACCAGATGCCACTTGATGGACTTATACCGGACTCCAAGCACACAACAAGAGGATACGGAATGCCAATCGCTGGGCTTACATCCATCTCCTAACACACACAAAGACAAAACAAAAAGGGCGCCCGGAGAGATCTGCTCATCTCCTGCCTATGTACCTCATCTGGTATGAGGATCAGGGCGACGTAGTTCCCCTACGCAGGGATAAAGGACTAGCCTAACCAGATAACAAAGGGAGACACAACTAGGGAGACTACGACTCGAGCCTAGATGCTATCATGCAAATCATCCCTAAGTTAAGGTTGCTATCTAACTTGCACAGGAAGCAAGCTAACCTAAACATGACTTGCACAGGGAGCAAGCCAAACTAACCCTAACTTGCACTGGAAGCAAGCTAAACTAAAAAAAGCATGAACACACAAGCACAAATAGCACACACTATATGCAATCAGTTGGCTCAATCAAGGGTAGGTTTTAGTCGAGGGGTCATATCAACCTCGACAAACAAACCACTATAACAGGGTAATGTTAGCTCTTAACCCTAACATTGAGAGTTAGGGTGAAGCAGATGAAATAGGAAGTGAAGATGAGACTTCACAGCTCCTATCCCTGTCCAGGGAGAGCTTAAGACAAGAATGTGTGGGTTCAGAAGGTGGGAACCCTTCTACACATATGACTGACACAATGTACAATGATCTTGGGTTAGTATCTGCAATGCATCAACACAGTAGTGTGAGCAAAGCAGATGACACACAGAATAGCAGGGGATGGATTGCACATCCCTGGTATCTGCCAATGCCTCTTCACTTAGGAGGTCTTTGAATATGTACAAGGACAAAAGTAAACAAACACAAACATCGCCTCTTAAGGAGGACTTCAGACAGGTGCCTAGCCAAGTAACAGGCCAGGTCTTCCAGACTACATGGAGTTAGGATGTTATACCTCAATGCTCAAGCTATCAAGCAAAGCAAGAGCAAGTTCACAAGGGAACTAAAGCAACTAAAGTACCTGAAAACAATCCAAGATAATCAGTACTCAACTCAAACAGAAATCAAACAGCAAAGGTCAACAGTTAATTGTACAACTGTACACAAGCAAACAACAGTCAATGCACAAAGGTGCAAGCCATAAGGCACAAGCTTAAGTCTCAAACCCTACAAAATAAACCAAAGTTAGTCATCAACAATCAATAGGTCAACTCCAATTGAGTAACCATCATTAAGCATGGCAATTGTGCCCTTTGACCTGAAACAAAGCTCAAATGTGAGAGCACAAACCACTAGTACAAGACTAGGGTCAAAATGATAGCAAAAAACCAAAACAGAACATGAAACTTATCCAAAATCAAGATCAAACAATTAGGAAACAAATCCAAGTGGTTTCACATTCATATCATTCACCAATATCATCTCATGAATCAAAGAGTACAAAACATGCAATTTAGAACCTCAAAGGACCAAACAGAATGGCTCAACTCAAATCAACTCACAAACATTTCAATAAATCACCAAAAAGTTCATGATCAAACAGCATCCACAACATGAGCTACACACCAAATTTCAACTCATTTGGACCAAGGGAAGCAAGTCAATGAAATTCATCAAGTCAACACAAATTCAAACAAGCTCATACAAGGCACCAAAACATGCATCCACTTCAAGCAATCATAAAACAGAGACCAAGCATGATAAATGAATGAAATCAAAGCCATGCCAAATTTCAAGTCCATCCAATTAACAACAAGAATTTCCCAAATCAAATAAAATCATGACTCACAAAAAGTCCACATTTGGTCAAACAGGGGAGAAATTATCAAACAAATAGGAAATGCACTCCAAAATTCCATGAAAAATCACAAGCACTCTCAACATTCATAAGTATCAACATGCAAAAATTCAGATCATTTGGAGTTCAATAGGCATGGTAACAAAAATCATCAAATTGGACAAGAGTGGTATGACACAAATTGTCACACCTCTATTCAAAAAACTCATATCTCATCAACCAGCAATGACAAAAACACAAACTCTATACCAAAAAATCCTTGAAGGTGTCTAGATTAAGCACAAAAAATTTCAGCCTCATTGGATTAAACATCATCATTTCACAAGCAAAATGGCATGGAAGGTACAAATTGGATACACATGAACAAACCCTAGGCATTTTAAAAATCTACACGTGCATAAATTCTGGAAAAATCACCATAAAAAACTAGAGATCATGAGGAACACTATGCAAAATATCCCACATTATTTGGACAAATATTCGTTGACTTTTGATTTTTGGAAGATCAGCATGTGAAATGAAATAAAAATTGAGAAAGAAAATGAAATTATGGAAATTAAAAGAAATAATGGAAAACTTGTAAATAACATGAACTCTGGCCAAGGCAAAACGATGCGTTTCACTTAAGTGAAACGCAGGCCAATTCGGTGGCGACACATGGCCCAGTACATCCGTAGAAAACGCGAAAACGCATGCAATTAGCGAAGGCACGGATCAACAAGCTTTCTGGAAACGTTTTTTAGGGTTCTTCGTTTATTCATCCAGTTCATCATCATCATGAACTTTTGTTCACAGAATTTAACAATCAACATACCAATCGATTCATCTTAGCACGCACATCAATAATCCAAACGTAATTAAACCTAAATCGTGCTAACATGGAAGAATCGAACAGAATAAGTTTTGACAACCAAACTTCAAATCCAAATATCTCTCTCAATACTCAATGAAATTTAATTCTACAAAGTGCAGGGTGATCTACAATCAAAGATCTACAAGAAGCATAGCATGATTTCAACAATGATTAGAATCGAATTCCAACCTTCATGTGAGGACAGTGTTGAATCCGTGGTTGTTTGGCCTTGGAATGTGTAAACAGAAGCTCAATAATGCTCTAGTTGATGAATGGAAGAGTGTTGGATGTTCAATCGCTTCAGATCCAGCTCAAAAGTCCGACTGCCATGGATGATGTTCAATGTAACAGTGCTTCAAAATAGTTCAACAATTGTGATTCTCGGCCACAAATCACTTCCAAAAGGCTTCGGTATGTTGAAACAACAAGGACCAATGCAAGCTCTATGAAGATTTTGCAAAAAAAATGAAGAACCAAGTTGAAAGAATTTTCACTTTTAGATCTAGATCTGAGTAGAAATGAAATGCTAATCTGTTTTCTGTTAGAATTATGAATGTATATGTGCTACTAATGATCTTTTCTAAACCAGATTAAGCCAAGCCAAGAGGATTAATGAAATGAGTGTTTTTGTGCAAATTGCTAATTCACCTTCATGTGCATGGGGTGCATGCTACAGTACACGAAAATGGTCCTAAACACACTCCAAATATGATTTTTAATCAAATGCAATTGATAGAAAGTGTAGAAAATGCTTATTTTGAAAGTCACTTTTTTAACTCTCCCTTTATAAATTCAAGTCACTAAAAAAATGCCATTTTGACGTGATGACTTTTGATGAAATGTGATGAAGGATTTGGATAGAACATGTCAAATGTGACTTGTAGCAAAAAACCTCACTCAATTTGGCCAAATGGTTCAAGAGTTATGCCTCCTTGAAGTTTAACTTTTCTTGATAATGATTTGATCATAACTTGCCAACCACAAATGAGAAATGGATGTTCTTGGACTTTTTGGAAAGGTGAGAGCAATATCTTCAACTTTCTTGTTGGAAAAAAATTCATTTGAAGCTTGTATGATGATGTAAATTTGAGGAGAAGAGCTTTCCATTTTTGGCAGTTTCCAATTACAGGTCACTTACTATTTTTGGTAAGTTTTCATTTGACCTCAAATTCTTCAATCTTGATCTTTGAAATGTCAAATGAGACTTGTATGGACATGAATGAAGCATTTCAAACCATCTCCCTCCTTCAAATCCTTGATTTCAGGCACAGTTGACCACAGTTGACTTTCTAGGGTTTCTGGTGGATTGAACAATGACTGATGACTTCTGAGCACCCAATCTTTGACCAAACCACTTCAAAAGGACCCCTAGGTCATGTGAACATGTTGAACCAACCCTAGGGCTTTTCTTCCTTGAGAAATGCACTTGCTTGCTTGTTTGACTGATCCTCCTAACCAGTTGACCTAATCTTGTCTTATGGCTTGCACTTGGGCAAAGGACAATGCAACGCTATGCAGTGGACAATGTAATGTTAATGACCTAATGATGAAAACGTATGTACAAAATGGAAGGTGCAAATTTGAGGTGCTACACATCGCACCTTACTAATATAGAACATGCACCTCGCGTAGGCGAAACCTACATTATCCGATACTAGTCTTGATGAGTGCTAAAACTTGGAAAGCATAAACTTAATATTTAATTTGAGGGAATTGCAATTATTTTGATCTCACCGGCTTATTTATCATATAAACCATCTCTCACATGCATCAACATACATTCACATGGATCAACATACATTCACATGCATCAACATACATAATGAAACAGTTATGGCCCCTAGCGCAATTGTTCTCCCAAGCCAATGAGAGAACCTAAGCTAACCTAATAATGATATAAGCTTCTCCAAGCAAGATCCTCAAGGTTGTCCTCCTTTGATTTTGAGTTCTTCTCTTTCTTCATAACATTACATTACATAAATGAAACTCGTTTTACATACGAGGGAGTGAGATGAGAGAAGAAGTTACATTAAGAGATTAAAAGAGAAGCACGACACGCAGGTCGTATTTTTAAAAACCCAAAACAAAATAAAGGAAAACTAAGGCCACAACCGATCACCACAAGACAATAATAATAAACACATTATTATTATTAATTTTAATTCTTTTAATTAATTAAAACCAAATTAAATTTCGGCGATCGATCACACTACGCAGAGTTAGCCGGGGGTCCGTTGCCTGGTAAGCGGGAACAGAGTTTCCGCTGGCCGGTCAGCGGGCGGTGGTTCTGCTGACCGATCAGTGAACGGGGGTCAAGAGGGCAGCGCCCCTTGCGGGATTTTAATGAACAATTCATTTGAAATCGATGTCGTTTTGCATTAACACAACTCTTGCGCAATCACAAAACAGAAACCCCGAGAATTCTGACTCTGTGAATGTGACGACCGTCACAAGCATGTTACGACCGTTACGTCCAGCTTGTTAGGACCGTCACAGGCCCATGACGAACGTCACGCGACCAAAATAACAGAAACTACTAGAATTCTAAATCTGTGAATGTGACTACCGTCACAAAGCATGTTACGACCGTCACGTCCAGCTTGTTACGACTGTCAAAGGCCCGTGACGAACGTCACACAGCCAAAATCAGCGCTTCTGAAATAGTCAACAGACGTGATCCAACAAGCCCTCAATTCGGAACTCTTTGACAACACACCCCTTGTGCCGTCACTAACCCTAATGCACCAATTTCAGACCGTCAAACACACCTCGATTGTTGATTCAGTATGATTGATCAACAGGTCATTGCTCCGCCATACTAATGTCGGATTCCGAAGCAAATGACCATTGACTGCTCAAAGGAAAACAACCATTAAGTGTTTGAATGAACGAAACAGAAACAATATATCATATATACCGTATTTTGCATTAGGATTATTTATATCATATATATAACTTGATCGATCTCAATTGTGTAACCTATGGACGACCGATGTATCGCTGCTTCACCATACTAATGTCGGTTCCGAAGCATAGTCAACATCAATCATCCAAATCGTACACACATGATGCCAAATTTAATTACTCGTTTATTCTTTGATTCATTCTGTTTTTTAATCATATTAATACAGAAAATAAACAGTTATCCGATGCATGGTTTCGTAAGTGGCTCTGATACCACTGAAGGAGATTAGCGATCCAAAACGCAGTAGAAATTAAAATTTTCTCCTTTAGTGATCTTTACGAATGGGCATGATCAGTGATAGAATAGTTACCTCTTGTGACGATTGAAACCTTTGATGCAGATTGTAACACCCCGATAATAATAAAATAATTATTTAAATTGAGTTAATAATGTAATTATTAATTTAATTGAATAATTAGAAATTTTATTATTATTATTTTGGAATAATTATTATTATTTGGAAAATATATATATGTTGGAATAAGGAAAAGTTCTCATTTGGAAAAGCAATTCACGTGAAAACAGAACAGAGAAGCATCGTGAGAGAAAAGGGAAAAAGGGCAGAGAAGAGGAGCTGAAGAGCAAAGGTTGGAGAACGAAAGCTTGAAGCTCAAAGATTCTGCCGGATTGTTAAGGTAAGGGGGGTTTATCGTCGATTGATGGGTATTTTGGGATAATATGTAATGGGTAGTGAGAAACCGTTGAATCGACCCTAATTGGGATTTGGAATGCTGAAAATTTGTGATGAATAGGTTGAGTGAAAACCGTAATCAAATTGATGATTGTGTGTGTAATCAAACCGATAAATTGGTGATGAATGGCGACGAGTAAGTTTGAGTGGGAAGGGTCTGGGATGGGCACATGAGATCCCTGCCCAGAGAAAACGCGTCTGGTGAACTGTCATGTTCGCCTAGCGAACATAACCTTCGCCTAGCGAAGGAACGCGCCTCAACCTCGCCCCAGCGAGATTGAGAGGTTTTGCTACTGTAATGTTCGTTGTGGACTCGCTGGAGCTTCGCCTAGCGAGTGAGTGCTAGCTGTGTTTTTCACCAAAACAGAATGAGTTCGCTATTACCTTCGCCTTGAGCTCGCCTAGCGAATTAATTTACCAATTTCCTGGAGCTGTTCGCCTTGAGCTCGCCTAGCGAACCAGAGCTTCGCCACTGCCTCGCCTAGCGAGCAAGGCAGAAGAAGTGTTTATACATGTGTTGCTGAGGTGTTTCATACATGTGCTGAGGAAGTGTTTTATACATGTGTGATGATGTGTTGATACCTGTATTGATGATGTATGATGATATGCAAAATGTTGTGAATGTATATATTATGCATGTATTTGTGAATAGACTATTCTATGGCTTAGAGTGTGAGCATGTGTCTATTCTTAAATTGTTGTTGAGGTTGCATCGCTAGATGATTAGCATGCATATTGTGGCCTTCGGGTGGTAGCTAATTCCCATGGTGAGGAATTAGTGAGTAAATCATTTGATTGTTGTTGTTAATGTTTGCATGCTAGGTGATTAGCGTGCATTTCATGGCCCATTTGGGGTGGTAGCTAATTCCCATGGTGAGGAATTAGTGAGTGAGTCACTATGTCTCAAATGAGTGGGACTAGTGAGCTTGGTAGCCGTGCCTGGATTTGGACGGTGAGGTTGAACTATATGTTCACAAATAGTCGGTACCGCATGCATGGAGTCTCATTGCATAATAACTGTATGGCATATAATATGAATGGATGTATTCCAGTATTATATGTGTGTTGTGTGTTGTGTTGTTGATGTTGAGTATGGTTGAGATTATATATATGCTATATGTCATTGTTGAATATGATGTTTGAACGGATACTGCCGTTGCTGAGTGTGTAGTCTGGTTAGGGTGAATTAATGTGTTAATTACTTAGCATTACATGTTGTTCTATAATGCTTATTATATTGATTGAGGAACTCACCCTTACACCTATTTTTCAGGTAACGAGAAATGAGTTGAGTAGAAGCTAATGCTTGGAGTCTAGAGTAGTTCTTATGGGTCATGCTCTGATAGATGTAACATCGGGAGGGGATGTCTTAATTGATTTGATATTGTTGTTGATGATTTACATGTATTGTGTTACATGTTTTACATTGAGTTGAATTTTATTCCGTTGCGAATTATGCAAAGAACCTTATTTTGATCAAATAAATGAGCATGACAGGATATTTTAATGATTTTGTGAAATGATTGTGTGACACCCTTCGGGGCATAATTACTCTGATGAATACATTGTTATTTTAATTATAATAATTTGGGGTATTTAGAAGGGTGTTACATTAGTGGTATCAGAGCATAGTCGGTCGTGTCGAGTCGTAATTATTCTGTTTTCCCTGTACGGGATAGGTGTTGTGTAACCCTATCAGTACTTATTGTTTTAGTTTGTTGGGTTTTCAGAAAAGAGATGGCTGGAAGAGGTAGAGATGATGCTGCGATTGCTGAGGCCCTGGGTATGCTAGCTGGAGTACTTGGAGGAAGCCCGAATGTTGCGGGAATGGGAGCTGCTCGTCAGTTGAGTGAGTTCCAGAAGAACAATCCTCCAATGTTCAAGGGAGCATACGATCCAGATGGTGCTCAGAAGTGGTTGAAGGAGATTGAGAGAATCTTCAGAGTAACTGAGTGTGCTGATAACCAGAAGGTCAGGTTCGGTACACATATGCTGTCAGAGGAAGCTGACGATTGGTGGGTTGCTACCCGCACTGAGTTGGAATCTGCTGGGAATACTGAGATTACTTGGGCTGTGTTCAGGGAGAGATTTCTGAGGAAGTATTTTCCAGAGGATGTCAGAGGAAAGAAAGAGATAGAGTTTTTGGAATTGAAGCAGGGTAACAGGTCGGTTACTGAGTATGCTGCGAAGTTCACCGAGCTGTCAAAGTACTATACTCCCTATAATGAGGCTGCTGGAGAATTTTCGAAATGTGTGAAGTTTGAGAACGGGTTGCGTCCTGAGATCAAACAAGCTATTGGATATCAGAGGATCAGGGTGTTTTCTGATTTGGTTGACTGTTGCAGAATTTTTGAACAGGATTCCAAGGCTAGAGCAGAGAGCTATCAGCAGAGGGTTGATAGGAAGGGTAAGAATCAGATGGATCGTGGAAAACCGTATGCAGCTGGCAAAGGTTTTCAGAAGCAGAATGGGATGAGGAGGCCTAGTGGGGGAGACTCTAGTGCTCCTGCTAAGTGTTACAGATGTGGTCAGGCTGGACATCGTATCCATGAGTGTACCAGTAACGAGAAGAAGTGTTTCAAATGTGGAAAAGGTGGTCATTTGGCTGCAGATTGCCGGTTGAAGACTGTGACTTGTTTCAACTGTGGAGAGTTGGGTCATATCAGTCCATAATGTCCTAAGCCGAAGAAGGAGAATCAGTCAGGAGGCAAGGTTTTTGCTCTATCAGGTTCTGAGACTTCTGCAGATGATCGTTTGATCAGAGGTACGTGTTATATTAATGGCTTTCCTCTTATAGCTATTATTGACACAGGTGCTACTCATTCTTTTATATCTGTGGATTGTGCTGTGAAGCTTAAATTAGAGATATCTGAGATGCGTGGAATTATGGTGATTGATACTCCTGCAAAGGGTTCAGTGACTACTACTTCGGTTTGTTTGAGTTGTCCTTTGAATATTTTTGGTAGAGATTTTGGGATAGACCTTGTGTGTCTTCCATTAGTGCAGATTGACGTTATCTTGGGTATGAACTGGTTGGTGTTTAACCGAGTTTATATCAACTGTTTTGATAAGACTGTGATATTTCCTGAGATTGAGGAAGGAAAGAGTTTGTTTCTATCTGCAAGGCAGGTGAATGAGGAAGTGGCAGATGGGGCAGAGTTGTTTATGCTGTTAGCGACTTTGGAGGCTAAAGATAAACTGGTGATTGGTAATCTAGCCGTAGTGTGTGATTTTCCTGAGGTGTTTCCGGAAGAGGTGAATGAATTGCCGCCAGAGCGTGAAGTGGAGTTCTCGATTGAGTTGGTACCTGGTACTAGGCCGATATCGATGGCTCCTTACCGTATGTCTGCTGTTGAGTTAGCTGAATTGAAGAGTCAGTTGGAAGATCTGTTGGATAAGAAATTTATTCGTCCGAGTGTGTCACCGTGGGGTGCACCAGTGTTATTGGTTAAGAAGAAAGAAGGTACTATGAGGTTGTGTGTGGACTACAGGCAACTGAATAAAGTGACGATCAAGAATCGGTATCCTTTGCCGAGGATTGATGATTTGATGGATCAGTTGGTTGGTGCGAGTGTGTTCAGCAAGATAGATTTGAGATCTGGGTATCATCAGATACGTGTGAAAACTAAAGATATTCAGAAGACTGCTTTCAGGACGAGGTATGGACATTATGAGTATTCTGTGATGCCTTTTGGTGTGACTAATGCGCCTGGAGTATTCATGGAGTATATGAATAGGATTTTCCATCCGTACCTAGACCAGTTTGTTGTGGTGTTTATTGATGACATTTTGGTGTATTCGAAATCTGAAGAAGAGCATGCTGAGCATTTGAGAGTGGTTTTAGGAGTGCTGCGAGAAAAGCAGTTATTTGCTAAATTGTCTAAGTGCGAATTTTGGTTAGAAGAAGTTAGTTTTCTTGGTCATGTGATTTCAAGAGGTGGTGTTGCTGTTGATCCTTCTAAGATAGAAGCGGTATCTAAGTGGGAAGCTCCGAAGTCTGTTGCTGAGATTCGAAGTTTCCTTGGTTTGGCTGGTTACTATAGGAAGTTCATTGAGGGATTTTCTAAGTTGGCGTTACCGTTGACGATGTTGACTAGAAAGGGGCAAGCATTTGTTTGGGACTCAAAATGTGAAGAAGGTTTCCAAGAGTTAAAGAGAAGGTTGACTACTGCTCCTATTTTGATATTACCGAGTTCGTCGGAATTATTTGAGGTTTATTGTGATGCTTCATTGTTGGGTTTAGGTGGTGTGTTGATGCAGAATAAGCAGGTTATAGCTTATGCTTCGAGACAACTGAGGGTTCATGAGAGGAACTATCCGACGCATGATTTAGAGTTGGCAGCTGTGGTATTTGTTCTGAAGTTATGGAGGCATTACTTGTATGGATCGAGATTTGAAGTTTTCAGTGACCATAAAAGTTTAAAGTATTTGTTTGATCAGAAAGAGCTGAATATGAGACAGAGGAGATGGTTAGAATTTCTGAAGGATTATGACTTTGGTTTGAATTACCATCCGGGTAAAGCAAACGTAGTGGCTGATGCATTGAGTCGGAAATCATTACATATGTCTATGTTAATGGTTAAGGAATTGGATTTAATTGAGCAGTTTAGAGATTTGAGTTTGGTGTGTGAGAGTACTCACAATAGTGTTAAATTGGGAATGTTGAAGTTAACAAGTGGTATTTTGGATGAGATCAGAGAGGGTCAGAAATCTGATATGCTTTTGGTTGATAAGTTGACTTTAGTAAATCAAGGTCAAGGTGGTGAATTCAGAGTTGACGAGAATGGTGTTTTGAGATTTAGTAATCGAGTGTGTATTCCGGATGTTATAGAACTTAAGAAGAGTATTCTGGAAGAAGGACATCGTAGTGGTTTGAGTATTCATCCTGGAGCTACGAAGATGTATCATGATTTGAAAAGATTATTTTGGTGGCCGGGAATGAAAAGAGAAATTGCAAGTTTTGTGTATTCCTGTTTGACTTGTCAGAAGTCGAAGATTGAGCATCAGAAGCCGTCTGGGCTAATGCAACCGTTGTCTATTCCAGAGTGGAAGTGGGACAGTATTAGTATGGATTTTGTTTCTGGTTTGCCGAGGACAAGTAAGAATCTTGAGGCTATTTGGGTGATTGTTGATAGATTGACGAAGTCGGCTCATTTCATTCCGATCAGAATGGATTATCCGTTAGAGAGATTAGCCGAGTTGTATATTGAGAAGATTGTAAGCTTGCATGGTATTCCGTCGAGTATTGTTTCGGACAGAGATCCTAGATTTACATCGAAGTTTTGGGAAGGTTTGCAGAGAGCTTTGGGAACTAAACTGAGATTGAGTTCTGCATATCATCCGCAGACTGATGGTCAGACTGAGAGGACTATTCAGTCACTAGAGGATCTTTTGAGAGCTTGTGTTTTGGAAAAAGGAGGTGCTTGGGATTGTTATTTGCCTTTGATTGAGTTTACCTACAACAATAGTTTTCATTCGAGCATTGGTATGGCACCGTTTGAAGCTTTGTATGGTAGGAGATGTCGGACACCTTTATGTTGGTATGAGTCCGGTGAGAGTGCTGTGGTTGGACCGGAGATTGTTCAACAAACTACGGAAAAGATTAAGATGATTCAGGATAAGATGAGAATTGCTCAGAGTCGTCAGAAGAGTTATCATGACAAGAGGAGGAAGTCACTTGAGTTCCAAGAGGGAGATCATGTGTTTCTTCGTGTTACTCCGATCACTGGTGTTGGTCGAGCCTTGAAGTCGAAGAAGTTGACACCTCGATTCATTGGTCCTTATCAGATTTTGGAGAGAATAGGAGAGGTAGCCTATCGTATCGCTTTACCGCCGTCGCTTGCGAATTTGCATGAGGTTTTTCATGTGTCTCAGTTGAGGAGGTACATTCATGATCCGTCGCATATAGTCCAAATAGATGATGTACAGGTGAGAGATAACCTGACTGTTGAAACATCACCTATGAGGATCGAGGATCGAGAGTTGAAGCAGTTGCGGGGTAAAGAGATTGCCTTGGTGAAGGTAGCTTGGGGAGGACCAGCAGGTGGCAACGTGACTTGGGAACTGGAGAGTAAGATGAAGGAATCTTACCCAGAGTTGTTCGCTTGAGGTATGTTTTCGAGGACGAAAACTCTTTTAGTGGGGGAGAGTTGTAACACCCCGATAATAATAAAATAATTATTTAAATTGAGTTAATAATGTAATTATTAATTTAATTGAATAATTAGAAATTTTATTATTATTATTTTGGAATAATTATTATTATTTGGAAAATATATATATGTTGGAATAAGGAAAAGTTCTCATTTGGAAAAGCAATTCACGTGAAAACAGAACAGAGAAGCATCGTGAGAGAAAAGGGAAAAAGGGCAGAGAAGAGGAGCTGAAGAGCAAAGGTTGGAGAACGAAAGCTTGAAGCTCAAAGATTCTGCCGGATTGTTAAGGTAAGGGGGGTTTATCGTCGATTGATGGGTATTTTGGGATAATATGTAATGGGTAGTGAGAAACCGTTGAATCGACCCTAATTGGGATTTGGAATGCTGAAAATTTGTGATGAATAGGTTGAGTGAAAACCGTAATCAAATTGATGATTGTGTGTGTAATCAAACCGATAAATTGGTGATGAATGGCGACGAGTAAGTTTGAGTGGGAAGGGTCTGGGATGGGCACATGAGATCCCTGCCCAGAGAAAACGCGTCTGGTGAACTGTCATGTTCGCCTAGCGAACATAACCTTCGCCTAGCGAAGGAACGCGCCTCAACCTCGCCCCAGCGAGATTGAGAGGTTTTGCTACTGTAATGTTCGCTGTGGACTCGCTGGAGCTTCGCCTAGCGAGTGAGTGCTAGCTGTGTTTTTCACCAAAACAGAATGAGTTCGCTATTACCTTCGCCTTGAGCTCGCCTAGTGAATTAATTTACCAATTTCCTGGAGCTGTTCGCCTTGAGCTCGCCTAGCGAACCAGAGCTTCGCCACTGCCTCGCCTAGCGAGCAAGGCAGAAGAAGTGTTTATACATGTGTTGCTGAGGTGTTTCATACATGTGCTGAGGAAGTGTTTTATACATGTGTGATGATGTGTTGATACCTGTATTGATGATGTATGATGATATGCAAAATGTTGTGAATGTATATATTATGCATGTATTTGTGAATAGACTATTCTATGGCTTAGAGTGTGAGCATGTGTCTATTCTTAAATTGTTGTTGAGGTTGCATCGCTAGATGATTAGCATGCATATTGTGGCCTTCGGGTGGTAGCTAATTCCCATGGTGAGGAATTAGTGAGTAAATCATTTGATTGTTGTTGTTAATGTTTGCATGCTAGGTGATTAGCGTGCATTTCATGGCCCATTTGGGGTGGTAGCTAATTCCCATGGTGAGGAATTAGTGAGTGAGTCACTATGTCTCAAATGAGTGGGACTAGTGAGCTTGGTAGCCGTGCCTGGATTTGGACGGTGAGGTTGAACTATATGTTCACAAATAGTCGGTACCGCATGCATGGAGTCTCATTGCATAATAACTGTATGGCATATAATATGAATGGATGTATTCCAGTATTATATGTGTGTTGTGTGTTGTGTTGTTGATGTTGAGTATGGTTGAGATTATATATATGCTATATGTCATTGTTGAATATGATGTTTGAACGGATACTGCCGTTGCTGAGTGTGTAGTCTGGTTAGGGTGAATTAATGTGTTAATTACTTAGCATTACATGTTGTTCTATAATGCTTATTATATTGATTGAGGAACTCACCCTTACACCTATTTTTCAGGTAACGAGAAATGAGTTGAGTAGAAGCTAATGCTTGGAGTCTAGAGTAGTTCTTATGGGTCATGCTCTGATAGATGTAACATCGGGAGGGGATGTCTTAATTGATTTGATATTGTTGTTGATGATTTACATGTATTGTGTTACATGTTTTACATTGAGTTGAATTTTATTCCGTTGCGAATTATGCAAAGAACCTTATTTTGATCAAATAAATGAGCATGACAGGATATTTTAATGATTTTGTGAAATGATTGTGTGACACCCTTCGGGGCATAATTACTCTGATGAATACATTGTTATTTTAATTATAATAATTTGGGGTATTTAGAAGGGTGTTACACAGATCTACGGAGCGATCACGAACGTTGAACGACGACAACGCCTCTACTCAGTCCACACGAACGAATTCCTTCAATCTCAGTGCTAGCTGCGACGAATGAAGGCTTTGAGTGAGAGAAAGAAAGAGAGAAAACGAAATTGCAACTGCACAAATGCTTCTGCACAAGGGTTCTATTTATAGAACCACTTGTGTGGGCTTCAAGCTAAAAATCCCACTTAAGTGTATGTGGCCCATATTTTATAATATGCCAAAATCACTTAAGCGCGTGGTACCTTACCATATTCCGTATTCTACTTAAGTACACCGTACCTTACGATGTTCTACAATTCACTTAAGTGCACTGTACCTTACGGTGTTCCTCAATTACTCTATCTCTCATCAATCCGTCCTTTGTGTGTGACACTGTAGGTTTTCGCGGTATTGGCAATTATATTAAATCACGCATTTAACATAATAAACAGTGAGCGGTATCTAGCAACACATCACTGCTACCCAAGACCTTATGGGAATGTGTCAAGAGAAATCCAGACACATGAAAATATTGAAAGAGCATTATGATCTTTTGGAGGAATAATTTAATTATGTTCAAAGCAAGAAAAATGAAGTCCTAGAGAAAGATCATATTATTCTAGGAAAAGAAGTGTTTGATAAACCCCTTGATGAGCATGAAATGGATCTTCAGGAGTTTATCATAAATGGTTTTAATAGAACTAAAGTTACATCTATGATTTATGGTGTTATTAGAAGCAAAAGGGAAGGTATTGTTATTCACAAAAATCTTTTAATTTAAGGTTTGAAACCTTGAGCAAACCAACAGATCCTTCTTCTTCAAGCTCTGGTCAAAAAGGGATTGACTCTTATTTTGTACGTGTTGCTAAAAATGCAAAGGTTCTGAACCAATCAAAACCTAAAGTTGTTGAGTCAAGGGTTCTAAAGAAACTAGAACCTAAGACTCTAAAGTCAAAGGTTATGAAGAAACCAGAACCTAAGACATTAGGAGCTAAGGTTCTAAAAGGTTCAGAACCTAAGGTCAAGATCCATTCAAGACAACAAAATTTTAAGTCAAAAATATTAATGATCCTAAGCCTTATCATATGAGAGAAAAGGTACAAAACAAAAAGAAACTTGCAAGAACTAACCCTGAAGGACCCATGAGACTATGGGTACCTAAATCTCAAATTTTTTTTGCTACAGATATGCTTCAAGGGAGAAGCAAGGCATTAGTCATGGTACCTGAAAAGTGGCTGCTCACGACATATGACATGAGAAAAGAATATGTTTGAAACCCTAACTCTAAAAGAGGGAGGAACTGTGGGATTTATAGGAAACCAAAAAGGAAAGACCATTGGTATGTGTACTATTGGTAACTCCTATATCTCAATAAATAATGTTTGACTTGTAGAGGAACTTAAATATAACCTACTAAGCATTAGTCAATTTTGTGACTGTGGTTATGAAGTCATGTTTAATAAGAACAACTGTGTAGTCATGAATGAATATGACAAATCCATAATGTTCAAGGGTAGGAGGAAAGGAAATGTTTATAAAATTAATTTTTAAGAATTGGTTGATCAGAAGGTACTTTTCCTTCTATTAGTGAGTGATGAGAAGTGGCTCTGGCACAGAAGGCAAGGTCATGCTAACTGGAGATTAATCTCTAAACTTAGAAAGTTGAAACTTGTTAAAAGATTTCCAGAACTCAATTATCACTCAGATTCTCTTTGTGGAGAATTCCAAGTAGGGAAACCTAGTAAAACTTCTTTAAAAACTAAAAACATTGTCTCTACCTCCAGACTCTTAGAACTGCTTCACATTGATTTGTTTGGTCTTGTTACTAGTGCATCAATTAATGGGAAGAAATATGGACTAGTCATTGTTGATGACTATAGTAGATGGACTTGGGTTAAATTCCTTAGAACCAAGCATGAATCATATGACGTGTTCGTCATCTTCTGCATACAAGTACAATTTGAAAAGGAATAAATTTTTTTGAAGGTAATAAGTGATCATGGTGGTGAATTTGTAAATGATTCATTTGAAACTTTTTATGAAAAACATGGAGTTCTCCATGAGTTCTCTTCTCATAGAACTCTAGAGAAAATGGAGTTGTAGATAGAAAGAACAGATCTTTACAAGAAATGGCTACAAGCATGATCCATGAAAACAACTTTCCTATGTACTTATGGGGTCATGTTATGTTCAAAATAGAATCTATATTAGATCTGAACAAGACTTCATATGAGCTTTTCAAAGGAAGAAATACAAACATTTCTTGTTTTCATCAGCTTGGGTGTAAATGTTACATCCTAAACAATAAAGTATATCTTAAGAAATTTGATGTCAAAGCTCATAAGGTATCTTTTTAGGATACTCTGAACACTCAAAGACATACATGGTGTATAACTCTGAAACTAATATGGTTGAAGAGTCAATACACATCAAATTTGATGGCAAAGAACCTGACAATAAAATGTTAGAGCTAGTTCAAAGTTTTTCATAAATTTGTGTGTCTGAAGACACCTCAGGAGCTAGAGGTCCAAAAGTTGGAAGTTCAGAAGCTAACAATCCATCAGAAGCTATCAAAACCTTGGAAGCTGGTGGTCTAGAAGTTGATTCAACCTCAGGAACTCATTGAGATGTTGAAGACTCTGAAGAAGCTCAAGATGGCTCATCAGATGCATCAGAATCCAAGAACACCTTCAAGTATAAGTCTTCTCATCCAGAAGATTTAATTCTTGGAAACAAAGATAGTCCTAGAAAGACAAGGTCTGCCTTTACAGAAGAGAATTGAATTTTAGGACAACTTTGCATAACTAAACCCGCTTATGTTGATGAAACACTTTCTGATGATGGTTGGATTATGGAAATGAAAGAAGAGTTGAATCCAATTTAAACATGTCAAAAAAGTGAATAAATAGTGTCATGGCCTCATCCTTTCATGCCACGATTTGTTGTATTAATGTTGGATTGTGTCAAGACACCTTTTCATCGTGGCACGGTTTGTTGTTTTTCTTGTGTTCATGGCACAATTATGGACGCGATTTTTCCACGGGTGTGTTCTTCTTTGTCTTCAAAAATTATTCACAAATGTTACTTTTATCATATTTCTTCCTTTCCTTCCATTTTCTTCTCAAAACTAAGACACATTATACTGCAAATAACTTAAAACAAACACAAATGTTCAGTAAAGTTATATGATGACAATGACTCATCAACAATGAATTAACCTATATATTAAAAGAATCATAGGATAACTTTTTTCTTCAAAATTTTAAATCATCACTAAAGAAATTTGACATTTACCAATGACAAAAATCTGCTGGTAAAGATCCAAAAACCGTTGGTAAAAGTAAAAAAACCTATACCAACGGCCGATTGCTTCCGTCAACTATAATTCCCTATACCAACGGCTTTTTGCTGTGCCAATATCTTCTATCAACGGGAAATTTAGGGGTTGGAAAAATATTTTAGGCTATAGCAACGACTATTTATACTATTTAAAAACTTTATCTACCGCATATTTCCATTGGTATAGGGAGAAATTAGCCATTGATATATGTCTCTATAATTTCTTTTTACGATTCTATTGGTGTATGTTAATGATGTGATTTTGTAAGGAAATGATTTAGAAGAATTCAATCGGTAAAGAAAGCTTTCTATAATGCCTTCAAAATCAAATATTTAGGGAAGCTAAAATACTTTCTAGGCATTGGAGTAGCTCATTCAAAGGAAGGTATTGCTATGTCAAAGGAAGTACTGCATATACCTTTTAAAAGACTCAGGCTTTATTGAATCTAAATTGGTTTCTACTCCATCTGATCCTGCACTCAAACTTTATTGAGATTCAAGCTCTCCATATCCCGACAATCATGCATACAAGAGACTTGTCGGTAGACTATTGTATCTAAACAAAACATAACCTTTTGCACACAACAATTGAGTCAATTCTTGTCTGCTCCAACAATGACACAGTTTAATGCAACATGCAGAGTTCTAAAATATTTCAAGACATGTACATGATAAGGCATATTGTTTCCAAGAGATTCAACTATGCAGCTCAATGGATATTTAGATGAATATTTGGGAGGATTATTAGACACTAGAAGATTAACACCAGGCTAATTTTTCTTTCTTGGAAAATCACTCATCTCATGAAGGACCAAGAAATAATTGACAGTTTTGAGACCATCATTAGAAGCCGAGTATAGAGCACTTGCAGCTGCCACTTGTGAATTATAGTGGATTTTGTATCTCATGGATGATTTGAAAAGGAAGAGTATAAGAGCACCAATTATATACTATGACAATCAAAGTGCTCTACATATTGCAGTTAATTAAGTTTTACATGAGAGAACGAAACATTTGGAAATTGATTGTCATACTGTGAGAGAAAAGCAAAGCAAAGAAATTGTGAAGCTACTACCTATAAAATATAAAGATCAACCAATAGACTTCTTTAGTAAAGGATTGCATCCTCAATAATTCAATGAGATGTTATCCAAGTTTAAAATTGTTGACATATATCAACCATCAACTTGTGAGGATGTTAAAACATGCAAATAAAGATGGATTAACATGCACCAATGATGAAGATGAAAAGAAAAAAGTTAGTCATAAATAACTAACTAACTCAATCTGTTAGAGATTAGTTAATATAGTTATAATTTAGTTACTCGAGGGTTAAGTAAAGTTAGCATGTGAGTGGTGTATGATAGCTTATTAAAGAAATAACTCATATTGTATATAATGTAGCTTGCATTCAGTTCAAGTCTCAATGAAAAATCTTCCATTTACATGTTTATTTTATGTACTTTGATAACTCGAACATAAGTTTGGATTCCTTGAAGCTGTTAAAGGAAGTTGTCAATGAAAAAAATTAAAAAAACAATCACGAGGGAAAACTTGAAACAAAAGTTTCATAACAGTTAATTTGAAGCAGTTACTTCTCAAGTGGCATGTTTATAACAAATGGGTTACTTTATCAATTTCCACATATTAGGCATAATATTTCATCGTTAAAGGAGTTTTCTTTCACCATTAATTCAAAACCTATAAAAATACTACATATTACACATTGATTCATTCAAAGGATAACAGTCTCAATTACTTTATCAATTTTTATATATTAGGCAAACAAATTTCATTGTTAAGTGAGTTTCCTTTCACCATTAATTTAAAACTTGAAAAACTACATATTATACATTGACTCATTCAAAGGATAATAGTCTCAATTACTTTATCAATTTCTATATATTAGGTAGAAAATTTCATTGTTAAGTGAGTTTTCTTTCACAATTAATTCAAATATATAAAGAAAACTACATAGTACAAATTGATTCATTCAAAGGATAATAATCTCAATTACTTTATAAATTTCTATATATTAGGCATAAAATTTCATTGTTTCACCATTAATCCAAAACTTATAAAAAAAACTACATATTACACATTGGTTCAAAGGACAATCATCTCAAACTTAGTGATGTTTGTTTTTCCATTTTTCCATACATTATTTTAACATAAAATTTTACCATTATATATATATATATATATATATATATATATATATATATATATATATATATATATATATATATATATATATATATATATATATATATATATATATATATATATATATATATATACTACATGTCATACGGTGAACTGACTTGGGGTGTTTTGCTTTTTATCGCAATGTCGCGGATAGCAAGAGTCGCCACCGACTTTTCTTTTATCCAATAAGGAAAGGCGGAAAAGAACAGGAAAGACCTCAATAGATTTTGGGTTCGGGAGGTACATTATACAAAGGGAAGGGGTTAGCACCCTTTGTATCCATGGTTATCCATGGGCTCTTAATTACTGGATCACTTATATTTTTGTCTGAAAAGTGTCGGTGAATTGCTTAAAAATGTTTGAAAGAGAGTTTAACTTTGTAATGATTCTCGTATGAATGTATACAAAGTATTTATCTCATTTGATTTTGAAAATGGTTTAGAAAAATATAACTCGGTAATGATTCTAGTATGAATGTACACCAAGTGGTGATTTTCTAGGATTTGTAAAGTGTAAAGTGTGAGGGGTGGAAAATGTTTTAGGTTATGATCCAGTAATTGAGAGTTATACCTTCCTGAGGTCGTTATGGGCATTTCCTATCCTTATGAGGGTAAAACTGTCCTTACTATTGAGAAGTAAGTAATCTTACCCTTTGGATGTTTAAGGGTCACCGTAGGGTCATCGATAGGTCATTGAAGGCAACAGTTGTAAGGATACCTTAGCATTCGAAGGGACGATCATCATTTAACCGTAGGCTACACCGAAGGGTCATCGCGGGACAAAATCGTATTTTCGAAGGCAACATCCGAGGGACTATGATTTATTTTATGATGATTTAATCGAAGGGCCATTGCTAAGTGTATCCCCACGTTCGCGGGACATGACCGTTATACCGTAATATCATAAGGCAAAAGAGAGGTCCAAGATCACATATTTAAAGGCCGCATTTTAAAGTTAATTAGGTGATTATGATGAATCTCCACATTAAAATCAATACATTAAAAATAATACATTAAAATTAATACATTAAAATGAATTATTAAAATTAACACATTAAAATTAATTAAGCAATTTAGGGTGAGCCTCCACAAGGGTATCCCACAAATAAAGTGGAAGACCAAACGGCGGTCTCTTTTTCTGGGACATATGAACCTTTGCAAAATTCAACAAACAGGTTAGCATACCAAATCAGGGTGCAATCGAGGATTACACCGTAAAAGAAAAACAGCAGCAAGAAAACAGTGTATAATTAACATAGAATCGACTAGATACGCATAAGACATAACAAACAAAATATTGGCGGCTGCCCTTGTTCGCCTCTGCTTCGCCTAGCGAAGGTCTAGCGAACACTCGCTGCGTGCTCGCTTAGCGATGTGCTAGCGAGCGGCTGCGGGTTTTGAATTTCAGAACAGTATGACTTCAACCTGCGGCATGGCTTATGGCATCCAACACATAATTATATGGTTCAGCATTCACATTATCCAGGCACACTTAAATTCACATGCAAAAACCTCAAATATGTTTATGAATTCAATTATATTATCACATGCAAGTTAAGAACATAAAACGGTATCACATGCAAATTAAGAAAATAACACGATAATAGTAATGCAAACCTGTTTGCAATCGAATTGCAACCTTGAATTGGCGAGCCGGATTGAGTTGGGCGGCGGTAGCTTCGGGGCGGGGAAGTGGCCTTCAGGGTTTCTTCACTCGGAACTCTCTAAAGTAGCCTCCAGGGTTTCCGTGCCAGGGTTTCCGTCCTTCTTCCTCTGTTTTTCGTCCCCCTTTTCATTACTGAAGTGCTGGTATTTATAATGCCATTTTTCATGACCTAATGGGCTCAGAATGAAGCCCGAAATTTTTTGTTGTCTGTCAGCCTCGCTAGGCGAGCTGGTAGCAAACGTTTGCTTCGCTAGGCGAGCTGGTAGCGAACGTTCGCTAGGCGAGCTGGTAGCGAACGTTCGCTAGGCGAGCTGGTAGCGAACGCGTAGCGAACAGGCTAGTTTGGGCCATTTTCTGGATTGGGCCATTCGTGAGCTGGGCCTTCGTTCCTTTGAGATCAGTGTCATAAAAATGATTCGGAATGCCTTGAAAAATGTCTTGAAATATTAATGGGCAAATTTTGGGGTATGACACTACAAATATACCGATTTTATCTCGGGCGCAAAAGGGGTTTTATGTCGGTTAAACAAGGGAGGTAACGAAGGGCGATATGCAAATTTGATACTTTATCCATCAGTTTCTGAATAATCGAGGAGATAGTTGAAATGACCATTGGTTTGATCACCACAACAATATTTTGTTTATTTTCAAAACCTTGTTGCGCGTGCCACATACCTCTTGGTTTTTGTTAATAACCGATGGAAAATGTCATTATTTACGTCTATTTTGATATAATAATTGAGGGGTATAACCTATTTTTTTGTCATTTATAATTTATTTTAAATCTCATTTGGACTGGCCTGTATAATGTTTTTACACAGAAACTACAAATTATGTGACAGAATCAAATCATTTTATTTTTTGCTGAACATAAACACATAATACAAAATTTACATTGTTTACAAAATCAAATGTACAATGCTTTCAATACCTAGAATGACATTTGTACACAAAACCTCTACCAAAAGAATATATACATATTTGAACCTATAAATATTTGCACATATAATGACAATCTTTATACAGAGCTTATAACAACCAATAAAAATTAGTGTTATTAAGATTTTTAATAAGATAGGAATGCGTCAGCCCAACGTGATTGAATGTCATCTATATCCTCTTGTGAGAATGGTGTTTCATTGCTAACCTCATATAATTTAAGCAAAATTTATATTATGATAAACTAACGACAACACCATTAGCTTAACAAATATAAATAAATTACATGTATATGGATAAAGTTAACACCTTAACCAATGAATTCATAATGCCTCTGGAGACAATATCCAACATATATCTCATAACACAATACCCACATGAAAAGTTGTCGGGTTGTTTTTGTGACTATAAATCATTTTCATTTAGTTACTAATTAATACATACAAAATCACAAGTAATACATTAGCGAAAAAAAATAATGTTAAAAAGAACAAGTAATACTTGCTTTTGGGAAATAGAACTTTGACTTTCTACCAAGTAGATTACATTTCACAAAATTGTATTCCTTCATAGCTCTACATGTCGGTAAAAATTAAACATGAATAAAAACTATTCGAAACTAAAGGTAAATTTGAGTATTACCAATAATATCAATTGATGCCCAACTAACCTAAAATTGGGTGGTTGAATACACATATTGATTTCAATTGATGCATCATAAAAACAATCGAAATACAATACAAAAATTAAAATACACAAAAAATAACGAAAATATGCAACGCAAATTTTTTAACTTATACTTATACCTCAATCACATCACGAGTACACCTCTTCCACACTTCCGTAGATAACTTATGGCGCTCTTCCGTAGATCACATCACGAGTACACCTCTTCCACACTTCCGTAGACTACCATTCAGGAATGTACCTGTCCGAAGGTAGCACCTGAGCAAGGGAGTAGCCGTATACCAGACTACCATTCAGGAATGTACCTGTCCGAAGGTAGCACCTGAGCAAGGGAGTAGCCGTATACCAGACTACCATTCAGGAATGTACCTGTCCGAAGGTAGCACCTGAGCAAGGGAGTAGTCGTATACCAGACTACCATTCAGAAATGTACCTGTCCGAAGGTAGCATCTGAGCAAGGGAGTAGCCGTATACCAGACTACCATTCAGGAATGTACCTGTCCGAAGGTAGCACCTGAGCAAGGGAGTAGTCGTATACCAGACTACCATTCAGAAATGTACCTGTCCGAAGGTAGCATCTGAGCAAGGGAGTAGTCGTATACCAGACTACCATTCAGGAATGTACCTGTCCGAAGGTAGCACCTGAGCAAGGGAGTAGCCGTATACCAGACTACCATTCAGGAATGTACCTGTCCGAAGGTAGCACCTGAGCAAGGGAGTAGCCGTATACTAGACTACCATTCAGGAATGTACCTGTCCGAAGGTAGCACCTGAGCAAGGGAGTAGTCGTATACCAGACTACCATTCAGAAATGTACCTGTCCGAAGGTAGCATCTGAGCAAGGGAGTAGTCGTATACCAGACTACCATTCAGGAATGTACCTGTCCGAAGGTAGCACCTGAGCAAGGGAGTAGCCGTATACCAGACTACCATTCAGGAATGTACCTGTCCGAAGGTAGCACGTGAGCAAGGGAGTAGCCGTATACTAGACTACCATTCAGGAATGTACCTGTCCGAAGGTAGCACCTGAGCAAGGGAGTAGTCGTATACTAGACTACCATTCAGGAATGTACCTGTCCGAAGGTAGCACCTGAGCAAGGGAGTAGTCGTATACTAGACTACCATTCAGAAATGTACCTGTCCGAAGGTAGCATCTGAGCAAGGGAGTAGTCGTATACCAGACTACCATTCAGAAATGTACCTGTCCGAAGGTAGCACCTGAGCAAGGGAGTAGCCGTATACCAGACTACCATTCAGGAATGTACCTGTCCGAAGGTAGCACCTGAGGAGATGAAGGTTTAACTTGGTCGTACATTAAACCTTATCTGAGTTGTCCGAGGACTTGACGGTCTAACTTGGTCGTACATTAGACTGTATTTGCAGAATTTGACTTGAAGGTCTAACTTGGTCGTACATTAGACTGTATTTGAGTGGTATTTGAAGATTTGAAGGTCTAACTTGGTCGTACATTAGACTGTCTTTGAGTTATTGAAGGTCAGAATGGATCGTACGCTAGATCGTATCTGAGTTGAAGGAGTCATGTGTTGAGATGAATCAGGATGAACCGTACGCTAGGCTATATCTGATAGTATTTGTATATGTTGTATTTGCGATAAATGTCTGGGATGGGCTTATAGATGCCATCGTTGGGAGGATGTCAGAATGAATGTTGACATGGAGTATATCTGAAAGGTGTAGTTGAATCCTGAATGTAATTGACACAGATGTCCGTCTGAATGGACCTTTGTGTTGATTGTATCAAGAGGATAATTACCCTGAAAAATAAAGTTAGCTTCATGCCATGTCATGATGCATGAGATGCAAATGTTGTATGCATGCGTGTGCTGTGAAGTGATGTAATGAGTGAATTATGCGTCTGGAATGAATGCGAGCTATGTTATGAAATGATGTAATGTATATGATGCGGAATGAAAATTGTATGTAGGTATGTAATATGAAATGATGTAATGAGTGCACTATGCGTCTGAAATGTTCTTCCAGGGGACTCTACTGGGGGAATAAATCTCAGTCTTCTGGTCGGAGATATTTGTATTGATGACCCTTTCTTAGCCGGGGATGCTTGATTTTCGTCTGATGGTAGAAATGTTCAACAGAAGCCTGGCTGGGGGTGGAAGATTATTGAACCATTTGTCTGGTAATGCCACTCTCTTCTGGGAATGACTGGCTTAGCCGGGGAATAGGATTAGCAACGGATTCATTGGAAAGCATGGTTAGACCTTTTCCTCGATCCTGAAGTCTTGTAATGATTGCTATTTCTATTTTAGGCATGCAATTTTTTTGTAAACCTTGATCATATTCAAATGCATAAATCAATTCAAATTAAATCAATGGACGTTTACGCAAACAAAACAGAAAAGTAAAAATGAAATCATCTTTTTGGAAATGAAATTGTACTGATTTTGAAAGAGGGCCTATAAACAGGCAATTTGTGTACAAGGAGACAGTAATCCTAGTAAGAGGAAATTGCCAAGAAAATAAAGAGAAAGCTATGCAGAAAAAACCCTATTGATTTTAATTCCACCACTGTCATTATGTCTTCAAGCCTCTCATCTCCTGCTGTCGGATAGAAGTGATTAGCTTGTTCAGTCCTTTGAACTTGGTTGAAGCAGACAGAGAACGGGGCATAGTCATACGCTTTAATCCCTAATTTTTGCCTGGACCGCCTTTTCAGGTTTTCAGTCCACCGGGATACCCTTTTTTGCTCAAGCCGCCTTTTCAGGTTTTCGACTTGCCGGGTGTACGTCTTTATATGTTTATCCCTAATTTTTGCCCGAACCCTTTTGGTTCGCCGGGATGCCCTTACTTTTGCCAAGGTACGTCGACCTAGCGGGTCTCTTTTATGCGTAGTATTTTTTTGACTATGTCAGCGTTCACAGGATGCGGGAACTCTTCGCCATCCATTGTAGCAAGCATCATGGCTCCACCAGAGAATACCTTCTTACTACAAATGGCCCTTCGTATGTGGGAGTCCATTTGCCCCTGGGGTCACCTTGTGGTAGAATGATACGCTTGATAACCAAGTTGTCGATTTGGTACACTCGTCTCTTGACCTTTTTGTTAAATGCCTGGGTCATGCGCTTCTGATATATCTGCCCATGACAAACAGTCGCAAGCCTCTTTTCATCAATCAAATTTATCTGATCGAGTTGAGTTTGAATCCATTCATCCTCATCTAAGCCTGCATCTTTCACAATTCTTAGAGAGGGAATCTGAACTTCCATTGGTAAAACGGCTTCCATTCCATAGACTAAAGAGAAAGGGGTTGCCCCTGTCGAAGTGCGGTAACCATGAAGAGCAAAAGGTAACATATCATGCCAGTCTTTGTATGTTATGTCATTTTTTGTATGATCTTCTTGATATTCTTATTAGCAGCCTCCACGGCGCCGTTCATCTTCGGCCGGTACGGAGAAGAGTTATGGTGTTTTATTTTGAACTGCGTGCAGAGTTCAGTTTAGTACCATTATCAGTGATAACTCTTTCAGGAGACAGCAGGTTTCTCAAGTAGATATTTGATAGAATCCATCTTAGAAATCAATAAAGTGGTATGATTCAACATAGACTGTCTTAGTCGGCGAGCAGCCTAGGCCAAAGCGTAGCAAGCTTTCTCGAGCCGTGAGTATCTTGTTTCACAGTCGGTACCTTTTGCTAAGGCAGTGTATGACATGCTCTTTTCGACCAGACTCGTCATGTTGCCCCAGCACACCCTATTGAATTTTCTAACACGGTCAAATACATAGTTAGAGGTCTTCCTTCAACTGGTGGCATCAGAATTGGAGGTTCTTGGAGATATTTCCTGATTTTGTTATTCATCATTCTATACCATCTCTTCCTTTTTAGTAATTTGAAGATGGGTTTGCAGGTAGCAGTCAAGTGTGGAATGAATCGGGCAATGTAATTCGAGTGCCCCAAGAACCTCTGACTTCTTTCTTGTTTATTTCAGTACCCAGATTTACAATTTCAATTGATTCCTCATGCGGCTGTATAGTCTTTTCTTCTTGCAGTAGTCGGGCGAGTTCTCCAGGGACTTCACAATCTTCCTCGCTTCCATCCTCGGCTTGGTAGATCGGATTTTTAAAGTCATAATGAACAGTAGCAGAACTATTATCAACAGGATCCATAGTGGATATGGGTCGGAAAACTGTTACGTGCGTGTGTGCAAGAAAACATAGCTTGTTTTGAAAAAAATGACAGGAAAGATAAAGAGCGCAATATTTGAATGCAAAAAGTCCATTGATCTATTGAATATGAATATGCTTATGAAAATGACAAAACCCTTGAAAAATTAGCTATTGTGCCCCGGGCATAGACACAATGCCTTAAAATGCTAAAACAACAATAACAATTACTCCTGACTAAAGGAAATCGGGATAGTGTCTTCAGCCTTCCAACTATCGAGTCTGTCACCAATTGTTGGGGAAATCCAGCTATCCAAGTCACAATCGTTATCAGTATCTTCCACAGCATTGACAGTCTCATCTTGATTAGGCAGAGGGGCAGTGATGACATTAGGAGTCTCAGGCGGATCAAATTCAAATTCTCCGGCGTCGATCATATCCTGAATTTTGTTCTTCAACGACCAACAATTGTTTGTATCATGCCCAGGGCTATCGAAGTGATATGCACACCTGGCATTGGGATTATAACGAGGAGAAGTAGTGTTGGGTTTTGCAGGAGGATCTCTGAGGGTAATTAAATTTGCTTTTAGCATTCCCTGCAGTGCTTGTGCTAAAGTCATATTGATCTTCGTAAACTGCCTCCTTCCCGGGTTAATGTGCCTCACAGGTTTCTGGTCTTTCTTTTTCTTGAGCAAAAGAGCCTTCAGTTCCTCCTGCCCCCTTGGATAAGTTCAAGATCATCTTCTGGAGTTGAGCATTCTGAGCATGGAGATCTTTGACAATTTGTTCGAGGTCCATTTTTCTGTTTGGAGGAAAACCGTGAGAACATTGATCCCTTTAGAGTATCTGTTATGCTATGTTATGCTATGCAATGTATGAAATGTTTTCAAGGACTTTTGGAATTTAACTCTGCATAAACTACCAAAAAAAGAAACTTTTTTTTTTTTTTTTTTTTTTTTTTTTACGAACTAGAGAAAAGTTAAATCCCTAAGTCCTTGAAATGGTTAGTACAGTGCCATGATGTTATGATGATGTTATGTATGTTATGATGTTATGTAAATAATAAGCACAAGCCATTCACACAACAATCATTCCTAAGTTTTAAGGCTTGCATGAGTTCCATAGGTAAGTACCCTCCCCACTGAAGTTTAGTTGGTTCAACCTGTCCTAGAATAGTAACCGGGTTCTAGAAGGATCTCAAATCATCGACCTTTCTTTAAGTCCACTTCAGTGCAACACCAAGTGGTTGCCCGAAGCTTCCCTAAAGTCCAATCTCAAAGAGCGTAGTATCGAGTCTCAACCAACCCCAGTCGGAACCGAAGCCAGTTATCTCACTACTTTCTAATGGCTAGGATGAGTCAATTAGGGTTCTAAAGGTCTGGTTAATGCTTTTATGACACCACGCGAATGCCAAATATTTCCTCAACTAACATGAGGAACATCAGGACATCCAAAGTGCCACATTAACCGTAGCCATCATTTTGACCATTCCAGTATACGCCGGACAGTCGCGATGATCTCTTGCTACTTACCTAAGGTACACTAGATCCGGGTGTAGGATCTTTCACTCAAGAATACCCAAGCAATCCCTTAAAAGTAAATCAGACAATTTGGAATAAGTGATCTTGTTTTAAGGTAACCTCTCTTTTTAAGGTCCCCAGCAGAGTCGCCAGTTCTGTCATACGGTGAACTGACTTGGGGTGTTTTGCTTTTTATCGCAATGTCGCGGATAGCAAGAGTCGCCACCGACTTTTCTTTTATCCAATAAGGAAAGGCGGAAAAGAACAGGAAAGACCTCAATAGATTTTGGGTTCGGGAGGTACATTATACAAAGGGAAGGGGTTAGCACCCTTTGTATCCATGGTTATCCATGGGCTCTTAATTACTGGATCACTTATATTTTTGTCTGAAAAGTGTCGGTGAATTGCTTAAAAATGTTTGAAAGAGAGTTTAACTTTGTAATGATTCTCGTATGAATGTATACAAAGTATTTATCTCATTTGATTTTGAAAATGGTTTAGAAAAATATAACTCGGTAATGATTCTAGTATGAATGTATACCAAGTGGTGATTTTCTAGGATTTGTAAAGTGTAAAGTGTGAGGGGTGGAAAATGTTTTAGGTTATGATCCAGTAATTGAGAGTTATACCTTCCTGAGGTCGTTATGGGCATTTCCTATCCTTATGAGGGTAAAACTGTCCTTACTATTGAGAAGTAAGTAATCTTACCCTTTGGATGTTTAAGGGTCACCGTAGGGTCATCGATAGGTCATTGAAGGCAACAATTGTAAGGATACCTTAGCATTCGAAGGGACGATCATCATTTAACCGTAGGCTACACCGAAGGGTCATCGCGGGACAAAATCGTATTTTCGAAGGCAACATCCGAGGGACTATGATTTATTTTATGATGATTTAATCGAAGG
Source organism: Lathyrus oleraceus (assembly GCF_024323335.1). Taxonomy (NCBI): domain Eukaryota; kingdom Viridiplantae; phylum Streptophyta; class Magnoliopsida; order Fabales; family Fabaceae; genus Lathyrus; species Lathyrus oleraceus. Next base: position 404,959,693 of record NC_066585.1, read on the forward strand.
GCCATTGCTAAGTGTATCCCCACGTTCGCGGGACATGACCGTTATACCGTAATATCATAAGGCAAAAGAGAGGTCCAAGATCACATATTTAAAGGCCGCATTTTAAAGTTAATTAGGTGATTATGATGAATCTCCACATTAAAATCAATACATTAAAAATAATACATTAAAATTAATACATTAAAATGAATTATTAAAATTAACACATTAAAATTAATTAAGCAATTTAGGGTGAGCCTCCACAAGGGTATCCCACAAATAAAGTGGAAGACCTAACGGCGGTCTTTTTTTCTGGGACATATGAACCTTTGCAAAATTCAACAAACAGGTTAGCATACCAAATCAGGGTGCAATCGAGGATTACACCGTAAAAGAAAAACAGCAGCAAGAAAACAGTGTATAATTAACATAGAATCGACTAGATACGCATAAGACATAACAAACAAAATATTGGCGGCTGCCCTTGTTCGCCTCTGCTTCGCCTAGCGAAGGTCTAGCGAACACTCGCTGCGTGCTCGCTTAGCGATGTGCTAGCGAGCGGCTGCGGGTTTTGAATTTCAGAACAGTATGACTTCAACCTGCGGCATGGCTTATGGCATCCAACACATAATTATATGGTTCAGCATTCACATTATCCAGGCACACTTAAATTCACATGCAAAAACCTCAAATATGTTTATGAATTCAATTATATTATCACATGCAAGTTAAGAACATAAAGCGGTATCACATGCAAATTAAGAAAATAACACGATAATAGTAATGCAAACCTGTTTGCAATCGAATTGCAACCTTGAATTGGCGAGCCGGATTGAGTTGGGCGGCGGTAGCTTCGGGGCGGGGAAGTGGCCTTCAGGGTTTCTTCACTCGGAACTCTCTAAAGTAGCCTCCAGGGTTTCCGTGCCAGGGTTTCCGTCCGTCTTCCTCTGTTTTTCGTCCCCCTTTTCATTACTGAAGTGCTGGTATTTATAATGCCATTTTTCATGACCTAATGGGCTCAGAATGAAGCCCGAAATTTTTTGTTGTCTGTCAGCCTCGCTAGGCGAGCTGGTAGCGAACGTTTGCTTCGCTAGGCGAGCTGGTAGCGAACGTTCGCTAGGCGAGCTGGTAGCGAACGTTCGCTAGGCGAGCTGGTAGCGAACGCGTAGCGAACAGGCTAGTTTGGGCCATTTTCTGGATTGGGCCATTCGTGAGCTGGGCCTTCGTTCCTTTGAGATCAGTGTCATAAAAATGATTCGGAATGCCTTGAAAAATGTCTTGAAATATTAATGGGCAAATTTTGGGGTATGACACTACAAATATACCGATTTTATCTCGGGCGCAAAAGGGGTTTTATGTCGGTTAAACAAGGGAGGTAACGAAGGGCGATATGCAAATTTGATACTTTATCCATCAGTTTCTGAATAATCGAGGAGATAGTTGAAATGACCATTGGTTTGATCACCACAACAATATTTTGTTTATTTTCAAAACCTTGTTGCGCGTGCCACATACCTCTTGGTTTTTGTTAATAACCGATGGAAAATGTCATTATTTACGTCTATTTTGATATAATAATTGAGGGGTATAACCTATTTTTTTGTCATTTATAATTTATTTTAAATCTCATTTGGACTGGCCTGTATAATGTTTTTACACAGAAACTACAAATTATGTGACAGAATCAAATCATTTTATTTTTTGCTGAACATAAACACATAATACAAAATTTACATTGTTTACAAAATCAAATGTACAATGCTTTCAATACCTAGAATGACATTTGTACACAAAACCTCTACCAAAAGAATATATACATATTTGAACCTATAAATATTTGCACATATAATGACAATCTTTATACAGAGCTTATAACAACCAATAAAAATTAGTGTTATTAAGATTTTTAATAAGATAGGAATGCGTCAGCCCAACGTGATTGAATGTCATCTATATCCTCTTGTGAGAATGGTGTTTCATTGCTAACCTCATATAATTTAAGCAAAATTTATATTATGATAAACTAACGACAACACCATTAGCTTAACAAATATAAATAAATTACATGTATATGGATAAAGTTAACACCTTAACCAATGAATTCATAATGCCTCTGGAGACAATATCCAACATATATCTCATAACACAATACCCACATGAAAAGTTGTCGGGTTGTTTTTGTGACTATAAATCATTTTCATTTAGTTACTAATTAATACATACAAAATCACAAGTAATACATTAGCGAAAAAAAAATAATGTTAAAAAGAACAAGTAATACTTGCTTTTGGGAAATAGAACTTTGACTTTCTACCAAGTAGATTACATTTCACAAAATTGTATTCCTTCATAGCTCTACATGTCGGTAAAAATTAAACATGAATAAAAACTATTCGAAACTAAAGGTAAATTTGAGTATTACCAATAATATCAATTGATGCCCAACTAACCTAAAATTGGGTGGTTGAATACACATATTGATTTCAATTGATGCATCATAAAAACAATCGAAATACAATACAAAAATTAAAATACACAAAAAATAACGAAAATATGCAACGCAAATTTTTTAACTTATACTTATACCTCAATCACATCACGAGTACACCTCTTCCACACTTCCGTAGATAACTTATGGCGCTCTTCCTCAACCAGCCTCTCTCGCTCCTCTATGACCCTATCCCACACCTCATGTATCATCCTCTCCCATTCATCCTACAACATCCTCTCTTGCTCTTCCAGATTCACCCTCTCACGTTCCTCCTGAGTCAATTTCTCCATTGCCTCCTGAGTCCATTTCTCTCGCTCTTATTCTAATACTTTCCCCAATTTTTTAGTAATTATCTCTTTAATTTATTTCTTACAGTTTACTTCGTTAATTTATTGAGATGATCCAAAATATAACTTCAAGTCGACGCCTCTTCCAAGACCACGAACACGCCCAACACGCTCCTCAATTTCAATCACTTCTACCAAGATGTCATGAAGATACCAACTTTGAATTGTTCAACCAGTACATCCAATAACACATATAAATGTTCACATTTACCAAATTGAATTAACTAAAATAGTTAATGTTGAAAAAAGTATCTACTTACAATCTTTTCAGTCACTTTGTGAGTAGCCTCTGATGCGAACTCGCTATCTGGTCTTTGACGTGACCTCTTTCATTTCTCATGGTGCGATAATGGAGATGGACTGTGATCAAGGCTTCTAGAAGGGTCTCTCGGCTCTAGTTCCATTTGTCTTCTTTTTTCATTAATTTTTGTGTGTTCAAGTTTATCATATCCTCCACGAGACAATCGATATGGATAAATATTTCTAACTTTATTCTCCTTTCCTTTTGGCTTTTAGTCAAGAAATCAGAAGTGGTGTGAGAATTTTCAAAATCCTCTCAAACTTTCTTATCATTAAAGGGATACTTCACATATGGAGGCTCTGATTCATTACATGGATAATACAATCATGTGTGAGTTGTATCTTAAAGCCCCTCCAACGCTCACCAGCATATCCTAACAATTTCTTTTTCAGCATTTTATCCTCTAGAACAATAAATATCTCTTATTTTACATAGTAGAGTTGATATTAGAATTAAACTAAAAAAATAAATGGTCATCTATACTTGTAAAACAAATCATAAAATTCATAATAAATAGTGTAATATCAGTCCATATGTTATCTTTCAAATCACCGTCAATGTCATGCCAATTATCTATAAAAATACTCACTTTTCTTCTACCTTGTAATGATAAGTAACCCCTAAAATCACAAGCATGTTCACCATAAGCCTTATCGGTTCTTACATCAAAATTAACCGGGAAGCAAACACCGCTTTCGTGGGCTTTTTTCACCTTGGTCAACATCGAGGCGCCTCTAATTTTTCTTTTACTTTTTGTATTAATAGAGGTTGTAGCAGTTATTGTATGAGAGGTGCTTGTCAAATCTCCCATTTTGTGTAAATTAAGAAAAATAACAACATATAACAGAGACATCAATATAAACTTTAAAGTCACATCACACAACATTTCAACCAAAATGATTCATATCATAGAAGCACACTAACTATTAATAGAAGTAGAGAGAGGCCATAAAAATATACTAACATGAAATATACGGAAGAGAGAGATCATAAAACATACTAACTAGAAACATACACAATACTTTATCAAAAATGAATCACACATTTATGTTACAAGAAGACACATTATTGAATATTTCTAATTTCTAACTCATAAGTAATAATGAAACGCATAATTTATTTCTAACAAAAATTTAAACACAAGTAATCAGGTAATAAGAAGACACAGTGTTACTATTTCCAATATATTTATAACACAAGTTACAATGACTACTTTTTAAACAAGTTACAAACACATTGCATGAACATGATTAAAGATTAAAATAACAAGTTATGATGAACCATTTTAAGAAAAATAACATATATGGATAGTACATTTCAGTGGTATTACCATTTCTATGAATATTTCTGAAACCAAAACCATTCCAGTGATAAAAAACATCTTAGTGGTGAGTTACGTACCTCAAACATGATCAATAAACTTCGACGAGTAAGGTTGGAAGAGTTGATGTTGTAAGAGTTGATGTTGAACTGAGTTGATGTTGGAAGAGTTGATGAAAATTGCCTAAGAATTTTGTTAAGAGAATGACAATGAAACACGATAGGTAAATGAAAAGTTAAAGTCTAGTTATGTGAAGTATTTATGCAAAATAACATACACGCCGATTTTTAGGCAAAACTGAGGAAATAGATTCATTAAAAATTAAAAAATATAGAAAAGTGTCATATTTTGGGAAAAAGAACTATCACGTCGAATTTTAGACAAATCCGTTTGATTAGATTATTTAATAATTAAGAATAATATAAAATAAGAATTAATAAAAATATATTCGAACATATTAATTTAAAAATATTGATGCAAAAGATATTACCCCTCGGTTGACCATGGAACTGAGGGATAATACAAATTAAAAATAAAAAATTAGTAGAAAAAAAGGAATTTGAAAATATTAAATAGAAAAAGTAAATAAAAAAGATAAAAGGAAAAGGCCCCAAGAGAGAAATTAAAAAAAAAACATAAAATTAAGTATCTGGGATTTGAAACAAGGTCCTTGGTAGTTATATCCTCTCTTTTTTTATGCAAACCCAAGGGTATATGTTATAAAAAAAATTAAAAAATTAAACATGACACTCTCAGGACATATACCTCGGTTTTTGGTTGGTTAAAGGGAATTATAGTTACTCTATAGTCGTAGACGTAGGGAATTTAGCTGAATTGCATGAACAAGGGTTTTGTATGTTTCTCTCTACTTTGATTTATATTCGCGTTATTATTCTAACAATTGGTATCAGATGAAACTTAATTTTGGAGGTGCAAAATTTGAAGTGACTCGGTTCGATGGAACGGGTAATTTGTATTTATGGAAAAAGAGGGTTAAGGATTTGATGGCTCAACAAGGTTTATAGAAGACGCTTCGTGATGAGAAACCGTTAGAAATCCCAACCATTGATTGGAACGAGATAAAGGAGAATGCGACATGTTTGATAAAATTTTGCATTTCTGGTGACATGATGAATCATATCCTAGACCTCATAACTCCGAAGGATGTATGGGAAAAATTAGAAAATTAGTACTTGTCCAAGACGCTCATGAATAAGTTGTTTGTGAAGCAGCGCCTATATAGCCTGAAGAAGCAAGAAGGATACGATTTGCAAACTCATGTCAATGTTTTCAAATCATCCTTAGTGATTTGACACAACTTTGTGTGAAGGTTGACGATGAGGATAAAACCATTATTTTGGTGTGCTCTTTAACAAACTCTTATGATGACTTGGTGACCACTCTCACATATGGGAAGGAAACAATCACGTTGGATTCTATTTCTTCTATCTTTTGCAACACAGACAACGTCGCCAAAGTGTATAGGAAGCTGGAGAAAGTTCAGGTGAAGGTTTATTTGTGAAGGGAGGTCAATACCGTGTCAGAGGCAAGGTTAAGCCAGTGAGTTCTATCAGGGCCGACCCATTCATATCGGAGGTCCCGTTCTAATTAAAAAAATGGGCCCAATTTTTTTTTAAATACAATTATAATAATTAAAAAATATATAAAAATAAAATTATGTATTAATTAAAAATAAATTTAATTATAATTATTTTGAGTTTTTATCAATATTGATTTTTGTATGTATTGAGTTTTTATCATAACATTTCTTTCAATTATTGAGTTTTTTAATAACATTTTATTTATTTTTATTAATATTTATGAAAAAAAATTAAAATTTTCAAAAGTTGGGGCCCTCTAATATTTGGGGCCCTGTGCTACAGCACATGCTGCACTTGCACAGGGCCGGCCCTGAGTTTTATAAATAAAAAGAGGTTAAAGTCTAAGAACACAAAAACAACATAACGTTATGGTTGCAAACAAATTAGTAATTGGAAGAGGGATTGTCCAAACAATTCAAGAAACAATATTTCAACAAATGTATTTCAGGCTGATGGTTCCCGTAGTGAAGAGGAATTGCTTTGTGTTTCATCTGTAAAGTGCATTGATGCATGGATCCTTGATTCTGGGTGCTCCTACCATATGATGTTGCACCAGGAATGGTTGAACTCTTTTAAATCAGGTGATTTTGGTTTTGTCTATTTAGGTGATGATAAAACTTTTACCATCACTGGTAAGTGGCAAATTAAAATTTCTTTAGATGATGGTGGCATGCGCATGTTGAGTGAGGTGTTTTATGTTCCAGAGTTAAGGAAGAATTTGATTTATATGGGTATGCTTCAAGCAATTGGTTATTCATTCCGAACAGATGGAGATAGAGACATCATGAAGGTTATCAATGGTGAAATGATAGTGATGACGACAAGGAGGACTGCAGGAAACATTTATAATTTGTCTGGGGGCATAGTTATGTATGATGTAGCATTTTTTGAAACTGATAATGAATCAACAAACAATGGCACATGCGCTGGGGTCATCTTAGTGAATATGGTATGATGAAACTACATAAGAGGAATTTGTTGAAGGGTGTTCGTAGTTGCATAATTGGATTGCGCAAGTAGTATGTTCTTGGGAAACACTATAGAGTTCGTTTTATGGTTGGGCAACACAAAACACAAGCCCATTAGGATGTCTATGAGCCTACAAAAGAGCCCTCCGTTGGAGGTTCCAAGTACTTTGTAAGATTCTTTATTGATTTTTCTCGTATGTTTTGGGTTTATTTTATGAAGTACAAATACGAGGTCTTAACCAAGTTCAAACTGTGGAAGGCATAGGTCGAGAACCAAACAGAGAGAAAAATAAAGTATTTGAGGTCTTATAATGGAACTGAATACACTGACAAGAAGTTCATGCAGTTCTGTGAGGAGAACGAAATCCATAGGCACTTTTCTATGAGGAAGACACCACATCAGAATGGGGTTGCAAAGAGGATGAATATGACTCTTACGGAGAAGGTAAGGTTCATTATATTGAATATTGGTATTTAAAAAGGTTTATGGGCAACAACACTCAATATGGCCTGCTATTTAGTCTATAGATTACCACAAGATTCATTGAATGGAAATGTTGCAGAGGAGGTGTGGACAGGTAACCCCATTGATATGAGTAATTTGAGGACTTTTGGATGTTCAGCATATGTGCATGTTTCCAGTGAAGGTCGATCTAAGCTTCACTCAAAGTAAAAACAATGCATCTTTATTGGATACAATGAAGGTGTAAAGGGGTACAAGTTGTGGGATCCAATCAAGAGGAAAGTGGTTATCAATAGAGATGTTATATTTGATGAGCAGTCGATGTTAAACCAGTCAGATGTGATAGTTGTGCAAAATAATTAGGTAGAATATTCTAGCCAAGACAAGATTCAGGGGGACATCATGGAGCCACTAGTGAGTCCAAGGCATATTGTAGCCCAACAACAGGAAGAACCAGACTCAGATTCAAGTGGAGTTCAAGATTTAGATAGATTACAAGATTATACACTTGTGCGAAGAGAGTCCCATCGTATTACACCTACAGTGAGATGTGGGTTTTAAGACTTAACATCATATGCTCTTCTTACCATTTTAAGATACCTTTCTACCTTTCAAGAGGCTATGGCAAGCCAGGAAAAATATAAGTGGATGAGTGCTACAGTGGAGGAGATAGAGTCCTTGAAAAAGAATGAGACATGAGATCTTGTTCAGCTGCCACAAGGAAATAAAGATATTGGTTACAAGTGGGTGTACAGGTAAAATCCAACAGTAACAAAAAAAGAAGGGGAAAGTTCAAGACTCTCCTAGTTCAAAAAGGGGTATTCACATTAGAAGGGGATTTATTATGATGATATTTTCAGTCTAGGTGTTAGATACACTTCTATCAAAGGAGTATTGGCTCCGGTAGCCAACAAGAATATTCATTAAAAGCAAATGGATGTGAAAACAACTTTCCTCCATGATAATGTAGAGGAGCAAATCTACATGGAGCAGCCAGAGGGATTCAATGATACTAGGCATGACATACTTGTTTGCAAATTGAAGAGGTCTTTGTATGGCTTGAAGCGGTCTCCAAGGTAGTTGTACAAGCTCTTTGATTTATACACGCTATAGATTATCTATAGAAGGTGTGATTATAATTGTTGTGTTTACATGAGGAGCCTTGATGATGGCTCTTTTATTTTCCTATTATTTTATGTTGATGATATGTTGATTGTTGTCAACCATTTGCATGAAGTAAATGAGTTAAAGACCAAGTTGGGTAAGGAGTTTGATATGAAGGATATGGGTGTTGTAAAGAAGATTCTTGGGATGTAAATTCACAGGGAAAAAGTATCTAATAAATTATGGTTGTCTTAGAAAATATATGTTGAAGGTGTTTTGAGAAGATTTGACATAAGCAAAGCAAAGCATGTGAGTACTCCATTAGTGAATCATTTTAAGCTCTCTTTGGAACAATTTTTAAAGACAAACTCGGAGATTGATGGTAAGTCTAAAATTCCTTATGCTAGTGTTGTTGGTTGCTTAATGTATGTTATGGTTTGAACTATACCAGATTTGGAACAAGTAGTTAGTCAAGTGTGAAAGTCCATGTCCAAGCTAGGAAAGCAGCATTTGGAAGAATTCAAGTGGATCCAAAGGTACTTGAAAGGAACACAAAATTATGGTATCCAAGCTAATGTATGTTATGGTTTAAACTAGAACAGACTTGGCACAAGCAGTTAGTCAAGTGTGCAAGTTGATGTCCAAGCTAGGGAAGCAACATTTGGAAGCAGTCAAGTGGATCCAAAGGTACTTGATGGGAACAATAAATTATGGTATCATGTTCAGCATAGAGTAGGGTATTCCATCAATTATAGGATATGTGGATTCTAACTATGCATGTGATCTGGATGATACGAGGTCTATAATAGGGTATGTCTTTACTCTTTCAGGGGGGCCTCTATATGTTAGAAATCATCATTTAAATCCAATATAGTTATGTCTACAACTGAGGCAGAATACATGGCAATAGTTGAAGCTACCAAGGAAGCATTATGGCTTACAGGGTTAGTGAAAGAGTTGGTGTTACGCAAGATGGAGTTCAGTTGAATTATGATAGTCAGAGTGATATCTATTTGGGGAAAAATCAGGTGTATCCTACTAGGACCAAGCATATTGATGTGAGATTCCATAAGATCATGGAGTTGTTTGAAAGTGCAGTCACGGTATCGTATGGTATCGCTTACTTGTTTTGATGTTTTTGTCAATTTGATTGTAGTTGTTTTAGTTTATTGGTGTATCTGTAATAAGCAAGACATCAAATAACAAGAGTCGCCACCGTGCTTTTATTGTTTCCAAGGGAAAAGGGAAAAAGTACGAACAAAACCCAAAAATCAAGAAGTTTTCAAATCAAAACTAATAAAATGTCAAAGATTACAGGTAAGGGGTTAGTTACACAGAGGGAAGGTGTTAGCACCCAAAATGTCCTAGGTACTCCTAGGGAGCCCTTTTTTGTGTGCATATGTATTTTGTACAAAGTGATGTTTACAAACAAATAGAGTGAGGGGATGAGAAGAGAATTCATTAATTATATTTTTGTGTTTGACAAGACCTTCGGGCTTGTGGCTACATACCAACATAAAAATGAGGGATCAAAACCTCGTAATTCGTGATACAAATTTCAAAGTGGATGCATTGCTTTTAATCAAAAATTAAATTTGAAAGGCACAAAGGCCTAAAAAGGGTTTGAATGAGTTAGTTCGTTTTGGCTTTTTGAAAGTTTAAGTCAAGTATGGTTAAGTCTATTTACAAGTTTGATTAAGAAAAGAAGTTTGAAAAAGCAATGGCATAAGGCCAAAGTTTCTAGTTTGCAAAGTGGTCAAAGTTTAGAATAAAACTAGTTCAAGCAAAGAAGACATTTTAAAAGGTGGGAGAGATTTTGAAATTAAAGAAGTGGGGAGGAGATGAAGAGACTAATCCTATGCACAAAATTAAAAGTTAAGAGTTGAAAAGATCTGACCAATGGGTAGCAATCCAATAGACAAGAATGTCTTATAGAAACCCAAATTCCCTTGGACATTTTGAATCGAGTAACACACAATGCATAATTATATCAATCTTGTAGAGCAAGGCCTCAAATAAAGATAGCCACATCCAAGCTTTAGCCACTCCATGATATCCTTCAAATTAGCCCATGTAGCAAATGAATTCCTCAAGTCACAGGTTTAAAATAACAGCTTTACAATGATCATGTTGCAGATGAACTCAAAGGGATCTTCAAAGATGTATCATATGAATTTTCAAATTGCAAGCACTTGGTTACACAAATGTTGGCATTGGCCAAGTCCTTTAGCATAGGGAGGTTACCTAGATTCTAAGTCCAATTTGTCCAAGATCAAGCCAACAGTCCACACAAAACTTTTTTAGGGTTTTTGTTCTTATTATGTACATTAATGTTCACAAACAAACAAAATATACACAAACAAGATATATCACACAATATGGTCCAAATGGACAAAGTAAAAAATTTCACTAACATAAACAATTAGAAAGGTATGAATAATGACAAATGAATAGAACTTAAAAATTAAAGTGCTTTAAAATAAAGGACTTCAAATTAAATGTTAGTTGTTAATGAGTTAGAAGTTAGTATTGTTTTGTTTTTGTTTTTCATTTTAAGTCATTCTTTGGAGAACACTCAACCCACATATCACAAGCATGGATCCTTGAGCCAAAACATCTTCCAAAGGAAGGAAAAAAGGCCAAGTTTCCACACAAGACCATGAAAGAGGGGAGACTTACAATCTCATAAACTAGAATGTTATGCCTTTTGTGTCAAAAATTTAGCGCTATGTTAAGCAACCGTAATTGGACTTACACAACTATTTGAGGTCGGGCAATATAATTTTGGTGTTAATGCATGTTAGAGACATAGTATAATGGACTATGCTCATGAAACATACCACACACAAAAAGGAATATCCAAAAGAGGTGGCCTAATCTCATCCATACTTATGTTGATTTTACAATCAACTAGCCTTAAGACATAGAGATATCATAGGCCAAATGAGATGGATGCATAATAAATGGGGAATAGATGAAGAGGGAAGGGAATGGATCAAAACTCAGATTGATCAAAGGAGGACTTTTACCAAATTAATATCATTCATTCATTTCGGGAGATGGAATGTACATTCCATCAATCCCCTAAATCCAATGATATTAACTTAACAAAGTCAAATCAACCTTGACCAAGGCCTAACAACATAAGTCAAACTTACACAAATCATCACAAGAGGTCAACACAATTATTTGGCATTTATTCAAATTAAAAATACTAAAATGAGGAATTTAAATTAAATATGGTTTGCCAAATTCTTAAAACCTCATCAAAACACCAAAGAAATGGCCATGAGATTTATCATAGGTCAAACAAGGTCAAAGGACCTTGGAGAAAAAATTTCAGAATTTTTAAAGACTTAAAAGTATTTTTTAACAATTAAAAATAATCACAAAATCAATTAAATCATGAAAAATATTAATAATGATCCAAAAAATAATTTTAATTCAGAATATGAAAGAGGAATTTAATTTTTTTTGGTGAAACTCTCATATTTTTTGGATCAATATTAAAACTAATATGAATTAATGAAAATCAAATGAATTAAAATAAAAATCATAAATTCAAAAAACGTGAGCCACTTGATCTCCCTCATTAATTGAGGTGGCAGATCAAGTGGACACAAACACGCGTTCCACAATAGACCTAAGTTAATGCGCTGCAGGGATGGTAATTAAAACCAACACATGAGATTAAAACATTTCAAATGAGATCAATGGCTCAGAACCTGTCCAGCACACCACCGGCGCTGGACCTCCGGTCACCTTCTCAGGCGAGGTCCACCGGACTGGTTCACTCATCACCATCAAGAAAATGAAAAAGGAGAACATGATCTGAAAGAAAAAATGGCGTAGAGCACGAATCAGACCTTAATTTCAACTAACTCCAAATATATAAAAATATATGAGGAGTTGAATTTTGAGGTGTGTCAACTGAGTTGCTTCGATTTGACCTCTAAGCAACTCAATCTTCTTGCCTACATTGGTAGGACTTCAGACAACCAAAGATCCAAGAGAATTGATGAGAATTGAGTGAGAATCGAAGAGATGAAGTTTTCTGAAATTTACCTTCAATGCTTTGCAGAACTTGTTGTTGTTTGCTTCAACCTTGATCTGATCACACTTGAGAAGCTTGCAGGAGAGGTTTAACAATGGTACAAAGCTTTGGATCCTGGAGTTCTTGAATCTCCAAATAGTGAGATTCAAACTCAATTTTCAAGTTGAAAATTCTCAGGTTTTCCTTTGAAATGTGAGGGTTTCAATTGGGGGGAAAAGGTGGCGCGCAAGGTCTATTTGAATTGAGCTCAGAGGCCGTGTATTTATAGCATTTGGGATTGATAATTGCACACTTGAAAAATTGCTAAATTTGGCAATGTGATGCACAAGCTTGCATGGGCGTGCACAGGCCCATGAAGCAATCCATTTTGATCCATATCCAACTGTTTTGAAGTTCAAATGAGGCTTGAGTGGCAAGGCAATGATATGTGGAGTTTTGGACATTTGATTTTTCCAATGATGTAGCTTTGTTAAAGCCATGCGCAGACCTAGAAAACTCCATCCAAAATGCATGAACTTGGGTTCTTTGGAAAGCTTAGATCAAGGGGAACAAGTTTTATGTTGAACACTTTTTCATTTGGAACTTGGATCATGGTGAATTTGAAGGTGGAAGTTTGGAAATTTCAAGCCATATATCTCAATATTCCATCTTGCTTAACTTTTTATGTGAGTTTCAAATAAGAAACGTGTCTTCATAAAAGTTGTAGCGATTTCAAAGACCTTAAAAATGGTCACCAATTTAATGTAATTTGGATTTAGAATGGTAGATTTATGCATTTTTGATGTTTGGAAAAATCACTTGTTGAATGGTATAGGTCAAAAATGACCTATAATGTATCCTCATATCACATGCTCATAAAAGTTGAATTAGCTCCCACTTCAAACATCAAAGTTGAAGTATACATCTTGAATTTTATTGTGAAACTTGGAAATATTTCATATCATAAAAATTGAGCAAGTTATGGCCTTGGGAAGTTGACTTTCAAATTAGGGTTTAGACAAAATGACTTATAATGTTTCAACATAGAAAATGATTTTCCATGCAAAAATAGCTCTAGATCTCAACGCGAAAGTTGTTTGGAATGCCATTTAGAGTAACTTTTCTCTTGGAATCATTTTTATATGGTGAAAATTGTAGGAGATAGGGTCTAGGGAGACCCAATTTTGATCAGATGAGTTCATCTGGCCAACCACCATCAACCAACTTGCTAACCTTCAGTTCTTTTGACTTTCTTGGCTCATGGTAGATAATATATGCATAAGATGATGAATTTTGAAGTGTCCATTGAGAAATTTGATCAATTGGTAAGATAGCTTATTGGAGAAGTTACTAAAGATACCCTGACAAACTAGGGTTTCCAAGGCAAATCACCTTCAAACTCTTGAAGAATACTTGATCAATATAACATGTAGAGATCATGGGGACTCATATATGATGCTTAGAGACATTGTGGGTCCTTCCTTGGTTGTGTTCTTAGCAATGAGGGTCTTAAACCCTAGGTGTGGATTTGATAGATCAATGAGGATCATGCCCTACCTACAAAAGAGTTAGGCAAATATAAAGATATATTTTTGGTATTTTGGTTAGTAAAATGATAATATACATGTATGAGACAATCACATAGTGCTTGGTGAGGTCTCCCAAAACAAACCCAATGAGAGAGGGATAATGGGGATGCCAAGGTATGATCCTAATGCTAATGCATATGATGAAATTGCATGAGGGATCTTAAGGTCAAGATTGGGGTCTTACAGCTGCCCCTATTTAAGGATTTTCTAACTGAGGAGGTGAAGGTTAAAATCTTCGGCTCGACTTAGTAGAATGAGCTTAAATAACAACACATAGAAACAAATTTTAGTCCCTAAGAGACCTCATGATGCATATGATATGAATGCAAAAGTTAATTACCTATGGGGAAATATTGCCACAAAGAAAAAGAAATTAGAGAGACCAAAAGTCCGCAGAAGTATACAAAATGGAAAGACTCAGCCAGGGAAACAAAACCTTTGCACGGGAAACGAGTAGATCAGGATAAAACTGGCATACTTGAATCATGCAGGAAAAGCAATTTCACTAAGGAAATGCGCACTCAACTCAACTGGGGAGAAAAAAACTTCAACACAAGAGGAGCAGAAATCTACTATCTACTACATGCTATTGGGAAAGGAGATAATAAAGATCTAACATAGAGGACATTCGTCATCGGTTTGGATGAACATATCAAGGATGACTCACTGAGAACCACCAGCAGGGAGTATTCATTACCGGTTACTGGGTAAGAATAGCCTTGCTGGGGAAAACTGCAGAAAATAGGATTTACAACTACCAGTTACTGGGCAGAAGACCAAGGATGAGAGTATTCGTCATCGGTTAGGATGAACATATCAAGGATAAACTCAACGGGGAAAAAAATTCGTCATCTGTTAGGATGAACATATCAAGGATAGACTTGCCTGGGAATTGTCAAGGAGGATATCCGTCATCGGTTAAGATGAACATATCAAGGATAAACCAACTGAGCAAAAAGTAGGAATTACATCTATCGAATGCTGGATAGAATACCGTCAAAGAGAAAATCCGTCACCGGTTAAGATGAACATATCAAGGATAGACTCTGTTGAGGAGAGAAAATAAGAATACCATCAAAGAGAAAATCCGTCACCGGTTAGGGTGAACATATTAAGGATAGACTCTGCGAAGGGGACAAAAGCAAGATTTACAACTACCGGTTACTGGGTAGAAGACCGCAAAGAGAAAGAAATTCGTCATCGGTTAGGATGAACATATCAAGGATTAACTCTCTGGGGAATAAAAATAGGGATTACAACTACCTTTTTACTGGGTAGAATACCAAAGATGAGAATATCCGTCATCGGTTAGGATGAACATATCAAGGATAAACTCAGGCAGGGGAGAGAAAGATATCTGTCACCGGTTAGGATGAACATATCAAGGATATACTTCCTGGGGAATAGATCCATTGGGGACTCTACGAAGGAGAAAAACAGGGATACTTTTGTCGGGTATTGGGAAAGAAGTAAAAAACTGCAAACTAAGAAGAATATTACCAGTTACTAGGAAATAAACTCTTAGAAGACTCAAAGCATCTATCTAGGTAAGATCTAGAAAGGAACGGTCAATTAAGACTTAACCCAATGAGGATATATCTCAAGGGGAGTGGTTCCATCTAGATAATCGTATGGGGAGGAAAACTGAAATAATGATCATCCACGAGGAAATAACTCAGTGGGGAAAGGATAAAGGTTAAAGTCTTTCTGCTTAAGGGGACGACCTTCTATAATTGAGAGAGGACAGACACCAAACTTGCATGGGGATAAAGTACCGTCATAACAGAGCATAAGAATCTCAGACAATGATTCAACAATTATGAATGATGCAAATATGCAAATATGAACTTATATGAGTGTACATGTATATGTATATACGATGATTATGATGACAAAACGATCTCAAAGATTACAAAGGTGTCGCAAAATTCAAATCATCGGTATATCCTCGGCTAATCCAGAAAAAAAGGGAACCACTGCCGGAGAAAAGAGAGATCAACATCCCAAAGGCTCAACCCTAGCTGGGAAAGGAGAAGATCTGCTGAGGAAAGGAAACGTTATCGAGTCTACGGGGAATTTTAGGTCAACACCATATCAAACGGGAGACTACGATACAGAGGATAACATAAATAACTGCTCAGAAACCAGGAGGAAACTCTGAGTGGGAGCGGGTCGGATGGCGACAGGTGGAGAAACCAACACGATCTACTGGGGAAATCAACTTATTCTTCCGAAGATCCAAAATCAAACTTGCTGAAGAATACACAAACTCTGCAGGGGGATATCGAAACTCCATCGGAGATAAAATAAAACTCCGCAGGGTACTGAATCCACTAACTCAGCTAGGAACAGGTACGGGAGTTCCGCCGGGGATCAAACATGCCGCAGGGGAACTGGATCAACAAACTCAGCTGGGGATACCCGAGGGGTTAACTGCTTTGAGGAACCCTCAATGCTTCACACTTAAGACTCGCTGCTTTCGAAATGATGTCGATGTTTCTTTTTAATTGCTTTGAAAAGTTCTTGCTTTTATATATTTAAGAAAATGATTTTGATTATAATTTTAATTTCAAAAATGATCATAATAAAATTTAAACTATTGGCTGAAGTAAAATAAGAGTGAAAACAATTGGATAAAAGCTCAACTTTATTTAATAGAATGGTAGTCTGTAAATGACAAGACTCCATAGACTTTTACAAAGTGGAAAATGGTAATTTCTATGGAAAAGGGTTACATTGAATACAAATGACCACTAATCCTTCTACCAACTCTTGATGTCCACTGTGTTTTTGACCGCTACCGGGGATGATGAATTGATGTCAACCCTTGTGCTCAAAGTTTCTCCAAAATCTGATGATCAATAGAGTGCAGTTACTTGCCATAATCCCTAATTTTTGCATAAGTTGCCTCAAGGTGGGGTACTCAACTTATCAGGAAATTCTTTCTGTTTTATGTCTCTAAATTTTGCCCGTATCGCCCTTTCGAATTTTAAATCCACCGAGACGTTCATTTTTGCCTAAGCCGCCCTTTTGGGTTTTCAACTTAGCGAGTTGTTCTTTTCTTTTTAGGCGAAGTATTTCTTGAATTCATTTGCGTTCACAGGACGAGTGAACTCTTCACCATCCATAGTTGTAAGAATCAAAGCACCGCTCGAAAAGTCTCTCTTAACAACATATGGGCTTTCATAATTAGGAGTCCATTTCCCCCTAGAATTTGGTTTGAATGATAAAATATTCTTGAGCACAAGGTCACCTTCTTTGAAAACACGAGGTCTAGCCTGCTTATCAAAATATTTCTTCATCCTTTGTTGATATAACTGACCATGACACATGGTAGTTAACTTCTTCTCTTCAATCAAATTCAACTGATCAAACCTGGTTTGACACCATTCAGCCTCAGTCAACTTGACTTCCATGAGCACACGCAATGAAGGAATCTCAACCTCTACAGGGAGCACTACTTCCATACCATAAACAAGAGAGAAATGGGTTGCCCCTGTTGAAGTGCGGATGGATGTACGATACCCATGCAAAGCAAATGGGAGTATATCATGCCAATCCTTATACGTTACAACCATCTTCTGAATAATCTTCTTGATGTTCTTGTTCGTAGCTTCAACAACCCCATTCATCTTGGGTCTGTAGGGAGAAGAATTATGATGTGCAATCTTGAAGTCTTTACAAAGAGCTTCCACCATATTATTATTCAAGTTCGATCCATTATCAGTAATAATCTTACTTGGCACACCATAACGACATATGATCTGATTCTTGATAAACCTTACAACAACTTTCTTGGTTATATTTGCATACGATGTCGCTTCAACCCATTTTGTGAAGTAGTCTATTTCCACCAAAATGAAACAATGTCCATTCGAAGCTTTAGGCTCAATCATACCAATCATATCAATTCCCCACATGGAGAAGGGCCATGGGGAGGAAATAACATTCAATAGTCCCATTCACCTTTGATCTGATTCACAACCAAAGTTGAATCTCCAAAGACATCTAAATGCTTGATTCTGAGATCAATGGCCTCTTCAAGCCCCATAATGCAAGCATTATATTCTGCCATATTGTTTGTACACTTGAAAGTCAACCTAGCTGTAAATGGAAAATGTGTGCCTTGAGGAGAAAAAACAATTCCCCAATGCCATTACCATATTGATTAACAGCTCCATCAAATACCATGCCCCAACGGGAACCAGACTCTGGCCCTTCTTTAAGCAATGATTCGTCACAATCTTTCATTTTCAAGTACAAGATCTCTTCATCAGGAAAATTATACTGCACTGACTGATAATCTTCAATTTGTTGGTGAGCCAAATGGTCAGCGAGATACTACCTTTGATTGCTTTCTGAGATCGATATTCAATATCATACTCAAATAACAACATCTGCCAACGGGCAATCCTCCCAGTTAAAGCAGGCTTCTCAAAAATATATTTGATTGGATCAATTTTGGATATCAACCAAGTGGTATGATTCAACATATACTGACGTAGACGCTTAGCATCCAAGCCAATGCGCAACAAGTTTTCTCAAGCATAGAATACCGAGTCTCACAGTCGGTGAACTTCTTACTGAGGTAGTAACATGCAAATTCTTTCTTTCCAGTCTCATCTTGTTGACCCAGAGCACAACCCATACTATATTCAGGCACAGTCAAATACATGATCAATGGTCTTCCTTTAATAGGCGGAGACAAAATCGGAGGCTCAAGCAGATATTCCTTGATACTATCGAAAGGTTTCTGGCAGTCTTCACTCCAATCACAAGACTGATCTTTCCGAAGAAGCTTGAATATAGGCGCACATGTGGCAATCATGTGTGAAATGAATCTTGAGATATAATTCAAGTGGTCGAGAAAACCTCTGACTTGCTTCTCAGTTTTGGGTGCATGCATCTCTTGTATTGCTTTGACCTTAGCAGGATCAACATCAATACCCTTCTCACTGACAATAAAGCCCAACAACTTACCAGAACGAACACCAAGAGTACACTTATTGGGATTCAAGCGGAGTTTATACTTCCTCAAATGCTGGAAAAGTTTCAACAAATGCTCAACATCTTCCTCTTCATCAATTGATTTAGCAATCATCTCATCGACATAAACTTCAATCTCTTTATGCATCATATCATGAAAAAGAGTAGTCATTGCTCTCTGGTAAGTTGTGTTGGTGTAAGCCCTAGAGGCCAATACTTTTGGTACTTGTATCGAATTATTTATTAATAATAAAAGGCTTTTTCTTTATTATGTTTGTTTAGTAAAGTCCCTGGAATAGATAGTCTGTTTAATGTATTAAGTGTGACTTAATCATGAGAACACATTAAACATAAGGACATTATTCTTAAAGTATCCGTAGTCGAGCTTTAGTGTGAAATGGGATAACATTAAAGCATTAAGACTATTATGTTTGTAGACTGATGATCACATCTCATGGATCATGGATAAAGAGTTATCAAGTCTTAAACATAGGTATGAATATTAGGAGTAATATTTATACCGGAATGACCCGCTATGAGAATACTATATAGAAAGTTATGCAAGGTGTCATAAGTTATTCTCATGGTGATAATAGTGTATTCCACTCTTCGACCTGAAACCACTATGGATCCTAGATGTAGAGTCGAGTGCTTTATTGCTGATCAAACGTTGTCCGTAACTGGATAACCATAAAGACAGTTGATGGGTACTCCACAAAGCATGCTGAGGGACATGAGTGTCCTAGATGGAATTTGCCCATCCTGCGTAACAGGATAAATGTCTATGGGCCCAATATTGAACTGGACAAGGATTACACGGTCTATACCTTGTGTTCAATATAGACATAAGGGCAAAAGGGTAATTATACACATAATTATTATCACAGATGGTTTTGTCAGATCACATGACATTTTCGTGTCTTGGGTAGCAGTGATGTGTTGCTAGATACCACTCACTGTTTATTATATTAAATGTGTGATTTAATATAATTGCCAACGTCACGAAAACCTACAGGGTCACACACAAAGGACGGATTGATGAGAGATAGAGTAACTAAGGAATACCGTAAGGTACGGTGCCCTTAAGTGAGTTATAGAGCATCGTAAGGTACGATGTACTTGAGTAGAATACGAAATATGGTAAGGTACCATGGGCATATTATAAGATATGGGCCAAAATACACTTAAGTGGGCTTTTTAGCTTGAAGCCCACACAAGTGGTTCTATAAATAGAACCCTTGTGCAGAAGCAAAAATTTGCGGTTGCATTATTTTCGTTTTCTATCACTCTCTCTCTCTCTCACTCAAAGCCTTCATTCGTACCAGCTAGCACTGAGATTGAAGGAACCCGTTCGTGTGGACTGAGTAGAGACGTTGTCATCGTTCAACGTTCGTGATCGCTTCGTGGATCTGCATCAAAGGTTTTGATCGTCACAAGAGATCTGCACCAAAGGTTTCAGTCGTCACAAGAGGTAAATATTCTATCACTGATCATGACCATTCGTAAGGATCTCTAAAGGAGAAAATTTTAATTTCCGCTGCGCTTTGGGTCGCAATTCTCCTTCAAGTTGCACCAGCATTCTTTAAACCGAAAGGCATCACTCTATAACAGAATGTTCCCTAAGGTGTAATGAATGTGGTCTTCTCCATATCTTCGGGTGCCATCTTGATCTGATTATATCCGGAAAATCCATCCATAAACAAAAAGACTTTGAATTTAGCAGTATTATCTACCAACATATCAATGTGTGTCAGAGGGAAATCGTCTTTCGGACTGGCTTTATTCAAATCTCTATAATCGACACACATGAAGACTTTTCCGTCTTTCTTCGGCACAGGCACAATATTGGCCACCCATTGTGAATACTCAGCGGTCACGAGGAAACCAACGTCAATCTGTTTCTGCACTTCTTCTTTGATCTTCATAGCCATATCAGGATGCATTCTTCTCAACTTTTGCTTGACTGGCGGGCATCCTGGCTTCAATGGTAATCTATGCTCCACAATCTCATAATCCAACCCAGGCATGTCTAGATAGGACCAAGCAAACACATCTAAATACTCTCGAAGAAGATCAATCAACCCCTTCTTGACATCTGGACACAGTCGAGACCCAATCTTGACTTCCTTCACATCATTCTCAGAACCCAAGTTGACTAGCTCAATCTGCTCTTTGAACGGCTAAATAATTCTTTCATCATGCTCAAGAAGACGAGACAGTTCATCACTCACTTCTTCATCACTTTCCTCCTCGGCCTTAAACACAGGAAATTCAAAATTTGGAGAAGGAGAAGGATCATTGTATTCAATGGGGTTAGAAACCAACCTGCATAATGATTTGATATTTTGATTTTAGAGAAATGAATTTGTAACCAAATATTATGCAGATGGACAATTATATTGTTTATTTATGTTTTTTGTGATTACCATTTTCAGAATAAAGAAAAAAGTAAAAACAAAACATCATAGATGTGGATGAATAGAATTAATTTTATTAATGATCAATTTGAAAATGCCCAACAATGTTCACTTCTCCTTTAGGCATATGAGAAGGATTTTGAAAACATATAAAAGCAATTACTTAGGTCGATGAAAAATAACAGGAACATCCATAGCAGTCCAATTGTTGCAAGCCTTTCCATAGGTCACAAAATTGGTGCAGTCTTCCTCTTCGTCATCCCCTAGCACAACATCTAAGTGTTGTTCATTGCCATAATTGAACCCTCCGCTACGGAAGCTAAGTTGCATATCCTCTAACCTAGCAGTTGATGAACCTCGTTGGAAACCCTGACCGTTTCTTCCTTTGTTGTCGGAGACCTCTACCATGCGCCCCCACTGATCAACATTGCCTTCTTCAACAATCTTCTTTGCATCTTTTAATGAGGACATAGGTGACCCAACTCTCTTTTCAACAGCAATAGATAAGGCTTGGAACAAAGTTCCAACCTTATCCTCAGCTTAAACGTAAGAGAAAGATGACAGATGGCTAACCAACAACACCTTTTCCCCTCCAACGATATGAAGCTTTTCATTCTTGAGAAATTTGAGCTTTTGATGTAATGTGGAGGGAACAGCTCCCGCCTCATGGATCCATGGCCTTCCCAACAGACAACTGTAGGCCGGGTGGATATCCATTACTTGAAAAGTAATTTGGAAGTCACTCGGACCTATCTTAACTGGAAGGTTCACTTCACCAATAACTGTTTTGCATGAACCGTCAAAAGCTTTGACGCTTACACCGTTATACCTCATAGGCGCTCCTTGATATGATAACTTAGAAAGATTCGATTTTGGCACCACATTTAGTGACGACCCGGTGTCAACAAGCACATTCGACAAAGCATCATCTTTGCAATTCATAGAGATATGCAAAGCCAGATTATGATTTCTACCTTCCTTATGGGGTTCTTCATCACGTAAATTGAGGTTGTTGCAGGAAGTGATGTTAGCTACAATATGATCAAACTGATCCACCGTAACATCGTGCTCTACAAATGCTTGTTCAAGAACTCTCTGTAGTGCTTCTCTGTGCGCTTCTGAATTCATAAGCAGAGACAATATTGGAATTTTTGAGGGGGTTTGGAGCAGCTGCTCCACCACATTAAACTCGCTCCTCTTGATCAAACGAAGTACCTCATCATCATCATTAGTCTTCAAATCGTTGGATTCACCAGACTTACCCTTTCAAGCACTAACCGGATCTACATCAGGAACTTCCACCTTCTTACTGACAACTGATTCTTCTTTATCCTTTGGGAACACCAGCCCAAACACACGACCACTGCGGGTCACCTTGGTAACATCAACAATGCTTACTACAGAACTGGTCATAGGTAATGGGACCTCTTGATCATCCTTTATCATCGTAGCATTATACTGATACGGAACAACTTTATTAGATGAATACGGGACTGGACCCGCTAATCGTATGACGAACAATGATACTGATCTGTTGCTGATATTGTTACTGTTATTGCTGTCGTACTGGATCACCAATCTCTCTGGTTGCTCGAAAATGGGCACTATGACATTAACATCGTCATCTACATGACGGGATTGAACAATCTGAATCATGCCTTCATCCATCAGTCGCTGGATGTCCCTTTTCACAACCTCACAACCTCTTGAATTAATACTGCAAACAACACAACCATCATGGTCATGCTCACAATCACTCACCATACAAATGTCCTTATCCATCTGCACCAAGGACCTTCGGATGAAACGAACATCAAACACCTTAAACTCTCTAGGGCAACCATCCACCATATTAACAGAAGAATTTCCATGAGCGGGCAATGGATTTGCTTTTACGTTCAGCGCACGATCCTCAAAGGACATTATTCCACTCTTCATCAGCTTCTGAACCTCATACTTGAGTGGGTAGCAATTTTCTATATCATGTCCGGGTGCTCCTTGGTGAAAAGCACAACGGAGTTCAGGCTTATACCACCATGGAAGTGGTTCGGGAACTTGCAGCGGGTTTCTCGGTTGAAGTAGGTTCTTGAGAACCAAAGACGGATACAGTTCAGCATAAGACATAGGAATTGGGTTGAAAGAAACCTTCTTCCTCTCGAAGTTTTGTTGATGATGATTGTTGTTGGTATTGTTGTTGTTGTAGGTGTTTGTTCATTGTTGCGGTTGACGTTGTTGTTGTTGTTGTTGAATTGGTACTGATTGATTATTGGAAAATACTGGAATGACTGAATATACTTGATGATGGTGTTGACGGGGTTGTTGATTTCTTCTGATCTGAGGCCTCATTTTCCTTCCACTGGTTATTGCATTTGTTTCGCTCTCCTTCTTCTTCCCAAAGCTAATGTCATACCTCTTACTTGACGATGCTTCATCTTTTGACAAACGTCCTTCTCGGACACCTTCCTCAAGCCTCATCCCCATGTTTACCATTTCGGTAAAGTCACTAGGGGCACTAGAAATCATTCGTTCATAATAAAATGAACTCAGGGTCTTCAAAAAGATCTTTGCCATCTCCTTCTCCTCCAAGGGAGGAGTGATCTGAGCAGCCAATTCTCTCCATCTTTATGCGTACTCCTTGAATGCCTCCTTGTCCTTCTGAGACATAGACTTCAACTAGTCTTTATCAGGATCCATATCCATATTATGCTTTTATTGCTTGACAAAAGCCTCTCTCAAGTCGTTGAAAGTGCGAATGCTTGCACTGTCCAACCCCATATACCAACGAAGCGCAGCACCGGTCAAACTGTCTTGGAAGTAGTGGATTAATAGTTGATCGTTGTCAGTTTGGGTAGACATCTTGCGGGCATACATCTCCAGATAACTGAGCGAACATGTGTTCCCTCTGTATTTTTCAAAGTTCAGCACTTTGAATTTCACCGGAATCTTCACATTCAGCACCAGACGCAACTCAGCAGCATTTTTCCCAAACAAATCCTTACCTCTCAACGTCTTCAATTCCTTGCGCAGCTCAAGAAACTGATCTTTCATTTCGTCCATTTTCTCGTAAACATCCGGACCTTCAGACGACTCGGAATGATAAATGGTATCCTCTACACGAGGCAAGGTGTGCATAACGGGAGGTGGCATAGATATGACGGGGCTAGATGCCGGCATGGAAGCAAAGGTAGGCGCAAAGCCTTCAGGCATGAAGTTCGGCGGCATTCTCCACGGGAGTTCGGCAGACATAGCAAGCGCAAAGTGAGCGGCAGCAGCAGGCATGGTAGAGGTAGCCACCTCTGAAATAACAGTCCTCTGAGGATGAGGAGTTGCGGGCATTGGAGAAGATTGGCTCTGAGGAGCCAACATTGACTCCATCATGGAAGTCAGTCGAGTGATCTCGTCCTTCAACTCTCTGTTCCATGATTTTCAGATGATTAGCACGAGTGTTGTACCGAGAGTCAACTTGGCTGAAGCACAGAAGAACACCAATGAGACATCTAGCGAAAGGGAAACCTGCTTATGTGAATGATGCATGAAATGCAATGCTTGTTTATTTTATTTTCAAGGAACTTACTGTATCATTTGCAAATCAATAATTGCAACAATTTAATATGGCCAAAAATCTTTTTTTATTTATACAATTAGAAGGATTACACTGAGTACGATTTCAGAAACCAAATAAAAAATACAAGAGAAAAGGAGACTAGTCATCCTAAGGATCCCTAACAGCAATGTCAAAAGATTTGGCTGCAGGCGCGTACTTCCTCCTAATACGTCGAATCTTGACCTCGAAAGAAGCCTTCATCTGAGTCTTCTCGAGGACAAGCTGATCAACAATCTTCTTCCAAGCAACGGAAGGCTGAGGCATACTAGAAGATGAAACCTCTGGCTCTCTCTGTCTCTTTGTCACTCGGTCTTCAAGTAGCTCAATAAGTGCGTCTTTGTCCTTAGACTCCAACTGCAACTCTTCATGCTTCTTGCTCAAAGCATGGAAACACTCTTCCCACAAATCCTTCTCTTGCTTCATCTTGGTGAGTGAGACTTCCAACTCCTCTACATCTTGGTTAGGGAGAGTTAATGGCTCAACCACAACCATAGACATAGGTCTTTCACAAGGATAAGACATCTTCAACTCCAAAGCTCTCTTCACCCAAAGAGTGTATGCTTCCAAAGCTACACAATTGCACGGACCAAGCTCGGATCTTCCTTTCCTATGCACATTATGCCAAGCATGCACAATCTTCTGCTTCAAATGTTGGGGATTTTTACCCTCTTTATAGAAAAGACCTTTTAACAAAGTGTTATTAGGTTTGTCTCTCAAGGGGAACCCAAGCTGACGACGAGCCAAAGCAGGGTTGTAGTTAATTCCACCTTGTATACCAATGAGAGGAACATTAGAGAATTCACCACAACTATCAATAATCTCCAAACTTCTCAAAGAAGGATCATACCAAACTATATCATCATTAGTGAGACACATAAGCCTCTGAGACCACCGTAGACATTGTTTGTTCTCCACAAAAGTAGGTGTCTGAGGCAAGTGCGAAATAAACCACTTGTACAGAAGATGAATGCAACGGACAATAGTTCCACCACCTTTAGAATTCCTTAGATGTAAAGAGAAGTACATATCACCCAACAAAGTAGGCACAGGATTCCCAATCAAGAAAAGTCTAATGGCGTTAACATTAACAAAACCGTCAATGTAAGGGAACAAAGCTAATCCATAAATGAACAACACAAAGATAACTTCAAACGCGTCCACACTACCGGCTTGAGCAAAAGCAGTAGCTTCCTTGATGAGGAAATTAGATGGCAACCCAAACAATCCCCCTTTCTTCACCCAATGAGTCTCTATCTCATATTTCTTCACGTGAAGAGCTTCAGCAATAAGATGAGATCTGGGAATCTCTTCCAATCCACTAAAAGGTACCTTAATAGAAATAGGTATTCCCAAGAGATGGGCATACTCCTCCAATGTAGGCACAAGTTGATAATCAGGAAAAGTGAAGCAACAGTAGAGAGGATCATAGAACTGCACTAGCACACTCAAGAGTCCTTCAACCACATCAGCAGACAAGACATACAATAACTTCTCATGACGTTGTTTGAAGTCCAAGGGATCTAATACAAAAGATGCTAGCTTCCATAACTCTTTGAAGTCGGGACATCTGGAACTGTACTTCTTAGTGTTCCTTCGTCCATAGTCCATGGTCTGAAAATATTTGCAAATAATACCTCAGTTCCTTGAAATTTTCGTGTGATGAATGTCATGATGTGTATGAATGCAACAATCACAAATAAGGGACCACACACAAGGAAAACAAACAAAGGTCAAGGGATGAATCAAGTCATTGTCAAGATTAATCATCCATTTTGGTGGATTATGGTTTACACCTTATCAACACCCAAGTTCCATAGATATTGACAAGACTTGATTGGATCAACCAAGAATCAAGGGTTTGTTGTGAGTCACGAGCATGGAGTCTGGGTAAGAACCATCCCAAAGGAGTGAACTAAGGATAAAACCTATAGATCAGGTTCTAAAAAGTTCCCCGAGTCTTAATTCCATCTATCGGATATTACAGGTTAAGATGACTGATTTATTGACCCATAATATTCTCCAGAGAAACTCGTCTGAGTGTAGTATCGCATAACAACTGCTGTCAAGTCTACACTTGAACAGCTTTTGCACTATGTCCTAAATAGGCCAAGAGGGGGTAAATTTTCTACGGTCCTCAGCTTCTCGGAACCAAATTAGAGATAGCAATTCCTAACCACAAATACTTGTGTGACATTTCCAAATCCAAAAGAGTCTCCACTGAGCAGATGGGTCTCAAGCCAACTTGTTAAGGACTACTCCACACAAGTCGAACATGACTATACCATCCTCCTATCTTAATTGCACTCAAGTTCGGGTTAGAACTTATCTCACCACTCAGAGATCACCAAGCACAACAAGCAAATTATATCATACAAGCAAATATACATACATCACATATATACAATTATATACACATACAAAAGTAGGCTAAACCCACTGGAGACTACTTCCCAGCAGAGTCGCCACTTAATTTCGGTAGCGGTAAATTCATGATCATCAAGCTATGGATAAGCAAGACATCAAATAACAAGAGTTGCCACCACGCTTTTATTTTTCCAAGGGAAAAGGGAAAAAGTATGAACAAAACCCAAAAAGTAAGAAGTTTTCAAATCAAAACTTATAAAATGTCAGAGATTACAAGTAAGGGGGTTGGTTACACAGAGGGAAGGTGTTAACACCCAAAGTGTCCTACGTACTCCTAGGGAGCCATTTTTTGTGTGCATATATATTTTGTACAAAGTGATGTTTACAAACAAATAGAGTGAGGGGATGAGAAGAGAATTCATTAATTATATTTTTGTGTTTGACAAGACCTTCGAACTTGTGCCTACGTACCAACATAAGAATGAGGGATCAAAACCTCGTAGTTCGTGAAACAAATTTCAAAGTGGATGCATTGCTTTTAATCAAAAATTAAATTTGAAAGGCACAAAGGCCTAAAAATGGTTTGAATGTGTTAGTTCTTTTTGGCTTTTTAAAAGTTTAAGTCAAGTACGGTTAAGTCTATTTACAAGTTTGATTAAGAAAAGAAGTTTGAAAAAGCAATGACATAAGGCCAAAGTTTCTAGTTTGCAAAGTGGTTAAAGTTTAGAACAAAACTAGTTCAAGTAAAGAAGAATTTTTAAAAGGAGGGAGAGATTTTGAAATTAAAGAAGTGGGGAGGAGATGAAGAGATAATCCTATGCACAAAATTAAAAGTTAAGAGTTGAAAAGATCTGACCAATGGGTAGCAATCCAATAGACAAGAATGTCTTATAGAAACCCAAATTTCCTTGGACATTTTGAATCAAGTAACATACAATGCACAATTATATCATTCTTGAAGAGCAAGGCCTCAAATAAAGATAGCCACATCCAAGCTTTAACCACTCCATGATATTCTTCAAATTAGCCCATATAGTTGATGAATTCCTCAAGTCACAGGTTTAAAATAACAGCTTCACAATGATCATGTTGCAGATGAACTCAAAGGGATCTTCAAAGATGTACCAGATGAAGTTTCAAATTGCAAGCACTTGGTTACACAAATGTTGGCATTGGCCAAGTCCTTTAGCATAGGGAGGTTACTTAGATTCTAAGTCCAATTTGTCCAAGATCAAGCCAACAGTCCACACAAAAGTTTTTTAGGTTTTTTTTTCTTATTATGTACATTAATGGTCACAAACAAACAAAATATACACAAACAAGATATATCGCACAATATGGTCCAAATGGAAAAAGTAAAAAATTGCACTAACATAAACAATTAGAATGGTATGAATAATGGCAAATGAATAGAACTTAAACATTAAAGTGCATTAAAATAAAGGACTTGAAATTAAATGTTATTTGTTAATGAGTTAGAAGTTAGTATTGTTTTACTTTTGCTTTTCATTTTAAGTCATTCTTTGGAGAACACTCAACCCACTTATCACAAGCATGGATCCTTGAGCCAAGACATCTTCCAAAGGAAGGAAAAAAGGCCAAGTTTCCATACAATACCATGAAAGAGGGGAGACTTACAATCTCACTAACTAGAATGTTATGCCTTTTGTGTCAACAATTTAGCGCTATGTTAAGCAATCGTAATTAGACTTATGTAGAAGTCGCAACTATTTGAGGCCGGACAATAGAATTTTGATGTTAATGCATGTTAGAGACATAGTATAATGGACTATGCTCATGAAATATACCACACACAAAAAGGAATATGCAAAAGAAGTGGCCTAATCTCATCCATACTTATGTTGATTTTGCAATCAACTAGCCTTAGGACTTAGAGATATCATAGGCCAAATGAGATGGATGCATAAAGAATGGGGAATAGATGAAGAGCGAGGGGAATGAATCAAAACTCAAATTGGTCAAAGGAGGACTTTTACCAAATTAATATCATTCATTCATTTTGGGAGATGGAATGTACTTTCCATCAATCCCCTAAATCCAATGATATTAACTTAACAAAGTCAAATAAACCTTGACCAAGGCCCAACAACATAAGTCAAACTTACACAAATCATCACAAGAGGTCAACATAATTATTTGGTATTTATTCAAATTAAAAATACTAAAATAAGGAATTTAAATTAAATATGGTATGCCAAATTCCTAAAACCTCATCAAAACTCCAAATAAATGGCTATGAGATTTATCATAGGTCAAACAAGGTCAAATGACCTTGGAGAAAAAAATTCAGAATTTTTAAAGACTTAAAAGTATTTTAAACAATTAAAAATAATCACAAAATCAATTAAATCATGAAAAATATTATTAATGATCCAAAAAATAATTTTAATTCAGAATATGAAAGAGGAATTTATTTAAATTTTTTGGTGAAACTCTCATATTTTTTGGATCAATATTAAAATTAATATGAATTAATGAAAATCAAATGAATTAAAACAAAAATAGAAAATAAAAAAACGTGAGCCACTTGATCTCCCTCATTAATTGAGGTGGCAGATCAAGTAGACACAAACGCGCGTTCCACAATAGACCTAAGTCAATGCGCTGCGTGAGATTAAAACATTTCAAATGAGATCAATGGCTCAGAACCTGTCCAGCACACCACCGGCGTTGGACCTCCGGTCACCTTCTCAAGAGAGGTCCACCGGACTGGTTCACTCATCACCATCAAGAAAATGAAAAAGGAGGACATGATCTGAAAGAAAAAATGACGTAGAGCACGAATCTGACCTCAATTTCAATTAACTCCAAATATATAAAAAGATATGAGGAGTTGAATTTATAATGGTAGAGTTATGCATTTTTGAAGTTTGGAAAAATCACTTGTTCAATGGTATAGGTCAAAAATGACCTATAATGTATCCTCATATCACATGCTCATAAAAGTTGAATTTGCTCTCACTCCAAACATCAAAGTCTAATT
Organism: Lathyrus oleraceus; assembly: GCF_024323335.1. NCBI lineage: Eukaryota > Viridiplantae > Streptophyta > Magnoliopsida > Fabales > Fabaceae > Lathyrus > Lathyrus oleraceus. The sequence goes on from NC_066585.1 coordinate 404,990,265, forward strand.
AGTCATCTTGAATTTGATTTTGAAACTTGGAAATCTTTCATCTCATAAAAATTGAGCAAGTTATGGCCCTGAAAAGTCGACTTTTAAATTAGGGTTTAGACAAAATGACCTATAATGTTTCAACATAGAAAATGATTTTTCAAGCAAAACTAATTCTAGGTATCAACATTAAAGTTGTTTGAATGTCATTTAGAGTAACTTTGCTCTTGGAATCATTTTCATATGGTGCAAATTGTAGGAGATAGGGTCTAGGGAGACCCAGTTTTGATCAGATGAATTCATTTGGCCGACCACCATCAACCAACTTGCTAACCTTCAATTCTTTTGACTTTCTTGGCTCATGGTAGATCATATACGCATAAGAGGATGAAATTTTAAGTGTCCCTTGAGAAATTTGATCAATTGGTGAGATAGCTTGTTGGAGAAGTTACTTAAGATACCCAGACAAACTAGGGTTTCCAAGGCAAATCACCTTCAAACTCTTGAAGAATACTTGATCAATATAACATGTAGAGATCATGAGGACTCATATATGATGCTTAGAGACATTGTAGATCCTTCCTTGGTTGTGTTCTTAGCAATGAGGGTCTTAAACCCTAGGTGTGGACTTGATAGATCAATGAGGATCATGCCCTACCTACAAAAGAGTTAGGCAGATACGAAGACATATTTTTTTCTATTTTGGTTAGTAAAATGATAATATACAAGTATGATAAATCACATAGTGCTTGGTGATCTCTCCCAAAACAAACCCAATGAGAAAGGGGTAAGGAGGATGCCAAGGTATGATCCCAATGTTAATGCATATGATGAAATTGCATGAGAGATCTTAGGGTCAAAATTGGGGTATTATAGTGTTGTTCATGATTAATCAAGCTCATGATAGCAATCAAGAACGAAGATTCATTTACCAAGAAATTTGAGATAACCATGTGTGTGTGCTCATTATTCACATTAATTTAATCCCTTTACCAACACCTTGTGTTTTATATTGATTATGAGATATCATGGATTTGTTCATCATATTCATCCTTATTATTTTTCCATTGTTGAGGACCTTCATCTCTAAAGATTGACAATTGAAGGAGACTAGTGGTATATTAGGGTATCTAATGCTTTTGTGTGAAGTTTTTTGCTATATATATTACCGCTACGCGAAAAATACAGGGTCGTCATCAACTTTTATTTATTCCAAAGGAAAGGGGAATTATCGAGAAACCCCCAAAGAAGGTCATCGCAACCACAAACAGGTTCGGAAGTCGGTTATGCAAGTGGAATATATTAGCACCTCTAACATCCATCGTACTCGATGGGAACCATCTAGGATGTCTATGCTTGAATGGGTGTCATTATCTTAATGTTTACTTGCTAAGATTTACGGAGTGAAGGTGGATTTTTAATTAGTGTGCTCGCCAATGATTTGGTTCTCGTTCCCACTTGCTGAAGTGGGAAATTAGAGCCCCGTAGTTCGTGGGTACAAAATATTTGTTTGTTTTGTTGATTTTATACCTTAACAAAGGGCTTTTGGAGTGATGCCCTAAGACTCAAACAAAAGGTTTGATGAGTTGATGTTGTTTTTATGTTTTGAAAAGAAAGTTTTCTTGACCTCGGATTGCACTAAAGACTATGGATAAAGGTGAATACCTCGAACTGCCAAGCCAAACGTCTTGTGTTCAAAGTACTCAGAACGAGTGTAGGAAAGCTCCATTCTCGTCCCTTCTTTACCACTTAAGGCTCGTGGCATACAATCCTAATCATGTTTTATTATGTTTTTTGAATTTGGTTTGAGAAAATACCGCTTGACATTAGATCAAGGGTTTGTTTATTGATTATGAAACAGTGAACAATCATATGGTATAATGGCTAGCTAAGAAGCAATAACAAGACAAAAGAAAACGAGTAAAAAAGCACATCAAACAGGGGAGAGGGATACATGAAAAATACAAAAAACTTGTGCGAGAAATAAAGGGGTCTCGTTATGTGGTAGTACAACAGAAAGCTTTGTGTGTGCATTGTGTCCTAAGCTAGAAATCACACAATGATATTACAAATGTAACTCCTTTTCTTCTTTGAGGATGATGCCATGAGTGCTCCCTTGTAATAAAAGATCACAAAGTCCAAAATGCTCCTAATCATGCTTAGGTCAATCAATGATCCAAAGTCCAATGCAAATGTCCTAAAAGAGTCCTCTAAATTCATAGTCCATAGTCCCATCCTTAGGTTTTAATCAAGTCCTTTTTATCTTTTCCATTTTTTATGTTTAGTTCATTTTATGTTGATTATCAAGATGAAAGTGAAGAAATGACAATGGTGTATGTACAATGTGATATAAAGCAAGATAAATGCAAAGTAAACAAATGACAAAAAATAAATGTTAGGAGTTAGGTACAATAATGTAAAAAGTTAGAAATTAGAATGCGGAAATATAAATGTTAGGAATTAAGTGTTAAATGTTAGAAATTATAAGTTAAATATTAGCATTAATCAAAATCAAAAAGAATATAAGAGAATAAAAATCAACACTAGAATTAAATCTAGTAAAACAAATAACTAGAATGAGGTCTAAAACAATATCTAAAATTAAATCCACAATAAAATCAAACAATATTCTAAAAGTATTCAAAAACAATATCCAAAATTATACCTAAACTATATTATCTAAATATTATCAAACAATATCTAAAAATAATACTAAAATCAATATTAAAAAATATTCAAAATTAAAGAATACTAATATTCTAAAATTAATCTAGATTAATCCTAATATTAATCTAACTAAATCCTAAGATTAACCTAAATATGATTAAAAAATTAACCAACACAAAAAACAAGGGAATGGATCTAAAAAGAAATAGAATGGGCATGGATGTAAGGGAATTGGTTAGGCCTAACCGCAAGTGGGGGGGGGGGGCAAGAGACCAGGGATGGTGCAAGCAACAGACACATGGGCCAGGAGCCCAATCTGCTTTACCAAAAAAAACAAGGGGAAACACTCATCCCTCACGTGCGAAAACAACACTAACATGGTTTAAAATCTATTCCCTCCAACCTCAGTTGGAGAACAAACTTCTGTCACGCCGGAGCTCATCGTCAACGATGACGGAGCTCTAAACACGAGAAGACAGCCACCGAAATGACCGCCTCCTCCTTACCAATTGTCATACCCTGATATTGGTCCTGAAACTTTCCCAATCGATCATTCATTTGCATTCTTTTTCTCATGACCATTTCATCTGGTCATGAGGCTATCCACCAACATTATTTGTTAGACTTGTTATCACTGGTCGTTCCATGTTTTTTTGGGCTTTGCCTTTTGTTTTGGTACAAGATAGTTAATTTCCATAGTCAAGCAAGATTTGGAACCTCTTTTCATTTGATGGAATCAAGTGAACCTCATGATTTTCGTTCTTGTGTCCAATTTCAATCCATGTTTTGTCTCCCTTATACAACATTATTCATCTTTTGTTCCAATTATTCATCCACGTGACCATTCATTTTTCATTGTCATATTCTTAGTTCTCACTCACCCTTTTATTGAATTTCTATGTCAAGTACAAAATATTACATTTGGTCATCATCCATACTCACCTCCCATTCATTCATGATAAAAAAATTCCACATGTCTCCCTATCTACATTCATATTCTCCATTCCATATTCAAATTCTTCACTTTATATTGAAAAGCTCTCTATTCATTCACATTTAAGAAATCACACATACTCATTCATATTCCAACTATTTCGTTCATGTCCAGAGTTTTCTCACACTCATTCAATCATAGTCGTTCATTTACAAAGCATGTGACTAGCTCATGATCCTAAAGTGCCATTACATGAATACATGAAAGTTCTAAAGTACAAAGAAATAACTTGGTTTTATTACAAAAAGCACCATTTTCTTTTCTCATTCACAACAAATTTCATGTTCATTACAAGTCCTAAGAGGTTTTAAACTTGCAACCTTCTACACACACTTCAGCGTGTCTGCTGTTGGGAAGATCATGTTCAAGTTGTTCAAAGAAGTAAAAGGGATTATCAGAAAGCAAATTTATACGGAGGTTCCTTCCAGTTATCCAGCCATTCCATGTTTAGCATATTCACTTGACCCAACGTTTGCTCCGGAAATTAACCGCGGATATGCTGCACACCGCTCTATTATCTCGTTTCTCTCTTGTGCCATTTAGTCCTCCCGTTTCTATCAAGCAGGAAGGAGGCTATGAAACGCTAAGGACTGGATATATGAGTCAGCAACTTTGGAAATCACCCTTTGTCACAGTCAATGGTTTGTTTTTGATATGCACAACAACAAGAATATGAAGGTATTCTGCTTTGCTTGAAGTCCAAATGACGGTACCGAATGGAGATAACATATTCAAGCTGAAGTAGAGCATTTCTTGGATGTACCTGCCATGATAGTAGATACGATAGCATAATTGATCAACAAGAATAAGGTCCAGATCCTTATAAATCTTAATGTCTATATAAATAGTGCCAAAATGAGATATTTGTCTTGAAACCTGCACCAATGCAAGCTTAGTATATGAGAGTTCCTAGCACGATTAAGGCCACTTACATAGGTTAGTTGGTCGCTGATGAATTCAGTTCACTTCTTCAGTATGTATAGCTTTTATCTTGAGAAAATTGCCCATCCCCCTCATTATTACCATCCCACACAAGAGCTAGCTTAGTCCATAAACAAACCATATTGCTTGTAAGCGTCGTCCTAAACTCAGCACGGCATAATGTATTTCCCTGCAAAAATGGTTCATTTCAAGTCAACAAAAGCAACACAATACACAAATCAGTATGATCCCATAAAGCGCATATTCTAATCTGTTTGGGTTCATGAAGCAAATTCACATAGGTAACTCACTTATTACCAACAGTAAAAGGTTTGGGATAAGAAGAAAAGAGGGGACCGCAAGGAGATACAGACAAAAGATCCCCAGGGCATTTTCCCGTACGAACTCACGTCACCACTCACAAAAGGTCTTTGAAAAGGAATCCCACTGAATGTTTTGGAAGAAGGATTTTTTTGGGAAGAAAATTTTCTTTTGAGGTCAAGACTCCTCCTTCGTACAAAGAGAGGAGATTTTCATAATGCCAAAAAACCCTATTTTTTCTCAGACTAGCAGAAGGCAAAATGGTGCATAACCCGCGAACGATTCAGAGAATAAACAAGAGAGAACAAAGGACAAATTTGGGAAATATTCAGGCAACATTACCTTTCCAATCGCCTTCGATCTCGTCGTAACTGGTGGGTTTCTCTTCTCAATTCCTGCTTGTGTTTCTCGTTTGATCGCGATCGGTATTGATTCTTGACCATAGGTTGAGTGAGGAACAGATTCTTGTTTATTTTGGGTTCGGTTGTTTTTCGATTTGAACGTCACTTGTCGTCATTTCCATATTTTTTTTTGGTTGTGGTCTTTGTTGTTCATTTTTTTTTGTTTTTCTGTTGTGCTTTTGTCTTACTATTCAAAGAAGATGGAAAAGGTTTAGTTTTGAAGGAGGGAGATGAATACCATGCGTTACTTTTATTTCTCTAGTTTTCCCTTATATTAATTTTTATGATTATTGAAAGAAGAAGCCCCTTTGTTGGAAAGGTGGATACCGTGCCATTAAAAGCTATTATGGCTTTTCATTTATGTAGCCTTTTTTTTCATAAATGCTGCTAGCTAGTGCTAGTAGTAACACCCTTCGTTATCCTCGCCCGAAAGCCATGCGGCTAGGGTTACCCTTTTGGATTCCTTCACTTGCCTTCCATGTTTGGTCCAGTACTTGAAATGGATCTTCACTGACCCGGGCCCAAACGGTCCAAGATCTCATTTTGGGATTTATTTAATCTAGGTCCAGCGGCCCATGTTTTGCTTTTCGTTGGTTTTTCTTTGAAGGGTTTCGATTTCCATTTATGTACGTTTATTGGTCTTAGCTTGGCAACTGATAGCTCATGGCCGGGTGGGTGTGACGCTAATTCGTTTCCCCCTTGGTTGTGGGTTTGATACCTGCGTGTGACATATCCAGGTTTTCGTGTATGTTTATTTTTCATTCTTTCTATTGTTTCTTCTTTTATGTAAAGGGATGAAAGCTATTCTTGGAATTTAGCTCTTTGACTTATTACTAGGTTATGAGTTCGACTCTAGTGCAACTCTTTTTCTATTTATTTTATTTCTTTTAATCTCTTTTTATACTTTATTCTCATTTATTCGACATTTATTAATTTCAATATTTATTTCATTGTTTAAACATCGATTTTTTTTCAATTTATGGATTTGGCAATTCCCGTGCTATTTATCCATGATTATTTTTATCGATATATTGATAGTATTTCACCGTGTTTTGATTAGTCGCATATGACATTTCGATTATTGTCAATATGCGCAAAGCGGCTTTGAGCATATTATCTAGGATTTTTGTTTGTTCTTCAATTTCCATCCGTTTTGCACGTCTTTGCGTTCTGTGACTTTGATTCGCATCCTCGCATCTCAATTCTAATCCGTGCATTGTCCCGATTTTACTCTTTTCAATTTACTTTCTGAATGACTTGTAAATATAACTTATTGTGTTATTTACGTTCTTCACATGGCTTCCTCTTGGGCCTTCTTGCAATGAGACGGTTCTCTTACACCTACACTCATACATTGCATTGCTTGTTGGTTGGGCCCGATTTAATTATTTCATTACTTTGAATCCCCATTCGACAAAATGTACCCACACTCCCATGGTGTGTAATAATTTTACTGTCTTATTTCTTTATTTGCTTGACTATTTTAGCTAGTTACTAACACAAGAATAAAATCAATCTCTTTTCAAAAAAATCAAAAATAATGACTCGATCCAACATCGAGTATTTTCTCAATAAACAAATCCATCCATTTCTATTCATCTACTTCTACCTATTCCACTTCTTTCGAACAATGTTATTCAAATCTTTCTCAATCGCCCATCCAATGCTTGATCTAACGTCAAGCCATTTTCACAATAAAAACTCAAAATATGTAATGCTTATCAAATACTTTTCAATAAAGATGGAAATGGAATGTGGTAGATACCATGCACTCTTGAGACTAGGACTCGAGATGGATATCTCTCCTATCTTAGCTCTCGTCGTCATCCCAAAATTGTCAACACAGTTTCGTTAAACCCCTTTTCAATCAAATTCAAAAACACTTAAAATCTTAATAAATACTTTCGCAAATAAAATGGAAATGGAACATGGTGGATACCACGCACTCCTGAGACTAGGATTCGAGATGGATATCTCGCCCATCCAAGTTCTCGCCATTACTTAAGACACATCAAACCAATCAAATCATTTTCTCACCGCCGTGCGATTGACCCTTAAACGCTTTTTCTCAAACGAAAGGTACTTTGTTTCAAGACGATACAAAGTAATGTTTCTCCACTTGATTTGGGTAGTCCAACAATGTTTTCTTCGATTAACACAAAGTAGCTTTCGCTAAAATCGACCAACAAAGAAACATTTTTCTACTTTGAACTACATAAGCCTTGAGTTCTCTATTGCACCCGGAGATACGTAGGAGAAGGATTTGTAAATCTTATCAGGCTTATTAATAAAAAACTTAGGTTTAGTCTCCTTCGTTGCAAAAATCCAAAAACTTTCTTCTCTTTTCTATTCTTTCTTTCCCACCTAATAACTTGAGAAGCCTAACATTTCAAACTAACACTAACATGCACAACTAACCTAACGGTTCCCATTGAGTACAACGGACATAAGGTGTGCTAATGCCTTCCCCTTGCGTAATCGACTCCCGAACCCTTATTTGGTCACGACAACCATAATCATTGTCGTTCTTTCTTGGGTTTTATTGCTATTTCCCCTTTCCTTTTAGGAATAAATAAAGTTTGGTGGCGGCTCTGTTTAGTCCATCATTGCGAGCGTGTGATTGCGCTTTGCTATGTCGTATTCTCATTTTTTCGAGGTACGACAGATGACGACTCTGCTGGGGAGAACGTTTCCCTAAGTGAGTCAAGCCTAGTTAGGACGCTTTTGTGCCTTTGTTTGTTTACTTGTGTGGCTTTTTCTGTATTGCTTATGTTATCTTTATTGTTATACTGATATATCTATTGTATATTGGTTCCATTGTGATGGTGTTATTTGGATATTCTAATTGCAAACCATGTGGGAAAGACTCTACACCCGAGTCCAGAGTGAAAAAACATAAGATAGGATGATGGTTGAGTAGTACAAACTCCCAATGTGATTACTTCGTAAGAGTCAGTATGAGAACCTCACTTAGAGTAGATCATTTTGCAAATATTATTGCCCAAGGTGAATACTTCGTAAGCTTCAATATTTCAAAGGGGTTCATGACTCTAAGGACCTTTTAGAACATTAAACTTTTGGCCAACTAGGAATGATGGTTGCGTAGTATGGATTCCCGAGGTGAATACTTTGTAAGAATCGGCACGAGAACCTCGCTCAGAATAGATTCTCTAGATGGACTTGACGATCGGAAAGTATTTTCCTTAAGCGTCAAACATTGTTTTGAATATGTGACTCTGAGTACCCTGTCTAGAACCAAAGTCGATGGTTGTGTAGTACAGACTCCCAAGGTGAATACTTCGTAAGAGTCGGTACGAAAACCTCACCCAGAAGATATACCCTTGTTGGATTGGATGACCGGAAAGCATTTTCCGTAAGCATCAAACATTCTTGTGAATCGGTGACTATGGGGGTCCTTTGTAACAAAACCCTAGATCATACCCGGTGAGAACCCCGTTTTGGAAAGCAATCAAATTTATCCGTACCTAGGACCTTTGAACCTATACCAAAAACATCGCATTCATCCATTCATTGCATATGCATAAAAAGAAAAACTCTTAGTTTATTTCACATTGTTTCAGGAATTCAAGACTTGTTAGCAAAATGAATCCTGAGAGAAGAAGCACTTTTCAGTTCAAATACAAGAAAGTGGACCTTGCGAGCCTGCAGAAGTTGAGTGCCAAAGTAACACCAATCAAACTCAACAGCTTTATGCAATACTAAGGAAGAATTCTGGACATCTTAGATGAGAAGATGGATATGATGACTGGGGTGACTATTGCTCGGCTCTATGATCAACCTCTATGTTGTTTCACATTTTCTGATTTCCAGTTGGCTCCTACCTTGGAGGAGTTTGAGAGGATTATAGGCTAGAATTTGAGGGATCATAATCCATTTCCTAAGTTTGATGAAGGTATTCCTCCAGAGAGGATAGCTTTAGCTTTGGGCTTGAAGGTTTCTGAAGTCGTGGAAAATTGGGACGTGAAGGGAGCTTTCAATGATTTTTCTAGAAAATTCTTGGAAGATCAAGCTAAGAAGATGGAAACGGAGGGGAATTAGAAAGCTTTTTACGATGTGTTAGCCGTGTTGGTATATGGGATAGTTCTCTTCCCATATATTGACCATTTTGTGGACCATCTGCCTGTGAGGATCTTTCTCTCTGGTAACTGTCATACCCCAATTTTGTTCGGGTTTATTTTTTTTTACGAGTACCACATTGCGTGTATTTTCGACCATCATAACCTTAAAACTTTTGTCTCTTTTCATTTTGAAACTTTAAACAGCATGCACTTAGGGTTTAGGCTCCGCCAAGATCCTCTAGGTAAAAATCTCATCGCACTTTTTTTTTCTTCAGTGGACCTACGGATGTGTATTTGACCGAAATTTGATGGTCATTACATTGATTAACTATTCTTTTGGACATTTATCCAAGACACTGAAGAACATCATCTTAGATTTACATCACCAATCGTGTCATTTCCAAACCACCTTAAAGCTTGAATTTCGCGAATCCAATTTCATCTGAAAGTGTAAATTTGGTATAAGTACGAGGAAAGGGATATATTGGTAGGACGCCACTTGAGGTGGGGTATTAGTTTAATCAGGATCATGAGTAAGTCCTATTATGCTGGCACCATGTCATTAAGTTCATAAGCGTAATCATGAATATGTTTTATTACACGTGGAAATTGTTAATGTATTTGGTAATCTGTGGCTTTAATAAGTGTCACATCTAGTTGTAGGGCAATTCTTTATTTAGAGTTGTACCTTTTCAAACTAAGTTGACTAAAGCAAACTAGATATTGGTGAACGATTTAATTTAAAGCACACATTTTTTTCATCTGTATATTACATGATTAACAGGAAGGAGCAAGTTTTTTTTCTCTCCTTCCATGAATTTCACACACAAGCTCGTATGGTTTGAGATATCAATTTGAGTATTACTTTGACTGAACCATAAATTTTGGATTTACAAGCATAATCGTTTCAAATACCAATAATGCAAGCACCTCACACAGGCTGTTACAACGATCCTAGGACTTACAATTACAGCGTAATCTAAACAAATGGAAGAAGCTTCAAACATACACCCCAAGCCGCCTTGAAATGATACCTCGTCTGGATGCCAGCTGCATTTCTTTCTCAGGCCATGCCAAAGCGCTTCGAACCCGCGAGTTGAAGCCAAAGAAGAAGCATCAGCTCACCGGGGATTTCATAACAACATTTTTTTTATCCAAGAATATAGCATCATATCTAAGCTCATAAAGTGCAGTGAAGTCAGCTGGATTTCATTTTTCTTCGAATGAGCTCCATCTTCGCAGCTTCATTAAGTCCCGAGCCAAATAGTTGACCTATAACCTAAAAATAAGATACCAATGCAGAGGTTACCATGAGGTTTAATGTCATAAGAGAAATATCAATCCTAGGGCACAGGTTGGACTCAAGGAACATCATAGGGTAACCTAAAGCAGAAGGATGGGTAAAAAGGGTTCCAAACTATAGATAGAACATGAACAACATCATAACACAAGACATGTTGGATTATTGACGTTGCAAATCCCCACACCAGTTGAAAACCAGAAAGTCACAGAGTTAGCTTTGGAGTCAAGAAGAATGCAAAACGTATATTAGTTAAAACCCAATTTTCACAAACAATAAAATTGAAATTCTTACCGTAGTGAGTACACATCTTACTGCTGTAAGGCCTCAGTGGATCTTACCACAAAGAAGAACGCGTCTTACCACCTTCATGGTTTGGGGGACCACACCAAAATCTGGAGAAGATTTTATTCTAACGGAATGATCCGTTACTTGTGGCCAGCTCACGGATTTCGTACGTGATTCCAAAACCATGTATCTCTTCTATAAATAAGGAGGTTCCATCATTGAGGGAGATACCGTTATTCTGCCAAAAAATCCCCCAAGAACCCTTTCATTAAAGCTCAATATTTTTAAGGTTTAAGCTAGAGTTTCATACCGAAACTCTAACCTAAACGAGCTTAGACTCAAAAAACAGCATCAAAAAATAGAAGAAGGGGAGAGAATCGAGAACTAAAAGAAAGAATCTTATCTCAGAAAGTAGAGGAGAAGACGTCGCCGACGATTCATCTCTAAACAAGTATACTATTCTTCTTTTTCTTTTGCTAGAAAAGCTTTACCTCGTCTTACTCATCTTGATGCATTATTCGTAAAAAAAAACTAAATCGCACTGAAATATCGTATTTGTAGCTTCGAATCCGTCTCGTTTGCTTTTTGAATTTCTTCTCTAACCACCTTGACTTCGTCTTGTTGGCTTGAATACTTTGTTCTTTTGTTTGATTTTGTTTTCGTGTGAGTGGAGTTCCGATCTGGTGGTTTGAGGAGATTTTAGAGCAAAGTAAGGCCGGATTCATAATCATGGGCCTAATAAAGGGGGGGGGGGTTAGTGTTTTGAATTTAAGGTTTTTAGGAGTGGTTCTTCGAGAAGAAGGTGGCGCCGCCACCGTTGGTCGGCCACCACCGTCTTCTCCGGTGGGTTTCGATCAGAGCACGCGCTTGGAATTGTAGAGCGGATTTTGTTCTTTTGTTTTTAGATTGAAGAGAGAGAAATGCTTTAATGAAATGACTGGGAGTTAGGTTCTGTTTCTGCTTTTATGCTTATCATCAGTCGGTTGTGATGGTGACAAGTGTCTCCACCGTTGAGACACTTGTCACCGGTGGTGTGTCATCCACTCACTGGTATCGTATGTGGGGGCGCATTAGGCTACTGTGCTCTAGCGTCTCATGGCCATTGGATGCGTCTGACCGGGATAGATCTAGCGATCGGGCGGTCGAGATTAGTGCACTTAGTCAAAAGGGTTGACCGCGCATCTAGGTGGACTTCCCCTGCATTTGGGCCTTCGGTTTGAGGCCTGGAGTCACATTTTCTCCATGCACCCCCTTTTGCAAGCCGGGGTCTTCCTTTTGGGCTAAAAGGAGGCCCATTTGTTTTTAATTCATCTATTTGTTTTGCTTATCTCTTTGTTTTTTTATTTTGAACTAGTTAATTGATTTTTAGATTTTTACCAATTAATGTCTTGATTAAATAAATGAAGTTTAATTATTTATGTAATTAGCCCTTTTATTTTTGTTTGATATTTTAATTTCTTTTTTTAATTGATTATTTGTTTATGATACTAATTTAGATTATATTGCATGATTGATCCGTTTATACACATATTTGTGTTATTTAAATCGCGCGTCAAAATTCATTCCTTATAAGGGTATGCAATTAGTGTTTATTATAAGTAATATAGTCGCATCAAACCATCAAGAATTACACAATCCTCGATTTAATATTACGCCCACTCTTCACACCCTTGTAAGTCGATCGCTTTTATGCATCGCCATCAACCTCACATAGCTTACACTTGGACTTTCTTACAATGAGACCTATTCGATTTTAATTAATCAAGTAGATGAACAATACACTAAATAAAATCCAATTCATTTGTAAACGCAAATTTAAAACTTCGATCCAATATCACGTATTTTTATTTAAACTCAATCAAAATACTTAATCACGATTAAATACCATTTCATTTGGAAATGAAAAGGGAGATGGTTTTGAGTTTTCAATTCCTCTCCTCGATTATTTGAATACGAGTTCTCTTACTCGGTTAGTCAAATAATTGTCATTTTTAACTCGCCTGAGCCTAATTAAATCAAAACATTCTTACAATAAATGAAATGAAAAGGGGATGGTTTTAAGCCTTTAACTCTTCCCTTGTTTGTTTGAATACGAGTTTTCTTACTTGGTCAGTTAGACACTCGTCATTTCTTTACAAACTTCTAAACCCAATTAAATCAAAACACTTTCATAATAAGCGAAATAAAAAAAAGGAGATGACTTTGAGCCTTCGACTTCTCTCCTCATTTGTTTGAATACAAGTTCTCTTACTCGATTAGTCAAATGATTTTCTTTTTCCATAAATTAAACTTATAAATTAATCGAATTATTTCATAATAAACTACATGAAAAGGGAGATGGTCTTGAGTCTTCGATTCCTCTTCTCAAATGCCCGGATATGAGTTGTCTTACTTAGCCATTCGAGCACTTGTCGTTTATTCTAAAATACATCAACCATACACAAACTTATCTTTGTAATCATTCAAGGATGAAAAAGAAAGTGGTCTAGAGTCTTCTATTCCCTTCCCCGATTATTAGGATACGAGTTGTCTTACTCTACTATCCGAGTAGTCGTCATCCATTCAAACATCTTAACTATTATCAAATCCTTTCGTAATCAAGGATGAAAAAGAAAGTGGTCTAGAGTCTTCTATTCCCTTTCCCGATTGTTAGGATATGAGTTGTCTTACTCGACCATCCGAGAAATCGTCACCAACCAAAATACCTTAACATATCAAACTTATCCTTTCCTCTCCCCGTGCGATCGAAACCAATCAAACAAAACGTCAAACATATTAATCCAACTTGTCACCCTCGTGTGACCAAAACTCTTTTCAGAAAGAACACTGTTTAATCCCTTCTAACTCGCACAACAAACTAGTGCTTAAGCCTCTGCCGAGAGTAGACAAGCCAACGTTTAGCCTTTAGAACACGATCTAAATAGTCGTTCACTAAAAGACACCAACCAACCATAGTTCCCCGAACTACGAATGCTCTAATTTCCTTATTGCACCATAAGGATACGTAGGCACGAGATTGCGAGATCTTGGCGAGCACACTAATAAAAAACCTCCCTTTTCCCCCTTTTTGGGATTACCATTCACCTCTATTTTAATCCGTTATTCATTCAAAGAAAACAAACAACATTAACTAACATTCAATCTGCAAATTAAACTAAAAGGTTCCCGTTGAGTACAACGGACGTGAGGGGTGATAATACCTTCCCCTTGCTTAATCGACTCCCGAACCCGAATATCGTTGCGACGACCATTATTCCATTTTTAAAGGTTGTTTCGATATTTTCCTATTCCTTCATTGGAATAAATAAAGTTCGGTGGCGACTCTCTTCGAACTAATTTTTTCCGCGACCATCGCGAGGAATCGCATTTTTCGAGATGCGACAAATGGCGACTCTGCTGGGGACTAGCTCCAAGCAAAAGAGAGTGAAGCCTAACTTAGTTCAGTTTTTGTATTGTGTGTTAATCTTGTTTGTTTGTTTGTTATTTTTATTCTGTTATTGTTATTCTGTTGTAATTATTGTTTTGTGATTTATTGGCTATGTCTTATTTGGGACTCTCTGTTAGTGGTGCTTTGTGAGATAGGCTCTCTACCCGAGTCTGAGAAAAACCATAAGTTTAAGTTGGTGTTTGCGTAGTGGACGCCCGCAAGGAGTCTTCCTTGTTGGGAAGATACGAAGACCCCGCCTAGAGGAGATTCTCTTGAGATATTGTTGCCCGACGAGTTTTCGTCACAACGATAGTATTCTCAAGATGGATCAATGACTCTAGGGATCTTTTAACCCACTATATCCGGTGGTTATGTAGTATTCACCTAAAAAGTTTCATACTTGTTGGGTTAGTATGAAAGCCCCAATCAGATGAGATCCCTTGGGCGTATTACTACCTTACCGTAATATTCCCAACCTCGATCTATGACTATGAGAACCTTATTAGAACTTTGGACTCGAGAGTTGCATAGTATGGACCCACTAGGAGTTTTCCTCTTTGGGACCATACGAAGGCCTCACCCAGACGAGACCCTTTTTAGGGACGTTATTGGCGGATGAGTTTTCGTCATGATAATAACCTTCCTAAATAGTGACTTATGACTTTGGGAACCTATTAACTTTAGCATCTTCCAAAAGGGTTTTTGTTAGTAATCAAGGATACCCACTCTCACGGCCCGTATGTTGACTTACCTGTGGCATGCATAATATTATTCATAACATGACATTTACATTATTTTATTTCCAAGGAATCTGAGTATCATAAGTTGCAGGAATTCAAGAAGCATGGAATCAAGCAAAAGAAACATTTACTCTTTCAAGTTTAAGGATCCCGATCTAAGAAGCTTGCGTGACTTGGTCTCCCAAATGCACCCGGTATACAGAATCAATTTTGGGAAGAACTATGGCAATCTGCTCAGCATCCTCAACCAACGAGTGGACCATACAACTTTAGTCACTCTGGCCCAATTCTATGACCTACCTTTAAGGTGTTTCACATTCCAAGATTTCTAGCTAGCACCAATGTTGGAAGAATTCGAGCATCTTGTTAGGATTCCTATGAAGAGTAAGCCACTGTTTGAAGGGGTGGATGAATCTTTGCCACTTGAGATCATTGCTAGAGCGCTTCACATGGATGAAAGGGAAGCATAGGCTAACTTAGAGGTCAAAGGGAATACCAAAGGCTTTTCGCTAAGCTTTCTCTTGGAAAGAGCTCATACCCTACTAAATGCAGAAAGTTGGGACGCTTGTTAGTCTGCTATTACGTTGGCCATCTATGGGATCATCCTGTTCCCAAATTTGGATGGTTTCATAGACATGGCTGCTATTTGCGTCTTCCTCACCGGAAACCCAGTACCCACCTTGTTAGCCGATGTTTACTATTACATGAGCCATAGGTACACCAAGAAGAATGGAATGATTGCTTGTTGTGCTCCTTTATTATATCAGTGGTTTCTAGAACATCTTCCGAAGCTAGGTGCTTGGGTAGAACAAACAGATGCTAGTTGGCCTCAAAGGTTAGGGTCGCTCTGATCCGAAGATCTTTCTTGGTATTCCAAAGAATATACCAACATGGACATCATATTAAGCTGTGGAGATTTCCCTAATCTACCACTTATTGGAACTCAAGGATGTGTAAATTCTAACCCGGTTCTATCACTAAGACAACTTGGGTACCCAATGGAAGGCCCTCCAGATGCAAGGTCTTTGGAAGCTTTCTTTTTGCTTGACTTTGGGGTTGAGAATCCTAGCTTGTTCCAACGAATCAAAGAGGCTTGGAAGAATGTCAATCGAAAAGGGAGAGCTGATTTGGGAAGAGCTAATGGGATTACAAAAGAACCATATTTTCATTGGTTAAATGAAAGGGTGAAGATGATCAAAATGCCATTCGTTACTTGGATACCTGTACCTCTTCCTGAACCTAAGCTCACCCATATCCCTATTGAAGAGGTTGGTGAACTCAAGACCACCATGGAAAAATTAGAAAGAGAAAATGAAGAGTTGAAGTTAAAACTCCAACAAGTCATCAATGAGAAAACACCATGAAATGGGAACTTGAGAGAAAGGATGTACAGCTTCAAGAACATGTGGAAAAGTTTAACAAAGAGGAGCATAAGAGGAAAAAGGTCAAAGTAGGACTAGAACAAGCTGACCTTTGTCTAGATACTCTTAAGGGTCAATTGCGACAAGCCCAGAAAGAATGTCAAGACAATAAGCATTGGTGGAATTTGTCCACGAAGGAAAACAAGACGATAAGAGGTACACTTGGGGCTCAGATAAAAGAACTCATCATTTCTGTTCGCCATGCAAAGGCTGAAGCGGATCAAGAACGCCGACTTAAAAATATAGCCACCGAAGCCTCGAGAGTTTGACCCATGACATGGGAGGGGAAGGGTCGAGAAGTAAGAGATGCAAAAGAGTCTGCCAACTATTTGAAGAGTCAGTTAGAGTCATTACACCAAGACAGCTCTATATGGTTGAAGGAACGAGAGTATCTGATTGAAGATTATGAATCCTTTAAGAAGACCATAGACTTCTTGCAAGGAGATAGGGGTAAGTTCCGTGCAAAGCTCGATGGGCTGGTGGGATTCTGTAATTGGGCGGCTAAAGAACTACCATGGAAGTTAAGTGACGCGGTTGAAGAATTAAAGGAAGATAGCACTCCTCCAGCCATAATCATTTTCATTTTGCTCCGTAAGGGGGTCGCTGAAGAGATTTAAGGAAGAACTAGAAGAACTCCAAGCCAGAAAACCTGCAGTTTAATTTTCCCATGTCTTATATTTTGTTCCTTTGATAATGTATTTTGAACTAGGGCCTTTTGGATCCCTACGTTATGTACCTGAACGAATTATGTTTAAATTACTTCGTTATTGCTATTTTAGTATTTCTTGTTTCTCCGAATTGCTAATAACTAATGAAACTCGAACGATTCCCTGAAAATAAAATATGCATAACATTCGCATTCTCACTATGCATCATGCTTCATAAAAGAAAAACTCCAAAAAACTTACCCAACCTTTTTATCCTCTATCCAGCAACGCTGAGTAATCAACACCGATAAGAGACGCGAAGCAACTACAAGATAACATTGGAGCAAGTTGAGGCTAATCAAGCTACCATGAGGATAGACATCACCGTGATCCAAGAAAAGATGGATCAACTGCTAGAGGCAATGCTAACAATCGTCCAAAGAGAGAGGGTCATGGATGCAAATATTGGGGCAAGGAAGAATGATAGCACATCATGATTGGCCCAACGAGACGAAAGTTTCATTCATGCTAAGAAGAGTCTGGTTCATATACCGGTAGGAAACAAAAGGGATGGAGATCGTGCAGAGCCTTCCGATGTGTCTGCTCATTATGGGTCTGAAATGGGAGATGACCCGTACGACGCTTTCTATGTGCCTAATCAACCAAAGCCTAAGATACTTCTAGATCCTATTGCGGATAGGCTTCGCGCCTTGGAAAAAGATCAAACCTATAGAGGAGAATAATATCTTCGGTGCCGCTGCCATGAACATGCGTCTGGTGTCAAATTTGGTCATCCCGTCTAAATTTAATACTCCTGATTTCGAGAAATACAAAGGCCAGACTTGTCCAAGAAGTCACCTAGTAATGTACTTCAGGAAAATGGCTGCCTACACCGAAAACGACAAGCTACTTATACACTGTTTCCAAGACAGTTTGAGTGGATCGTCTCTAAGATGGTACATGAGCTTAGAGCAAGGCCGAATTCAAAGCTGGGGAGATTTGGCTGACGCATTTCTCCGTCAATACAAATATAACTTAGATATGGCGCCTAAACGAATGCAGTTACAAGGGATGGCCATGAAGGAAAATGAGTCATTTAAAGAATACGCCCAACGATGGAGAGAGTTAGCTGCTCAGGTAGAGCCACCATTGTTTGAAAAAGAAATGACTGGAATATTTGTGGACACACTGAAGGACCCTTTCTTTGATAGATTGGTGAGTAGTGCAACGTCCTACTTTACGCATCTGGTGACAATCGGAGATCGCATAGAAAAGGGTTAAGAGATGGAAAGATTCAAGGAGCTATGGCATCCCCCAGCGCACCAAAAAAGTATTCTGGAGGCTTCCAGAAGAAAAGAGAAGGTGATACGAATGCTATATCCAGAGGCTACAAGGGGAAGCAACAGGCTTCATATGGCCAAGTCGTCTCCGTGGTACCCATACCCTATCAACAACCAATACAACAACAATAAGTATATCAACAACAACATCAACAACATTGTCAACAACAAAATACCGCTCCACCAAGGAAATTCAAGCCAAGACCTTCGAGAAGGCAACTTGACCCTTTACCGGTGCCTTATAGCCAAATATTCCCGTATTGCAAAAGGAGGGACTCTTGACGTTGAGGGAACTAAAACCAGTTGTTTTCCATATCCACCGAATATGATGCTAACGCCCACTGTGAGTTTCACATGGGAGCGCCCGGCCATACCCTAGAGAATTGTTTTGCATTTCAAAATCGGGTACAAGACCTGATTGAAGCAAAGGCTGTCACCTTCACTCCGAGATGCCCGAACGTGAACACTAATCCAATGCCAACACATGGAGATGCTTCCGTCAACGCTTGAGGAGAGTGATCAAGGTGAATTGATTCTTAAAGTAGAAGAAAGTCAAACTCCTATTGCCATGATAGGAACACATCTGCTAAAGAGTGGTCTAATCCCGGTGGAGCTAGTTGATGAAGAAAATGATAAAAGGTTGAAGAATTTTATACAACAAATGGTGGACCAAGGCGAGTTACAGATTGAGCGCCGGGTCAAAAGCAGAAATGAGGAAGAAATAGCAGTGGTGGACATCCCTTATGATGAGGTTAAGGTGAAAATCCCTATAAGCCCATTGGTGATAAAATTTCCAGCACCATTCGCATATGAAGACGAGAAGGCGGTACCGTGGATATATCAGCCCAGAGCTTTTAAGCAAGGGTAGGAATATCGACCCTTGGTAATCAATGAACCAAACGTCACCTCAATTATGGGGCCAGCAGGAATGACGCGCAGTGGCCGAGTGTTCGGCCAAGGGCTGTTGATGCTTCTACAAAAGCCAAAGGGAAAGAAATTGCTACTCCTGTCCAAATCCCCGTCCCTAATCAAGAAATGCAAGAAATGCATCTGTCTCCTAAAGCTGCAGCCACTCATGAAGAGGCCGAGGAATTTCTGAGGATAATCAAGAAGAGTGATTACAAAGTGGTGGACCAATTGGATCAAATCCCTTCAAAGATCTCCATGTTATCTTTGTTGCTCAGCTCAGAAGCACACAAAAACTCGTTGATGAAAGTGTTAAGCATTGCACATATCACAAAAGACATAACGGTGGAACAGTTTGATGATGTGATAGCTTGTGTAACCACTGGAATTTTTTTGGGGTTTAATGATGATGACCTTCCGGTCGAGGGAAAGAACCATAACAAAGCCCTGCACATCTCCTTGAGATAAATAGACACTGGTTCCTCGCTGAATGTCATGCAAAAAACCACTTTGGTAAAGCTACCAATGGAAGGAATGAATATGAAACCTAGCACTCTGATTGTGAAAGCGTTTGATGGCTCAAGGCGAGCAGTTATAGGGGAGGTTGACCTACCGATTAAAATAGGCCCGACTATCTTCACTATCACATTTAAGGTTATGGACATACATCCCGGATATAGTTGCCTACTTGGGAGACCGTGGATTCACTCTGCAGGCGCCGTCACTTCCACTTTACATCAAAAGTTAAAATTCATCACGAATGACAAGATGATTGCGATTGGAGGAGAGGAGGATATCCTGGTTAGCCACTTGACGTATTTCCGATATATCGAGGTGGATGGCGAGATCACCGAGACACCATTCCAATCCTTGGAGGAGGTAAATGTAAGGGCCGTTCAACAGACGTCAGAGACACCAAAATCAGGACCATCCATGGTGTCGTGGCAAGGAGCTAAAGCCGTTATGGAGAGTGAGAAGGATCAAGACTGGGGCAAGGTGGTGGAAGTGCGAGAGAAGCGGGACAAGTTTGGTTTAGGGTATGACCCGTCATCAAATGAAACCAGTAACCAACATGGCAAAAAGCATATTCCTTCTGTAGAAGAAACGTTCACTAGCGCTGGCCACATTTTTGGCAATCAGGTGGCAATGATCAATGATGAAGTTCTCGAAGAGGGGGTGTCTAGCTGGATACGATAAGCCGCGCCCAATGAAGAACTGAAGAACTGGAAGGCCGTGGAAATCCCCCAATTTTTCCAAAAGTAATTTTATTATTTAAAAAAAAACCATGTGCTCTGCCCAAGGCACAATGGCGTGTTGTAGGGCCTCCTTTATCTTTTTAAGAGTTTCTGAATATCATTAATAAAATGGCGATTTGCATTCAAATTTTGTTCCTTTCCTTTCATTTTTACAATAAAACGGCAGTAATTCTTATGCACGCACTTTCTAAATAAACTGCATAAATCATAACATGCAGAGACACCACCGAGACCATTGATAACGACACTGCTAGGGTCTGGCATGATTTTGACAGTCCAATTTACCAAGATGAAAACGAAGTGGGGGAAGATTGTGAACTCCCTCAAGAGTCGTCCAGATTACTCAGGCAAGAAGAGAAGGTCATTCAACCGCACTAGGAGGACGTCAAAGTTATCAACCTAGGAACCGAAGAAGATAAGAGAGAAGTAAGGGTAGGCGCCGCGCTTCAAGATGCAATGAAGACAAGACTGATAGAGCTCCTCCACGAATACGCAGATGTGGTTTCTTGGTCATATCAAGATATGCCCGGGTTAGACACTGACATCGTGACCCATAAGCTTCCCCTTAAAGAAGAATGCACTGCCATCAAACAAAAGCTAAGAAGAACTCGGTCGGATATGGCTCTCAAAATCAGAGAAGAGGTGAGAAAGCAGTTTGACGTCGGTTTCCTAGAAGTCGCTAAGTACCCACAATGGGTTGCCAACATTGTACCAGTACCGAAGAAAGATGGGAAAGTCCGCATGTGCGTCGACTACCGAGACCTAAATAGAGCTAGTCCCAAAGACGATTTCCCATTACCTCACATTGATGTACTGGTGGATAACACAGCTCAGTTCTCCGTATTTTCCTTCATGGATGGCTTCTCTGGTTATAACCAAATTAAAATGGATCCGGAAGACATGGAGAAAACCACGTTCATCACCCCTTGGGGAACCTTTTGTTACAAAGTGATGCCATTTGGTTTAAAGAACGCTGGGGCAACATATCAACGTGCTCTGGTGACTCTCTTTCATGATATGATTCATAAAGAGATTGAGGTGTATGTTGACGATATGATTGACAAATCCCAAACAGAAGAAGAGCACATCACTAACCTGGAGAAATTGTTTGCTCGATTAAGGAAGTTTAGGTTGAGACTTAACCCTAACAAATGCACATTTGGGGTTCGATCTGGGAAGCTTTTAGGCTTTATTATAAGCTAAAAGGGAATTGAAGTGGATCCTGACAAGGTCCGAGCCATTCAGAACATGCCTGCACCAAGGACTGAGAAGGAGGTTCATGGGTTCTTGGGAAGGCTGAATTACATCGCCAGGTTTATCTCTCACCTTACAACCACATGCAAACCAATATTCAAGCTTATAAGGAAGAATCAAGGCGTGGAGTGGAATGATGACTGCCAAATAGCCTTCGATAAAATCAAAGAATACTTACAAGAGCCACTGATTCTGATGCCCCTGCGGAAGCGAGACCTCTTATCATGTACTTAACAGTTCTCGACGAATCCATGGGTTGTGTATTGGGACAACAAGATGAGACTGGTAGAAAAGAGCATGCCATGTATTATCTGAGAAAGAAGTTTAATGATTGAGAGACCAGATATTCATTACTCGAGAGAACTTGTTGTGCACTCGCATGGACCGCTAAGTGTCTCAGGCAGTACATGCTAACTCATACAACTTGGTTGGTATCTAAAATGGATCCTATCAAGTACATATTCGAGAAGCCAGCTCTTACCGGTAGAATTGCCCGATGGCAGATGTTGTTATCAGAATACGATATTCAATATGTTGCGCAAAAGGCCATTAAAGGAAGCGTGCTAGCAGACCATCTTGCTCACCAACCGTTAGAGGATTACCAACCTTTGAAGTTTGACTTCCTAGATGAGGACATCATGATTGTTAAGGATGCTGGAGACTCCGAACTAGAGGAGGGACTTGAGCCAAAAGCAGGCTGGACTCTCATGTTCGACGGTGCTTCAAATGCAATAACTCATGGAATTGGGGAAGTGCTGATGTCTCCCAAGAATTTCCATATACCGTTCACCGCAAAGCTCTGTTTCACCTGCACAAATAACACGGTCGAGTATGAAGCTTGTATATTGGGGTTGGAAGAAGCTATTGAGTTGAAGATCAAGGTACTATAAGTATTCGGGGACTCCGCTCTAGTGGTACATCAGATCAGAGGTGAATGGGAAACAAGACATGCTAACCTAATCCCATATCGGGATTACGTGCTGAAGTTGCTCCCAAAATTTGACAAAATCACCTTCTCTCATATTCCTCGAGAAGAGAATTAGATGGCAGATGCCTTGGCAACCTTGGCTTCCATGTACAAGTTAATATGGCCTAACCATCAGCCCCACATTGAAATTAGGCGTTTTGATGAACCTGCGCATTGCCTGACAACAGCAGAAGAGTCAGATGATAAACCCTGGTTCTTCGACATCAAAGAATATCTGGAGAAGCGAGAATACCCGGCAGAGGCCTCCAACCTTAATAAAAGGACCATACGGAGGTTGGCATCGAAGTTCCTTTTGAATGGGGAGGTATTATACAAGCAGAATTTTGACATGGTTTTGTTGAGGTGTGTGGACAAACATGAAGCTAATCAGCTTATGAAGGACATACACGAAGGGTCTTTCGGCACACACGCAAATGGCCGTGCAATGGCGAAGAAGATCCTAAGGGCGGGTTACTACTGGTTAACGATGGAAGCCGACTGTTATCATTACACCAGAACATGGTACAAATGCCAAATTTATGCTGATAAATTACATGTACCGCCTACCCGGCTGAGTGTTATAGCGTCGCCTTGGTCGTTCTCTATGTGGAGAATCGACATGATCAGGATGATAGAGCCCAAAGCATCTAATGGACATAGATTTATCTTGGTGGCCATAGACTACTTCACCAAATGGGTGAAAGCCGCATCTTATGCGAATGTCACAAAGCATGTAGTCGCCCGTTTCTTTAAAAAAAATCATATGCCGATACAGGATTCCAAACAAAATCATCACTGATAACAGGTCCAATCTCAACAACAAGACCATGGAGGAGTTATGCATAAAATTCAAGATTGAGCATCATAACTCATCACTGTATCGGCCTAATATGAATGGGGTTGTTGAAGCTGCGAACAAAAATATCAAGAAAATCATCCAGAAGATGGTAGTCATGTACAAGGATTGGCATGAGATGCTACCTTTTGTGTTACACGGTTATCGTACATCAGTACGAACTTCAACAGGGGCAACCCCTTATTCCTTGGTATACGGCATGAAAGCAGTTCTCCCTATAGAAGTGGAGATTCCCTCGATGAGAGTCTTAGTGGAGGCTAAGTTACACGAGGCGGAATGGTTTCAATCAAGGTTCAATAAGCTCAACCTTATTAAGGAGAAACGCTTGAAAGCGTTATGTCACGGTCAACTCTATCAGAGGCGTCTTAAGAAGGAATTTGACAAGAAAGTCCGTCCTAGGGTGTTTCAAGAGGGAGATTTGGTGTTGAAGAAGATCTTGCCCATTCACAAGGATTCTAGGGGGAAATGGACACCAAATTATTAAGGTCTATTTGTGGTGGTTAAAGCCTTTTCCGGAGCCGCCCTAATCCTGGAAACTATGGACGGTGATGAATTGCCACTTCCCCCCAACGCTGATACTGTTAAAAAGTACTTTGCCTAAAAAAGTGGAATAATAAAAGCCGCTAAATCGAAAACCTGAAAAGGAGATTTAGGCAAAAAATGGATATCTTGGTGGATCGAAAACCCGAAAGTGAGATCCAGGCAAAAATTATGGATAAAAAATAAATAAAAATTTGACCTGCTGAGTTGAAAACCCGAAAGGGCGGCTCATGCAAAAATGGGTATCCCGGTGGATCAAAAACCCGAAAGGGAGATCCAGGCAAAAGTTAGGGACTAATTCCAAGGCAAAGAATTGTACTTCTAGGCATCTAGCATATCCCTCGAAGACAAAGAATCAGTTTACCTGACTTTTTAAAAGGCGAAGTACTCAGACTATTAAAGACATAAGGATCATACAGTGTGGAGACTCAATAGGAACTCAATTTTATTGCCGTTTTGTTTTTATGCACAACAATTACCTCATTAAGGAATTACATCTTTATGTACCATCTCCCATTCAAGGGTCAGATCAATAAAAGAGAAATTTTCTCGACAAAAGTTGTGCCCAGATTATTTTGTATTGTATCTGTTTGTTTACAAGGCACTTTTATTTTTGATAAACATCACTCTTAAAGAATTTGGGGAAAATAAAAACACATAATTGAATGAAATGATAAAATTGCTTTTGAAATAGTAAAAGGGTAAATCTCATGGCCTCCAAGTTTGTTCTTATTCTTTAAGGAGGTGTAAGACCGTTTGTAGACACCTATGTCCGTCAATTGCAAATCAAAAGCCTCTCACAGATATACTCATGGTATAGCCAAACCAGGGCAAGTCTCATGTGCATTTCCAGCAAAAACATTAATAAATCATCGTTGAAGTATCGCGTGTTGGAAAAATCTAAACCCTTCAGTGGCTTGAGCAACCCCAAGTATATTCCCAAAATCACCCAGTGGGCATCAAATCCTAATCTCCGTCATAACAAAAGTCCACACTATTGGCATCATCACCAAAGAAAAAGCGCCTTAACTAGGGCATATCCCAATTACCCATCTACATACCCACATACATCACATACGCCATATGCATCAATTACATACGTAATCTTCCTACCAAGATAGGAAAATTTACCAAGAAACAATCATACCAATCATCGGCATACAAATGCATAGCATTATACAATTCGCGTTCCTATATGCACATCTAAATATCCCCAGCAATTGCAAGTTCGCATATATCGGATGCATAATTTCATACGTAGTGCTTCCATCCAAAATGGAACATCATATAAAAAACATAACAAAATATCAAGATCCAGGGTCATTCATATGTATCCCGGACACTCTTAATTTAAATTCAATAAAGTTATTACCCTGCATGTGCTAGTGGAATTATTTCTTAGCAAACCACTCTTCAACTCTATGACTAATAATGATATTCCCAGCATTTTCTTTGCTATCATTGCTCCCTAAGCAGAGGTTACCCTAAAAAGTCTCTTATGAGCTTTTCCCTTGCAGAGCATTTCTAGTAAATCCCCCTCAAAGGGATTCTTTTTCTTAAATATTTCCCCCAACAGATAAACATTTGAGACGCTACTTCGTTTATCTGAAGAATCTTATTTTTGTTGTTTGAGATGCTGCTTCATCAATATGAAGAGTCTCATTCCAGAATTTTTAGAGATGATGCTCTTTTATCCTTGGATAGTTTTAGATTCCATTAAGGTGTCATTTCCTTGCTAGGAACACCTTAATTTTATCATATAAGATGCTGCTTCGATTCGATACAGAGAATCTCATTTTTGCTGTTTGAGATGCTACTTTATCAATATGAAGAGTCTCATTCTATATTTTTTAGAGATACTTCTCTAGTATCCTTGGAGAGTCTTAGATTCAATTAAGGTATCATTTCCTTGCTAGGAACACCTTAATTATATCATATAAGATGCTGTTTCGATTCAATACAGAGAATCTCCTTTTTGCTGTTTGAGATGCTGCTTAATCAATATGAAGAGTCTCATTCCAGATTTTTTAGAGATACTGCTCTAGTATCCTTGGAGAGTCTTAGATTCAATTAAGGTATCATTTCCTTGCTAGGAACAACTTAATTCTATCATATAAGATGCTGCTTTGATTCGATACAGAGAAACTCATTTTTGCTGTTTGAGATGTTGCTTCATCAATTTGAATAGTCTCATTCCAGATTTTTTAGAGATACTGATATAGTATCCTTGGAGAGTCTTAGATTCAATTAAGTTATCATTTCCATGCTAGGAACACCTTAATTCTATCGTATAAGATGCTGCTTCGATTCGATACAGAGAATCTCCTTTTTGTTGTTTGAGATGCTGCTTCATCAATATGAAGAGTCTCATTCCAGATTTTTTTAGAGATACTGCTCTAGTATCCTTGGAGAGTCTTAGATTCAATTAAGGTATCATTTCCTTGCTAGGAACACCTTAATTCTATCATATAAGTGAAGGAGAAAAGTGATCCAAAACGCAACAGAATTTAAAATTTCTCCTTTAGTGATCCTTACGAATGGCATGATCAGTGATAGAATCGTTACCTCTTGTGGCGATTGTAACCTTTGATGCAGATATATGGAGCGATCACGAATGTTGAACGATGACAACGCCTCTACTCAGTCCACATGAACGGATTCCTTAAATCTAAGTGTTAGTTGCTACGAATGAAGGCTTTGAGTGAAAGAGAGAGAGAAACGAAATTGCAACTGCTCAAATGCTTCTGCACAAGGGTTCTATTTATAGAACCACTTGTGTGGGCTATAAGCTAAAAAAAGCCCACTTAAGTGTATGTGGCACATATCTTATAATATGCCAAAATCACTTAAGCGCGTGGTACCTTACCATATTTCGTATTCTACTTAAGTACATTGTACCTTACGATGTTCTACAATTCACTTAAGTGCACCGTACCTTACGGTGTTCCTTAGTTACTCTATCTCTCATCAATCCATCCTTTTGTGTGTGACCCTGTAGGTTTTCGCGGCATTGAAAATTATATTAAATCACGTATTTAACATAATAAACAATGAGCGGTATCTAGCAACACATCACTGCTACCCAAGACACGAAAATGTCATGTGATCTGACAAATCCTTTTGTGATAATACTTATGTGTAAAATTACCCTTTTGCCCTTATGTCTATATTGAACACAAGGCATAGACCGTGTCATCCTTGTCCAGTTCAATATTGGCCCCATAGACATTTATCTTGTTACGCAGGATGGGAAAATTCCATCTAGGTCACTGTAAGACCCTAATTTTGACCCTAAGATCCCTCATGGCATCATATTATTTGCTCATTGCATTGCCTCAAGGATCATAGCATGTGTGGATCCTTCACCCTTGGGTGGGACGTGTGTGAGTGGTTTGAGACCACCAAGCATGCTTGTATTGTATATTATTGCTTTTCTTATTTTTTTAATAACCAAAAGCACAAAAATATGTCACTAACTCTTTTTGTTTTGAAGCTCAAGTGATCATGTGCTCCAATGCTCCTAGGAGGCTCCTATGCTCAATGAAATGGCTAGATGGGGATGAGAACAAGCATGACAATGGTACACAAAGTTCCTAATAATTATATATGTCTCCAAAGTATCTCAATTTTCCAATTTTATCAAGATAAACCAAAGGGCTTGAGGATTGTTTCCCAAGGAAACCCTAATTCAACTATGCATTGACCGTGCCTTGCTCATGAAGCAACCTCAACATATGATCAAATTAAATCAAGGGAAGTTATTTCATTAACTATTTTATGCATATATGAGCTTATGTGAGTATCCTCAATCATTCATTCATCAAGATTTGAAGTTTGGCCTTGAGAAGTTGACCAGTCAAGTCATCTGACTAAACAAAGAATCATTGAGACACAACTTATGATGTGTTTGTCAAATGAAGATGACCCCAAGAGACAAAATGTTCTTAAGAACCATATAAACAACTTTCATGTGCATCAAAAATCCATTTGAAACTTGTAAGATCATCATTAATTTCAAAACATTATAGGTCATTTTGACTGAAACCCTAATTATGGGTCAACTTACCAAGGGCATAACTTCCTTATATGCTATGATTTTGAGGTGAGACCAAGTGAATTGGAAATATTAAGATGTCTACTTAAAATGTTATGTTGGACAAAATTTCATAATCTAAAAGAAACACATGTGATAATACAAAACATTATAGGTCACTTTGGATCAAAACCATTGAATTTGAAAAATGTCCAACTTCAAGGGCCCATAACTTTCTTATGAAAACTCCAAATGATGCAAAATTTAAGTCCAAATTAATCATATTGAAATGATATACAACTTTGATGTTGAAGGGTTTTCCATTTGAGGCATGCATCATTGAAACAGAAGGGATTGAAGTTGCTCACTTTTGGCAAAAATTAATTTTCCAAACTCAAAATTAATTTTTGCCCAACATGACTTTTGTTCCTTATGTCAAGGGATTTCCAACCATTACTCACATGACCATTTTTGGGTTTTCCATGTGGGAGTTTCGAAGAGATGAATGTTTATGTCCATTTATGCAATTCACTTTATAACTTGAAATGCAAGCTAATGCTAGGCCTGGTGCACGTCCAATTCACTTCAAAATGTCTTCAGCGTGCATTTCCATCCATTTTGGGGCTTTGCAAGCACCTGTACATACCCATGCATGAAAGATCCAATTCTCATGCACACGAGCAAATCACCATATTGCATCAAGCTCAACTTTAAATAGAAGCTCTTCCTCATTCAAAATGGAACCTGAAGGAGATCTGAAACTCTGCTGGATTGAAACCTCACCCTCACTCAAAGGAATTTCAGTTTTCATTTTCAATTTCAAGCTTGAATTTCATCACCCTTAGTTGATCTTCAAGTCTTAATTCCTTAGCCTTGCATCGTCATTACATCTTCAGATCAAAATTGGATCACAAGCTTGGAGAGATCGTGATGTTCAAAGCTGCATTTCAGAGGTATATCACCAAACTATTTTGATCTGAATCTTGCTATACAATGTGAATTGCGTGAGTTTGAACTGTTTTCTGAAGTCCTCAAGCAAGAGGCAGGCCAGTGGTGGTCTTAACTTCATGAATCGTGCCATTTCAGTTTGTGTACCATGATCTTCAAGCTCATATTTCTCATTAAATAGAAACATTGAGGAAGATCTAAGGTTACAGGGGTGATGTACATCACCCCATCTTCATTTTGATACCTTGTTTTGCTTATTTTTATTAAGTTTTAAAAACCTGCGCGTGGTGGCCGGAACCAGTTAGCTGGCCGGAGAAGATGGTGGTTTCCACCACCATCCCCACGTGGGAGCTTCCAGGCCATTGGATGATGTTCAAATGTTATAATCGTGTCCCTTCATTTGGATGACTAATTTTAAATACATATGTGGCACGCTTGACCAAGGTCCTTCGTGCACCAGCGCCTCTGAGCCGTGTGATGATGCCACGTCAATTAATGAGACGGATCCAATCGGCGCTGATTTTTGCTATTTTCCTATTTTCTGTTTAATTCCATTTTATTCCTTTTAATTTCAAAAATTCATAAATATTTTATTTGAAGTCACAAAAATATGAGACCAACACCAAAAATTTTCTTGAAAAATCTAGTTTCATATTCTAATTTTTAATTATCCTAGTGACTTCATTTAATATTTTTTGTGAATTATTTGGTTTTTAATAGTTTTAATTCATTTTAAAATACTTTTTGATATCTGAAAAATCCAAAAATATTTTCTTAACACACATGGATCATGATAAGTCAATAAAAAATAGTCTCATCAATTTCTTAATTGATTTGAGATTTATTTGAGATTTTAATTCATTTGTGTTATTTTTCATTGTTTTTAATTGATTTAAAATAGTTTCTGGTTTCAAAAATTGTTGAAATTTTTTGTCAAACTTTGTTTGACCATGTTAGACCTATGAGAATTTAATTGGACTTGTTGAAGTTGATTTGAATTGAATTTGAGGTTTGACCATATGTTTGTCCATTTTAATTGTGCATTTATTTTAATTCAAAAAATACCAAAAAATATGTTTGACTTATTGAATTCTAACCTTCATTTCTCTTCTATTTTACATTGGTTGATGATGATTTGATTCACTTTTGACCAATTTTGTTTGATATTTGATTTCTCTTTTATCCATTTCATCTTCATCTCTTTCTTTTTATTTTGGCCAATGAGTTAATGTCTTATGGTTGGTCTTGACATATGAGAGGCTTAACCTTCTTTGATCCAAATCAAACTCAACTTGATCCATGATCATGTGAGTTGCTTTGTGTCCAAGATAGGTTACTCCTTGGTCAAGCAAAAAGCCTAAAGTCCATACAAGGCCTTCCTCTTTTCTTTTGGCATGGCAAGTTTTAGGAGCTTGGCTTACTAGTCATGATCTCTAACTTGTGTTTATTTGCCTATAGTTTTATTGACCGGCCTCAGATAGGTGTGACTACTACATTAGTCCACTTACGATTGCTTAACATAGCGCTAAATTGTCTTATGACACACTAACATAACTACTAATTACTAACTTTAATTTGAGCATTTAATTTCTTGCAATTTACTTTAATGCAATTTACTTTTCTTGCTCATTTATTCATATTGCTTTTTCCTTTGGCTCACTTGAGCACATATTTTATGTTTATGTCATTTTCCTTTTGCTCATTTGAGCTCATTATTATATATAAATATATTATTACTTTGTGTTTGTATTGTGTTTGTTTGTGTGAACCCAATGCAAAAAGGAGAAAGGACTTAGAATTATGACCTTACCTATGCTTAAAAGAGTTCAAGAGCAACTAGGCCTCATGCCTTTAGAATGCTAAACTTGTTGAAGAGCAACTAGGCCTCAAGCCTTTAGAATGCTATATCTTAAAGTTGACTTCAAAGGACCCCTAATCTAAACTCATTCTTTATCCATTCCTCTTATTGTGTGGTGAACTTTTTGATGTTTGCTTTTGTGTGATAGGGATTCCATCTTGAGATGTCACCATTTACATTGAGTTTTCATTACTTATCTGACGCAAACCAGGGGCATTTGACACACTGTGCAAGCATTTATGGTATACTTCGAGTTAGTTTTACTTTCGTCATTTGATTTAAGCATTTTTAATCTTTGTTATGTTTTACTTTTTATTGTCATGATTTTATGTGTGGGATAGCTGTGTTTTTGTCCAACAGTTCCAGGTAGAAGAACCAGAGAACTCAGAACGAGACAGTGCGAGATTCCGGCAAGCAAAGGAGCAGAAAACCCCGGTACAGGAGGCCTGACACGGCCACCCGTGTCACCTGACACGTGCCGTGTCAAGGCAAGGGAAGACAAGTGAAGAAAACAGTAGCCTGACACGGTCACCCGTGTCAGCTGACACGGGTCATGTCAGGCAGTATCCTCAACCGTGTCACCCCTGCCAGGGGCATGTTAGCCAGAACAGTAGGCTGACACGGCCACCCGTGTCAGCTGACACGGGCCGTGTCAGCCCAAGCCCAAAAATCCAGTTTTCTCGGGCTTTTCGTTTGTCGGGCTTTTTAGAGATATCTTTGGACCTGTCCAACTGCTGCTGAGAATTTTCACTATATAAGAAGGTCTTCTGCTACATGAAAAATCATCTTGGAATACGGAAAAACACAGTATTGTGAAGCAATCAAGTATTACAGAGATTAAGGCATTCAGAGAGCTGAAGATATTCATGAGCGGGAGCGATTGAAGATCAATGTCATCCAATTATTTGTAATGTGTAATTTTTATCTTGAATTTATTTTAAACAATATGGGAGCTAAATCCCTCAATGCTAGCGGGTGTCCCTGATTTAGAATTGTAATAAATTTGAGTTTACATTTGCATTTATAATATTGTTTTTATGATAACCTTTTGATGTGTTTATTGCTTTCTCTTTCGGACCAATTGAGATTGATTTGTGGTTATCAATTAGGCTGGATCGCCATTGATAAGGTTTTCATAAGGTTACTCTACAGTAGATACCACCTAGGACTAGGAATACCCTGTATGAACCAGAGTATTCTTGATATTATACAGCTTAACTTCACCCTAATTAGCTATGGACATAGGAATTAGGGTAGATTGATTAAAGGTTTTCTCACCAAGGACTTGGGAGAAAATACCCTTGAGAACTGGTAGTAATTGATATTTGTTGATGCAATAGTGACTCAGAGTCATTACAGGGATAAAACATACACCTTCCCTGACATTGTTCCTTTCTCTCTATAAACCCTTATTTTCATCCTTCTTTATAATTACTTTTATTATTATCTTTTTACACTTAAAAACCAACTTAATACTTTTTGTTTAATTGAATGGTAATTTAAACTCAATATTAACTTGCAGTCCTTGAGATCGACATTCGGGGAATTTCACCATTATTACTATAAAAGGCAAAATAGTACACTTGCTATTTTTCCAATCAAGTTTTTGGCGCCGTTGCTGGGGACTGCCAAAAATATAGAGTTTAATTTTATTTCAATTAAAATTTTGTTGCTCTGCAATAAAATTTTTTTTCTGTCATTTATAATTTACTAATTTGTGTATGCGAGGAGAACCCTCGGCTGAATTTCTTTTTGACGCAGAGATCGAGAGAACCCTTCACCGAAGATGCAGAGAAGAAAGAGTGGATTCTACAAAAGAAAATACCTCTGATCACTCAGAAGTCAAGGAACCAATGGCTGAAGTTCCTCCAATTCCACCTCCTCCACCTCCGGAAAGACTCCTGGGTGACTATGGAGGTGAAAATGCACCAGGTGGTCGACTGACCATTGTTAGCCAACCGGTGAATGTGACGAATTTTCAACTACATCCTAGCACGATCAATCAATTGGAAAGAAAACCTTTCACCGGAAAGGTTAATGAAGATGCCAACAAACACCTGCAAAGATTTCTGACCATGAGCACCACACTGAAAATTGATGGTCATACTGATGAAGCAAAAAAATTAAGAATGTTCCCGTTCACTTTAGCTGAAGACTCGGAGGAATGGTTCTATTATCTTCCTGCCGGTAGTATCACATCCTGGAAGGAGATGGAAACTGCATTCTTAAATGAGTACTTTCCAGCATCAGTATTCCTGAGAAAAAGGTATGAAATTCTTAATTTCAAACAGAAGGATGGTGAATCATTGGGAGACACTTACAAAAGATTCAAAAGGATATTAGTGATGTGTCCCACTCATAATATGGATCAGACTGAACAAATGCAGATGTTCGTTAATGGGATGAAAATAAAAATAAAACAGTTGATTGATACAGCAGCCGGTGGCTCAACAAATTTCTCAACAGCCACTGGTATCAAGAGGATTATTGAAGCAATAGCTGTCAATGAGCATCTAGAGCTATATGACAGATGTACCAGTCAGCTAGATGGGGTGATTGATCTAAAATTAGAGACAAATAAAATCCGTCTGGAAGACACTGTTGGTGTCGAAGTAGACAAAAAGCTAGAAGCTATGAATATAGGTACTCAACAGATAGCGCAGGTTTAGCCAACTCAGGCGAGCACTTGTGAAATCTGTAATGGACCTCATCACACAGTCTATTGCTTTGCGACTCCCCAACAAATTGAAGAGATCAAATTCTTGAAGCAGAATAATCCTTATTCTAACAGTTACAACCCAGGTTGGAAGAATCATCCAAACTTCTCATGGAAAGATCAGAGAGGGAATGTTCCGTAACAAGGTACAGAGCAATATCAGACTCAGTATCAACAACAACAACAACAACAGGCACCTAAAAAGGTTGAATGGGAAATTGCCATTGAAAAATTAGCAGCCCACAACATACAGTTTCAAGAAGAAACACAGACTAATCAGAAAAACACCACAGCCTCCATTAAAAATCTTGAAGTAGAAATGGGACAGATAGCACAATAGTTAGCTTCAAACTCTCAAGCCTCGGGCACCCTACCTAGTGGTACGGTGAAAAATCCGCGGGAACATAACACTGTTAACACTGTCACAACCCGAAGTGGAAAGTCAACAGAGGAAAATGATATAGATAAAGATGGATTAATAGAGGTGGATTTAGAAATCAAGGAAACAAAAAATCAAGATGAAGAAGCAATACCACCTCCCGTCGAGGAGAAGGAGAAGTTTCCTAAACCCATAATCAAACTCCCTTACCCTCCAAGACAGAAAAAGAAAAATCAACATGAGAAGAATTTTGAGAAGTTCCTGGAGATGTTCAAAAAACTCGAAATCAATATCCCTTTTTCTGAAGCATTGGAACAAATGCCAATATATGCCAAGTTCATGAAAGACATAATTTCCAAGAAGCGTTCCACTGATACGGAACCGATCATCCTGACTGAAACATGCAGTGCCATTCTCCAAGGCATGAAAATCCCAGTGAAAAAGAAAGACAGGGGATCGGTTACTATTCCTTGCACTATTGGTGATAGAAAATTCAAGAAGGCTCTGATTGACTTAGGAGCAAGTGTAAGCTTGATGCCACTGTCCATCTATAAGAAATTAGGAATCGGCTCTGTTCAAGATACTCGAATGACACTTCAGTTTACGGATTGTTCTGTTAGGCGACCCTGTGGTATTGTGGAAGATGTTCTTGTGAAAATTGACAAGTTTGTCTTCCCAATTGACTTCGTCATTCTGGAAATGCTGGAAGATGAGGAGATTCCTCTCATATTGGGAAGACCTTTCTTGGAAACAGGACGGTGTCTGATAGATATTGAGGAAGGAACTATGACCCTCAAGGTCTATGATGAAGAGTTAAAGATAGATGTGAGGAATACAATGCAATAAAAAGATGATATCGGCACAAGCAACACTATAGAGATAATCGACCAAGTAATTGCTCAAGAAAATGAACAGCATAGACCCCAGTCACCACTAAACCAGGTCTTAAGCTTATCCATTTTTGAAAGTAATGAAGATGAAGAAGAGTCTGAGGTGCTTGCTATGATGGAAAAACAACCTGAATGGATTAGATCTAGACCACACCGATGGGAAGATCTAAAACCACCACCATCTGATGTCACTGAAGAACCAAAAAAGGGGTGAATCTGAAGCAATTACCAACAAATCTGAAGTATGTATTTCTAGACACTGAAAAAAAAATCCCAGCTATCATTAATGCTGGTCTACAGAGTGTCTAAGAGGCAGAACTCATTCAAGTGCTTAAAAAATACAAGGGTGCAATCAGATGGGCAATTGAAGACTTAAAGGGTATAAGCCCGACTATTTGCATGCACAAGATCTTAATGGAAGATGATCACAAACCGGTAGTCCAACCACAACGAAGACTTAACCCAGCCATGAAAGAAGTGGTGCGCAAAGAAGTTGTAAAACTCTTGGATGCGGGCCTAGTCTACCCTATCTCCGATAGCTCTTGGGTATGTCCAGTCCACGTGGTACCAAAAAAAGGGGGCACAACGGTAATAAAAAATGAAAAGAATGAGTTGATTCCAACCCGAACTGTTACAGGTTGGAGAGTGTGCATCGATTACATAAGACTAAACGTGGCAACAAGGAAGGATCACTTCCCGTTACCATTTATTTGATAATTGTTTGACTAACTTGTCACTTGTGTTAGAAAGATGCCAGCAAACAAATTTGATCCTGAATTGGGAAAAATGTCACTTCATGGTCCGGGAAGGAATAGTCTTGGGACACAAGATCTCCAACAAAGGTATCGAAGTGGACATAGAAAAAATGGAGGTAATAGCAAATTTACCACCACCGATAAATGAAAAAGGCATCTGAAGCGTCTTAGGACCTGCAGGTTTCTACCAGAGGTTCATAAAAGATTTCTCCAAGATTGCCAAACCGCTGACTAGTCTGCTGGTAAAAGATACCCCGTTCTTATTTGACAAGGAATGTAGGCAAGCCTTCGAGGCCTTGAAGAAGGAGTTGGTGTCAGCACCCATAGTTATTGCCCCAGATTGGTCTCTTCCTTTTGAGATAATGTGTGATGCAAGTGGTAACGCAGTAGGGGCAGTACTAGGGCAACACAAGGAGAAGCTCTTGCATGTGATCTATTATGCAAGCCACGTACTAAACCTGGCTCAAATGAACTATGCAACCATAGAAAAAGAACTCCTGGCGGTGGTATACGCGTTTGATAAGTTCAAATCCTATCTGCTGGGATCAAAGGTAATTGTATATACTGACCATGCTGCTTTAAAATATCTTTTTTCCAAACAGGAATCAAAGCCAAGGCTGCTGCGTTGGATCCTACTACTACAAGAATTTGACCTGAAAATCAGAGACAAAGAGGGTAGTGAAAACACTATTGCTGATCACTTGTCTCAGATGACTCTGATTCAAGAAACAAAAGAAATGCAACCCATCAGAGATGAGTTCACGGACGAACATATTCTAGCCGTTACGCATATCCCATGGTTCGTCGATTACGCGAACTTTGTGGTAGGTGGATTGATACCTGATGACTTTGACTCTAACAGACGAAAAAAGTTTTTGCATGATTGTCGGTTCTATGTGTGGGATGATCCATTCCTTTACAAAAAGGGATTAGATGGCCTGGTAAGGAGATGTGTTCCAGAGGAAGAGCAGAGGGATATCTTAAAAGCCTGTCATAACTCAGAATATGGAGGACATTTTGGCGGAGACAGGACCGCAACCAAAGTCCTCTAGTATGGATTGTACTGGCCTACACTGTTCAAGGATGCACAAATAGTGGTAAAAGAGTGCGACAGATGTCAGAGAACAGGCAACATATCCAAAAGAAATCAGATGCCTTAGAATGCCATGTTAGAGGTCGAACTGTTCGATGTGTGGGGGATAGATTTTATGGGACCCTTCCCACCTTTCTTTAGAAAGAAATACATTTTGGTTGCGGTTGAATATGTGTCAAAATGGGTGGAAGCAGTTGCATTGCCCACGAATGATGCCAAGGTGGTAATAAATTTCCTCAAGAATTGTATCTTCGCACGATTTGGGGTACCAAGAACACTAATTAGTGACGAAGGTACCCATTTCCTAAATAAGATGATGGAGAACCTACTGTGGAAATGCAATGTCAACCATAGAATCGCCATATCATACCACCCCCAGACTAGTGGACAGGTTGAGGTATCCAATCGGCAAATCAAGCAAATCCTAGAAAAGACTGTCAGTGCCTCACGAAAAGATTGGTCAATCAAGCTCGATGACGCACTCTGGGCATACCGAACAGCGTTCAAAACACCAATAGGTATGTCCCTGTATCAGTTAGTATATGGTAAAGCTTGTCACCTACCACTCGAACTTGAGCATATGGCGTTTTGGGCCACCAAATTCCTCAACTATGACCTTTCCAAAGCGGGTAAATCTCGGATCCTCCAATTACAAGAGCTGGAAGAATTCAGAAATCGAGCGTATGAGAATGCCAAGATATACAAAGAGCAAACCAAAACCTGGCATGACAGGTGCATTCAGAAGAAAGACCTTCGGGAAGGACAATTGGTGTTATTATTCAACTCAAGGTTGAAGCTCTTCCCAGGGAAACAAAGGTCATGATGGTCGGGACCCTTGGAGATACAGAAAGTATTTGCGCATGAAGCCGTTGAACTAAGAAATCCAGCAAACGGAGACACGTTCAAGGTGAATGGGCAGAGAGTTAAACCGTACATACAAGACCAGGAGGGTGGTCAAATCGAAAAATTCGTCTCACCTAAGAAGACGGAGAACCGTCGAGCCATGCGACGTTAAACGAAGCGCTTCGTGGGAGGCAACCCACACTTTTTATTTCTAATCAGTTGTGTGTGTCTGTAGGTTTATACATGAGCTATACAAGGAAGGAACATCACATAGCCAGAGGAACCAGCAGTTGAACCGACGAGAAAACAATAAAACGGCCAAAAGGACAGCCTGACACAGCCATTCGTGTCAGCTGACAGGGTCCGTGTCAGGAGAGGGAAAAAGCAACGAGGAAATAGAAAAACAGTGGCCTGACACGGCCACCCATGTTAGGTGACACGGGCCGTGTCAAGAGCACTGAAAGAAAAAAGAAAGTTCTGATTTGGTAAATAGTGGCCTGACACAGCCACCCGTGTCAGCTGACACGGCCCTTGTCAGGAGCACTGAAGGAGAAGGCTGAAATTTTTTGAATCCAGTAGCCTGACACGGCCGTGTCAGGCAGGCGAGATTTTTGATTTTTTTTTGAAAATTTTGAATTTTCGTGGGACCCACCCATTTAACCCACCATTAACCACACCTTTTACCCATTAACCTTATCATTATCTAATTTTCCTCCCACACCTCATTATTCTCTCTTATCATTCTTCATATCTTTCTCTCACACTCTTTCAAATTCCATTAAAACTCTTAAACTTCACCACACAAAACCTTCCATAACCCCCATTTCCACTCACCTATCACCAAAACACCCTTCATAAATATTACTCCACTCGTCGTCCCGGTCTTAACCATGGTTTCGGAATTTCCTAACTCGAAAGTTCCAATTATTTCTATTTTTTGCAGGTCCAAAATGCCCCCGCGGAGAATCCTCACCGGAAAGCAACAACTTGCGGAAATGGCAAAGTCACGGAAGTGCCCGAGTCGGAATCCAAATCCACAAAACATCGTGTTTGACAATCCGGAACAAGAACGGCGATACCAAATTCACCGGAAGCGTAAACTCACGCCGACAAGGTATATGTGTGAGTATACTCTGAACGCTCTGGGGCTGAAAATGGAGGTATACCGGATGTTCCATGTTTTCGGAATGCTCGAGTTCATGAGTTTGAGAATGCTCGAGTTCCTCAGCACGTTGGAATTCCAGCTGAAAAAAAGGTGGATTGACACGACCAGGTATTATTTAGACACCTTACGTTTCTGGTTATTTAACAATTATCATGAATTGTCTGTTGAGGAGTTAGCTGCAATACTCCGACTCCCTCTGAACGGACCAGGAGCGGTCCCAGACGGGTTCTCACCTAAGGATTTTTGGATCGCCATCACCGGGAGGACGGATTACTCCTCCAAAGGTGCGAAAGCCTCGGGCATCCAGAATCCATGTTTCAGGTACGCCCATAAGGGTTTAGCCTATACCCTGTTTGGAAGAGGCGATATCACAGGGGTAGCTTCTCAAAGAGAGCTATTCTTTATGTACTCGATGGCTCAAACCAAAGCCATCAATGTAGCTGCCTTTGCAGCACACTATCTGGGCAGAGTCGGCCGAGCAAACTCCGGAGGCATATCCGTAGGGGGAATGATCACCCAAATCGCTGAGCATTTCGGGTATCAAGTTGTTTTACTCGAAGACACGCCAATTGCAGATAACACAAAAATTGACATGTCTGCTCTAATTTCACAAGGTATGATTGATGTTGCCCCTACTTACTATTTTGTATTTATCCATAAGAGGTTTATCATCGCTCTGTCGGATTCGGACAGAGTTGCTATTACTGACTGTGCTAATTGGTTGTATGTGAGCGCCGACCCCAATACGGATGAAGGCCACGAAACTGACCATTTTACTGCAGGGGAGCAATTTGTGGATGACCAGGTGGAAGGAACGGAAATAGATGAGGAAGATCCTCAAGCACCTCCTGAGCAGTTTGTCCCACCGCATCAGGAACCCACCCAATAGGTGGCGGGTTCTTAATCTTGGTTAACTGACCAATGGAGCTGGGTACAAACCGAGATAGGTAACTTGAGAACTGAACAACAACGACAAGGCATCGAGCAAGCCCGTCAAGGAGCGATGTTGGATGAGATGAGCAGCATGATGCGACAGTTGATGTTGCATTTCCTGCAACCACCTCCTCAATAAGATCATGTGAGTGTTATCCTTCGCTCTTGTTCAAAAACATTGTGGACAATGTTGAGTTCAAGTGTGGGTGAGATTTTATGTCTTTTATTAGTATTTGGTTATTGTGTTATTTTTACTTTTCTATTCTAGATTTAATTTGTCTGTCGAAGGTACATTATGCTGCAAGTGTGTCAAGTCTGTGTTGACAGGTTGGAAATAGTAATGATCACGATTGAGAGTGGATGAAAGGATCACACCACTCACCATGGCTTGTTGTGAAGAATCTCCCTAGAAAGTGACACTGTTGAAAGTAAAGATCGGACGCAACGTAGACAACTTAACCGACACGAGTATCCTGTACATTCTGAAGTAGGAAAGCAATCACATTTAATTAATGAGTACTGTGGATCCCGTCAAAGCGGAACCAAACCAAGTGATTCATAAAAGGTCAAACACATTGATCATCATGAGCGTCATTCAGGTTTGTCTTTATCACTCTAAATTTGCATAGACTATCTGGGACTGTCACTGCATGATACACACACTGAGGCACGTTGTTTGTAATTAACCCCGAGCCTTTCTAGCCATCCCGAATAATTATATCCATCGTTAACCCCATTTGAGCCTATATCCTTTTTTTTTGTTTAAACACCATAAATGTAACCATTGGCCAAAACACTTCCTCACCCTGTTCAGAGTCATGATAATGCATTCAAAGTTGTGTTGAAAAGCTAAGTTTGGGGTAAAAACCCCAAAAGCTCCCAAAGCCCAAGAAAATGCAAAAACAAGAGAAAAAGAAAAAAATTGATGAATCAAGAAAAAGAAAGAAAAATAAAAAAATAGACAACTCGAAGATTCAAAAGAAAGAAGCACGGAAAAGGGCAATCGATGAAAAAGAAATAAGAAAAGAAAACCGAGGAAATAAAAGAAACAAACACAGGATGTAACATCGACTCTGAACCAAAAGCCACTTGTTTTCCTTTTTAATAATCCGTACCCTAACCCAAGCCAAGCTATAACCCGAAAGACCTCAAAAGTGTGTGTGTTATGTGTAGGTGATGAGAAAAGAGAAACTATTCAAACTTGTGAGTGATATTGCATACTTTGAATTATGAGTGTAAACAGCTTACCCCCGAGAGAATTGGTGAGAATGTGATATAAGCTGACAGGTGAAACAGTGCTTTGAAGTGGAAGTGTGAATAATGACTTACGAGGATAGGAAGGACTTGTGGAAGGAAAAGGGAAGACGTTAGCGAATGATCTCAGCAGTGGTGGAAAACATGAAGAATTCTGGGAAGTGATAATGAAACATTACTTAGGACAAGCAATGAGCTAAGTTTGGGGTTGTGATCAGTCACCATTTACATTGAGTTTTCATTACTGATCCGACACGAAACAGAGGCATTTGACACACTGTGCAAGCATTTATGGTACATTTCGAGTTAGTTTTACTTCCGTCATTTGATTTAAGCATTTTTAATCTTTGTTATGTTTTCCTTTTTATTGTCGTGATTTTATGCGTGGGATAACTGTGTTTTTGTCCAACAGATCCAGGTAGAAAAACTAGAGAACTCAAAACGAGACAGTGCTAGATTCCGGCAAGCAAAGGAGCAGAAAACCCCGGTACAGGAGGCCTGACACGGGCCATGTCAGGGCAAGGGAAGACAAGTGAAGAAAACAGTAGTCTGACACGGCCACCCGTGTCAGCTGACACGGGCCGTGTCAGGCAGTATCCTCAACCGTGTCACCCCTGCTAGGGACGTGTTATCCAGAACAGTAGGCTGACACGGCCACCCGTGTCAGCTGACATGGGTCATGTCAGCCCAAGCCCAAAAATCCAGTTTTCTCGGGCTTTTCGTTCATCGGGCTTTTTAGAGATATCTTTGGACCTGTCCAACTGCTGTTGGGAATTTTCACTATAAAAGAAGGTCTTCCGCTACAGGAAAAATCATCTTGGAATACGGAAAAACACAGTATTGTGAAGCAATCAAGTATTATAGAGATCAAGGCATTCAGAGAGCTGAAGATATTCATGAGCGGGAGCGATTGAAGATCAAAGTCATCCAATTACTTGTAATGCGTAATTTTTATCTTGAATTTATTTTAAACAATATGAGTAGTTAAATCCCCCAATGCTAGATGGTGTCCCTGATTTTGAATTGTAATAAATTTGAGTTTACATTTGCATTTATAATATTGTTTTTACGATAACCTTTTGATGTGTTTATTGCTTTCTCTTTCGGACCAATTGAGATTGATTTGTGGTTATCAATTAGGTTGGACCGCCATTGATAAGGTTTTCATAAGGTTACTCTACAGTAGATATCACCTAGGACTAGGGATACCCTGTATGAACCAGAGTATTCTTGATATTCTACAGCTTAACTTCACCCTAATTGGCTATAGACATAGGAATTAGGGTAGATTGATTAAAGGTTTTCTCACCAAGGACATGGGAGAAAATACCCTTGAGAACTGATATTAATTGATATTTGTTGATGCAATAGTGACTCAGAGTTGTTACAGGGATAAATCTTACACCTTCCCTGGCATTGTTCCTTTCTCTCTATAAACCCTTATTTTCATCCTTCTTTACAATTACTTTTATTATTATATTTTTACACTTAAAAACCAACTTAATACTTTTTGTTTAATTGAATGGTAATTTAAACTCAATATTAACTTGCAGTCCTTGAGATCGACATTTGGGGAATTTCCCCATTATTACTATAAAAGGAAAAATAGTACACTTGCTATTTTCCCGATCAGATAGTAAGAAGGACCATTGTCATGAGTAGCCAAGTTATGAGAGACAAGCCAAATGGAGATCCTAGGAGCTTGAATGTATATTTGTTTTGATTGCTTGTTGCTTGCTAAGTCCAAAGGAAAGGAGCATCTTGAATCATCTCTATGATTTCAAGAAAAGGAACTCCAAGGGTTTTATCTCTTCTCTTATCTTTGTATCCTTTAGGACTAGCCCTTCTTTTCTTCTTCTCACTCTAACCCAAGTCAAACTCTTTTTGTGCAAACTTTGACATTGATTTCAAACTAGAAACCTAGGCCTTATGCCTTTGACTTTTCAAAATCTTTTCATTTATACTCATTGTGAATGAATCTTAATCATACTTTGACTTCATTTTTGTAAATACTTCTAACTTGTAAATACAACTCACTTCAAGTTGTTTTTGTGGTTCCAATGGACACCTTTTCTAAAACCTTTTCATAAACATTAGTCATAGGTTTGAGTTATCATAGTGGTTGATGTAAACCTCACCTTATCCTTAGTTATTGGACTATAAGTCTTTCATACTTATTATAGGGTTAACCCCTCACTAGTATGTTGAAGCTCTCCTCACATGGTGGATTGTTTGTTTAGGTTGAGTTTTCTCCCTTTGATAACAAAAGACCTTAAGGCTTTTGACCAAATTAATTCACCAATCTTTTGAGATTTTTACCCCAAACTACAAGGTTTTAATCCTACCTTTGTGATGGTACGTAGGCAATGGGTTTATCCATTCAAACAACAAAATTGTAAATATAATCTATTCTCTTCTCATCCCCCCAATCTTTTTCACATATTTTCACAAATACCAACCTACAACACACACATTTGCAAAAAGAGGTTCCCTTAGAGTACTAAGGATGTTTTGGGTGCTTAAAACCTTCCCATTTCATAACCAACCCCCTTACCTAGATCTCTGACATTTTTATTAGTTTTTGATTTGATAA
Source organism: Lathyrus oleraceus (assembly GCF_024323335.1). Taxonomy (NCBI): domain Eukaryota; kingdom Viridiplantae; phylum Streptophyta; class Magnoliopsida; order Fabales; family Fabaceae; genus Lathyrus; species Lathyrus oleraceus. Next base: position 405,034,029 of record NC_066585.1, read on the forward strand.
AACTTCTTACTTGGTTTTTGTTCGCTTTTTAACCTTTCCTTTGGATAAATAAAAGTGCGGTGGTGACTCGAATTGTATGTTTACTTTTGATTTAGTCAATAAATCTAAAGGTAACGAATACCCTGCTACAGTGACTCGTGTCCCTTAGCATGCTTCGTGGAGTACCCATCAACTTTCTTTATGGTCATCCAGTTACGGAAAATGTTTGATCAACAATAAGGCACTCGACTCTAGATCTAGGGTCCATAGTGGTTTCAGGTCGAAGGGTGGTATACACCATTATCACCATGAGAATAACTTATGACACTTTGTATCACATTCTATATAGTATTCTCATAACGTGTCGATCCAGTATAAATATTACTCATAATATTCATACCTATGTTTAAGACTTGATAACTCCTTATCCATGATCCATGAGATGTGATCATCAGTCTATATACATAGTAGTCTTAATGCTTTAATGTTATCCCACTTCACAATAAAGCTCGACTATGGATACTTTAAGAATAGTTTTCTTATGTTTAATGTGATCTCATGATTAAGTCACACTTGGTACATTAAACAGACTATCTATTCTAGGGACTTTATTAGACAAACATAATAAAGAAAAAGCCTTTTATTATTAATAAATAATTCGATACAAGTAGCAAAAGTATTGGCCTCTAGGGTTTACACCAACAATCTCCCACTAGCATTAGAGTCAATCAGGCATACCCCTAATGCCCATTGATCTAGTATGACCATCATGCTTCTGCTGCGCAAGAGGCTTTGTCAATGGGTCAACAATATTGTTAAGTGTAGGTACTCTGTATATTTCCACATCTCCTATATCTATTATCTCTTGAATGAGGTGATAATGCCTAAGTATGTGTTTGGATCGTTGGTGAGATCTAGGTTCCTTAGCTTGTGCGATAGCACCATTGTTATCACAATAGAGACCAATGGGATCCACAGTGCTATGAACTATGCCAAGTTCACTAATGAACTTTTTGATCCAAACAACTTCCTTTGTTGCACTTGAGGCAGCAATGTACTCGGCCTCGGTTGTAGAATCAACAACTGTATCTTGCTTTAAACTTTTCCAGCTCACAACACCACCGTTTAAGCAAAACACACAACCAGACTGCGATCTAAAGTCATCCTTATCTGTCTGAAAGCTAGCATCGGTGTATCCAATTACAGCCAGCTCTTCCTGACCTTCATATATCAAGAATGAGCCCTTAGTCCTTCTCAAATACTTAAGGATATTCTTGACAGCTACCCAATGAGCATCACCAGGATCAGATTGGTACCTACTCGTTGCACTTAAAGCATACGAGACTGTAGTGGGAAATTCATGATCATCAAGCTATTGACAAGTTAGAGATCAATTAAAAAGAGTCGCCACCGCGCTTTTATTGTTTCCAAGGGAAAATGGAAAAAGTACGAACAAAACCCAAATAGTAAGAAGTTTTCAAATAAAAAACTAATAAAAATCAGAGATCACAGGTAAGGGGGTTGGTTACACAGAGGGAAGGTGTTAGCACCCAAAGTGTCCTAGGTACTCCTAGGAAGCCCTTTTTGTGTGCATATGTATTTTGTACAAAGTGATGTTTACAAGCAAATAGAATGGGGGGATGAGAAAAGAATTCATTAATTATATTTTTGTGTTTGACAAGACCTTCGGTCTTGTGCCTACGTACCAACATAAAACTGAGGGATCAAAACCTCGTAGTTCGTGCTATAAATTTCAAAAATAAGTGTGTTGGTTTTAACAAAATGTAAGTTTGAAAGGCACAAAGGCCTGAAAATGGTTTGAATGAGTTAGTTCTTTTTGGCTTTTTGAAGGTTTAAGTCAAGTATAGTTAATTTCATTTACAAGTTTGATTTAAGAAAATAAGTTTGAAAATGCAATGGCATAAGGCCAAAGTTTCTATCTTTTTGCAAAAAGTGGTCAAAGTTTAAAACAAAAGGTAGTTCACACAAAGAAGGTTTTGAAAATGGAGGGAGATATTTTGAAATTAAAGAAATGGGGAGAAGATGAAGAGACTACCCTATGCACAAAAATTTAAAAGTTTAAAGTTGAAAAGATTTGACCAAATGGGAGCAATCCAATAGACAAGTATGTCAATAGAAACCCAGAATTCCCTTGGACTTTTAGAATCAAGCAACATACAAATCGACAATTATATCAATCTTGAAGAGAAAAGGCATCAAATAAAGATGGCCTTGTCCAAGCTTATCCACTTCATGATCTTCTTCAAAATAGTCTATGTAGCAGATGAATTCCATAAGTCACAGGTTCAACATAACAACTTAACAATGATCAATGTTACAGATGAACTGGAGAGATCTTGAATGATGTATCAGATGAATTTCACATTGCAAGTACTTAGTTCTTCAACAAATTGGCATTGGCCAAGTCCATTAGCAAAGGAATGTTGCCTAAATTCTAAGTCCAATTGGGCAAGATCCAAACAACAGTCCACTCAAAAGTCTTTTAGGGTTTTTGTTGCTATTATGTACATTAATGGTCAAAGACCAAACAAGCAAACAAAGTAACACAAACAAAATAATATCACACAATATGGTCCAAGTGGACAAAGTGAAAATTACATTAACATAAACAATTAGAATGATATGTATAATGTCAAGTGATAATAGAATACTAAAAGTAAATTGCATTAAAGTAAAGACTTGAAATTAAAAGTTAATGGTTAGTAAGTTAGTAGTTAGTTTTTTTTTGCTTTTTTGATTTCAAGACATTCTTGGGAGAACACTCAACCCACTTGCCACAAGCATGGATCCTTGAATCAAAACATCTTCCAAAGGAGGGAAAGAAGGCCAAGTTTCCACACAATACCATGGAAGAGGGGAGACTTACAATCTCACTAACTAGAATGCTTATGACTTTTATGTCACAAATTTAGCGCTATGTTAAGAAATCGTAATTGGACTTATATAGAAGTCACAACTATTTGAGGCCGGGCAATAGACTTTTGGTGTTAATGCATGTTAGAGACATAGTATAACGAATTATGCTCATTAAACATACCACACAGAAAAAATATGCAAAAGGTGTGGCCTAATCTCATCCATACTCATGTTAATCTTTCAATCAACTAGCATTAGGACTTTGAGATGTCATTGGCCAATTGAAAATGAATGTATGAAGAAGGAGAATTAGATGAAGAGGGAAGGGTAGATGAGATCAAAAATTGGTCAAAGGAGGACATTTACCAAATTAATATTATTCATTCATTTTGCGAGATGGAATGTACATTCCATCAATCCCCTAAATCCAATAATATTAACTTGACAAAGTCAAATCAAACTTGACCAAGCCCCAACAACAAATAAGAAACTCAATTAAGTCAATACAAATGGTCAACACAATTAAAATGGCATTTATTCAATAAAAAATAATAAAATAATGCATTAAATTCAAATATGTTTTGTCCAAATCCTAAAATCTCATCAAAACATCAAATAAATGGCCATGAGATTTATCATAGGTCAAACAAGGTCAAAGGACCTTGGAGAAAAAATTTCATAATTTTTGGACATTTAAAAATATTTTTAAATAATTAAAAACAAATGCAAAATCAATTAATTCATGAAAAATATCAATAATGATCCAAAAATTAATTTTAATTCAGAATATGAAAGAGAATTTTTTTTGAAATTTTTTGGTGAAAGTCCCATATTTTTTGGATCAATATTAAATTTATTATGAATTATAGAAGAAAATGATATTAAAAGGAAATTCAGAAAATCCAAAAATACGTGGACCATCAGATCTCCCTCATTAATTGAGGCGGCAGATCTGATGATCCAAAACACGTGTTCCACCAATGTCCTAGTCAAACGCGCTGTAACATGAGTAATCACAAGGAACGACTAAGATTAAAACGTGGAACATGGATCATACGGTTCAGACTCAAGACACCTCATCACCGGAGCCAGAGCTCCGGTTGTCTTCTCCGGTGAGATTCACCGGACTGGTCAACATGAACCATCACCAAAATGCAAAACAGGGACATGATTTTAAAGAGAAAACATCACTGAGCACGAATATCACATCAAATTCATCCAATTCTAAATATATTGAGAGATATGTGGAATTGAAAAATGAGGTTCATGATCTGAGTTGCTTTGATTTGGCCTCAAAGTAACTCAATCTTCTTGCCTACATTGGTAGGACTTCAGACAATTCAAGAATCAATGGAATTGAGCAAGAATAAAGGAGAATCGAAGAGTTTAAAATTTCTGCAAATTACCTTCAATGGATGTCTGAGCTTGCTAGATCTTGATCTGAATCGTGCTTGGCTTCACTTCACTTGCTTGCAGGAGAGGAATGGAAAGGCTTAGAATCAATGGACTCCTGGAGAATTGAATTCCAAAACAGTGGAGATTCAAGCTCAAATTCAAATGAATTTATCAGGGTTATTCTCTTAGAATGAAGGGTTTGCAATGGGGATTCAAAGCTGGCGCAATGTGTGTGTGAATTCTGAGCATAAGGGCTTCAATTTATAGAGAAATCAAATGATATTTGCACACTCTTCCACTTTCCAAATTTGGTAAAATGATGATGCCATGCTGCATGGGCGCGTATAGCCCCATGGAATGATGGCTTGAAAGTCCAAATGAATGATCAGATGCTTTGAAGATGGATTGGATTGCAAGGTACATGTGCATTATCACTTGAAGATTGATCCATGCCAAATGATGTCAGTCTGTTTAAACCATGCGCAACCTATGCATTTCTCATCCAATGATTTTGATCTCTTTGGAAAGGTGAGATCAAGAGGAACAAGTTTGATGTTGAACACTTTTTCATTTGGAGCTTGGAGCTTGGAACTTGGAGATATTTGAGGTGGAAGTTTGGAAAAATTTGACATATCAAAATTTTTCTAAGTGTCAAGCCATATGTCTCAATATTCCACCTTGCTTAACTTTTTATGGGAGCCTCAAATGAGAAACGTGTCTTCATCGAAGTTGTAGTTCTATAAAAGACCTTTAAAATGGTCACCAATTTCATGTCATTTGTATTTGAAATGATAGAGTTATGCATTTTTGAAGTTTGGAAAAATCACTTGATCAATGGTATAGGTCAAAAGTGACCTATAATGTAGCCTCATATCACATGTTCAAAGAAGTTGAATTAGCTCCCACTTCAAACATAAAAGTTGCATTAGACACAATGAATTTGATTTTGCAACTTGGAAATCTTTCATCTTACAAAAATTGAGCAAGTTATGGCCTTGGGAAGTTGACTTTCAAATTAGGGTTTAGACAGAATGACCTATAATGTTTCAACATAGAAAATGACTTTCCAAGCAAAACTAGCTCTTGGTCTCAACATGAAAGTTGTTTATAATGTCATTTATAGTAAGTTTTCTCTTAGAATCATTTTTATATGGTGAAAATTGTAGGAGATATGGTCTAGGGAGACCCAATTTTGATCAGATGAATTCATCTGGCCAACCACCATCAACCAACTTGCTAGCTTTCATTTATCTTGACTTTATTGGCTCATGGTAGATCATATATGCATAATATGATGAATTTTGAAGTACCCCTTGAGAAATTTGATCAATTAGTGAGATAGCTTGTTGGAGAAGTTACTCAAGATACCCAGTCAAACTAGGGTTTCCAAGGCAAATCACCCTCAAACTCTTGAAGCAAACTTGATCAATATAACATGTAGAGAACATTGGGACTCATATATGTTGTTTATAACCATTATTGAATCAATTCTTGGTTGTACTCTTTGTTCATGAGGGTCTCAAACCCTAGATGTGATCTTGATGAATCAATGAGATCATGCCCTTCCTACAAAAGAGTTAGATAAATACAAAAACATATTTTTGGTATTTTGGTTAATAAAAATGATAATATACAAGTGTGATATAATCACAAAATGCTTGGTGATCTCTCCCAAAACAAACCCAATGAAAGAGGGGGTAAGGAGGATGCCAAGGTATGATCCCAATGCTTATGCTTTTGATGGAATTGCATGAGGGATCTTAGGGTCAAAATTGGGGTCTTACAGCTGCCCCTATTTAAGGACATTCTAACTGAGGAGGCGAAGGTTAAAATCTTCGGCTCGACTCAGTAGAATGATGCATATGATTTGAATGCAAAAGTAAATGCTCTGTGGGGGAATATTGCCACAAAGGAAAAATAAATCAGAGAGACCGAAAGTCCGCAAAAGTATAATGCATTCCATAGGGAAAACTCATTGGGGAGACAGAGATTCTGAGGGGATAACAGGGACTTATGCGTAGGCCAGGCTACGACGTAAAAGTACTGGGGACTCGAGGATATCCATATAAAATGGAAAGACTCAGCCGGGGAAACAAACAACAACGCCTGCAGGGGATACGAATAAGTCAAGATAAAACTGAAATACCCGATTCGTGCAGGGGAACATCAATTTCATTACGGAAATGCGCACTTAACTTAACTGGGGAAGAAATAAACTTCAACACAGGAGGAGTAGAAATCCATTATCCACTACCTGTTATTAGGTAAGGAGATAATAAAAATCTGACAAAGAGAACATCCGTCATCGGTTAAGATGAACATATCAAGGATGACTCGCTGAGGAAAAGTCATGAGGGAATATGCGTTACCAGTTACTGTGTAAGAATAACCTTGCTAGGGAAAAACTGCAGAAAATAGGATTTACAACTACCAGTTATTGGGCAGAAGACCAAAGGGGTGAGAGTATTCGTCATCGGTTAGGATGAACATATCAAGGATGAACTCAACAGGGAAGAAAATCCGTCATCGATTAGGATAAACATATCAAGGATAGACTTGCCTGGGAATGTCAATGAGGATACCCGTCATCGGTTAGGATGAACATATGAAGGATATACCAACTGAACAAGAAGGGGAATTACATCTATCGAAAACTGGATAGAAAACCGTCGGAGAGAGAGTCCGTCACCGGTTAGGATGAACATATCAAGGATTAACTCTGCGAGGGGACAAAGTAGGATTTATAACTACCGGTTATTGGGTAGAAAACCAATCAAAGAGCAAATCCCTCACCGGTTAAAGTGAACATATCAAGGATAGACTCTGAAAAGGGGAATAAAAGCAGGGATTACATCTATCAGTTACTGGATATAATACCAAGAGAGAGAAAATTCGTCACCGATTAGGGTGAACATATCAAGGATTGACTCTGCATAAAAGAAAAATAGGATTTACGACTACCGGCTACTAGGTAGAAAACCAACGAGGAGAAGGAAACCCGTCATCGGTTAAGATGCACATATCAAGGATTAACTCTCTGGGGAACAAAAGAGTAGGAATTACAACTACCTTTTTACTGGGTAGAATACCAAAAGTGAGAATATCCTTCACTAGTTAAAGTGAACATATCAAGGATAGACTCTACGGGGGAAGAAAAGATATCCGTCACCGGTTAGGATGAACATATCAAGGATATATTTTTCGAGGAATATATCCATTAAGGATACTGCTGAGAAGAAAAAGGGTACTTCTGTCGAGTATTGGGCAAGAAGTAGCAAACCACCAACCAAGAAAAATATTACTAGTTACTGGGTAATAGACTCTTAGGGGACCAAGATATCTATCTAGGTAAGAGCTAGAAAGAAAAGGGTCAATCAAGACTCAACCCAAATGAGGACATAACTCAAAGGGAGTAATTCCATCCAGAAAATTTGCTGGAGAGGAAACTGAAATAACAATCATCCACGAGGAACAAACTCAGTGGGGAAATAGAGAAATGTTAAAGTCTTTTCTTCTTAGGGGCTGACGCTCTACAATTGAAAGAGGACAGACACCAAGTTTGGTATGGGGATAAAGTACCGCCACAACAGAGAATGAGAATCTCAAACAAATCAAATATGAAGATGCAGGATATGCAAATCATGAAATTATATGAATGTATATGAATATGTATATATGATGATTATGCTGACAAAACGATCGCAAAGGATATAGAGGTGTCGCAAAGAAAATGAACCACCGGTACAATCCTCGGTCATTCCACAAATCATGGAGACAAATTGCTGGAGAACAGAGAGATCAACATCCCAACGACTCATCCCTGGCCGGGAAAGGAGATCTGCTGAGGATAAAACTTCCAAACTGTAGGGAATTTTAGGTCAACACCATAAAAATGGGAGACAACCCTACTGGGGAAGTATGGCAAGTAACTACATTCTGCTTCGCAACATTTTCTTCTCCATTGCATGGGGAAGAGATAACATTCAAAAGTTTCGGAGGAACATGAATTTTATCGGCATAAATTTGACACTTGTGGCACTTCTACACAAACTTGCAACAGTCAGATTCCATTGTCAGCCAATAGTAACCTGCTCGCAACATTTTCTTCTCCATTGCATGTCCATTGGAATGAGTACCAAAGGAACCTTCATGCACTTCGGTCATCAACAAGTCTGCTTTGTGTCTATCCATGCATCTGAGCAAAACCATGTCGAAGTTTCTCTTGTACAGTATATCACCATTCAAGTAGAAATTGTCAGCTAATCTTCTCAAAGTCTTCTTATCTTTCAAAGATGCCCCAGGCGGGTAAATATGACTTTGAAGGAAACATTTGATATCATAATACCACGGCTTCTCGTCTTTGATATCTTCAACAGCAAATACATGAGTTGCCCTATCAAGACGCATCACATATAAGTTGGGAACTTCATTCCAATACTTCACTATAATCTTTGATGCCAACATTACAAGAGCATCTGCCATCCTGTTTTCATCTCGGGGGATATGATGAAACTCAACCTTGGTAAAGAAAGTTGAAATCCTCCTCACATAATCTCTATATGGTATTAAATTGGGTTGATTCGTCTCCCATTCTCCTTTGATCTGATTCACAACCAAAGTTGAATCACTGAAGACATCCAAATACTTGATTTTGAGATTCATGGACTCTTCAAGCCCCATAATGCAAGCTTTATATTTTGCCATGTTGTTTGTACACTTGAAAGTTAATCTAGCTGTAAACGGTAGATGCGTTCCTTGAGGAATAATAATCATTGCCCCAATGTCATTTCCATATTGATTAACAAGCTCCATCAAATACCATGCCCTAACGGGAACCAGGCTCTGGCCCTTCTTCTAGCAATGGTTCATCACAATCTTTCATTTTTAAGTACATAATCTCTTCATCAGGAAAGTCATACTGTACTGACTGGTAATCTTCAATTGGTTGGTGAGCCAAATGGTCAGCCAAGATACTACCTTTGATTGCTTTCTGAGATCGGTATTCGACATCATACTCTGATAACAGCATCTGCCAACGGGCAATCCTCCCTGTTAGAGCAGGCTTTTCAAATATATATTTGATTAGATCCATTTTGGATATCAACCAAGTGGTATGATTCAACATATACTGACGCAGACGCTTAGCAGCCTAAGCCAATGTGTAACAAGTCTTCTCAAGCATTGAATACCGAGTCTCACAGTCGGTGAACTTCTTATTGAGGTAGTAAATTGCAAATTCTTTCTTTCCAGTCTCATCTTGCTGACCAAGAACACAACCCATACTATCTTCTAGAACAGTCAAATACATGATCAATGGTCTTCCTTCAACAGGTGGAGACAGAATCGGAGGTTCAAGCAAATACTCTTTGATACTGTCAAAAGCTTTCTGGCAGTCTTCGGTCCAATCACAAGACTGATCTTTCCGAAGAAGCTTGAATATAGGCGCACATGTGGCAGTCATGTGGGAAATGAATATGGAAATATAATTCAAGCGACCGAGAAAATCTTTGACTTGCTTCTCAGTTTCGGGCGCATGCATCTCTTGTATTGCTTTGACCTTGGCAGGATCAACTTCAATACCCTTCTCGTTGACAATAAAGCCCAACAACTTACTAGAACGAACACCAAAAGTACACTTATTGGGATTCAAGCGGAGTTTATACTTCCTCAAACGCTGGAATAGCTTCAACAAATGCTCAACATGTTCCTCTTCATCAATCGACTTAGCAATCATGTCATCGACATATACTTCAATCTCTTTATGCATCATATCATGAAAAAGAGTAGTCATTGCTCTCTGGTAAGTTGCACCAACATTCTTTAGATTGAAAGGCATCACTCTATAACAGAATGTTCCCCAGGGTGTAATGAATGTGGTCTTCTCCATATCCTCGGGTGCCATCTTAATCTAATTATATCCGGAAAATCCATCCATAAATGAAAAGACTTTGAATTTAGCAGTATTGTCTACCAACATATCAATGTGTGGTAGAGGGAAATCATCTTTCAGACTGGCTTTATTCAAATCTTGATAGTCAACACATATGCGGACTTTTCCATCCTTTGGCACTGGCACAATATTGGCCACCCATTACGGATACTCAGCAGTCACAAGGAACCCGACATCAATCTGATTATGAACTTCCTCTTTGATCTTCACAGCCATATCAGGATGCGTTCTTATCAGCTTTTGCTTTACTGGCGGGCATTCTGGCTTCCACGGCGATCTATGCTCCACAATATCAGAATCCAACCCAGGCATGTCTTGATAGGACCAGGCAAACACATCTGAATACTCTCGAAGAAGATCAATCAACCCCTTCTTAGCATTTGGACACAGTTGTAATCCTCCTCGCATAATCTCTGTATGGGATGAGGCCAGGCTGATTCATCTCCTATTCACCCTTAATCTGATTAACAACAAGGGCCGAATCGCCATAAACATCAAGATGTTTGACCCTAAGATCAATAAATTCTTCCAAACCCATAATACAAGCCTCATACTCCGCCATATTATTCGTGCATTTGAAAGTTTGCCTTGCTGTAAAAGGAAAATGTGTGCCTTGAGGAGTAATAATCATTGCCCCAATACCATTTCCATATTGATTAACAACACCATCGAACACCATGCCCCAACGGGAACCAGGCTCTGGCCCTTCGTCGAGCGTAGGATCATCACAACCTTTCATTTTCAAATACAGAATCTCCTCATCAGGGAATTCGTATTCAGTATCATACTCAGATAACAACATCTGCCAACGGGTAATCCTCCCAGTTAAAGCAGGCTTCTCAGAGATATACTTTATCGGATCCATTTTGGATATCAACCAAGTTTTATGATTCAACATATACTGGCGTAAACGCTTAGCAGCCCAAGCCAGAGCACAACATGTCTTCTCAAGCATTGAGTACCGAGACTCACAGTCGGTGAACTTCTTACTCAAGTAGTATATTGCATATTCTTTCTTTCCTGATTCATCTTGCTGACCAAGGACACAACCTATGGAATCATCAAGCACAGTCAAGTACATAATCAATGATCTCCCTTCAACAGGTGGAGATAGAATTGGAGGCTCCGACAAATATTCTTTGATACCATCAAAGGCCTTTTGGCAATCGTTGGTCCAATCATGACGCTGATCTTTCTGGAGGAGCTTGAATATAGGCGCACATGTGGCAGTCATGTGGGATATAAATCTCGAAATGTAGTTCAAGCGGCCAAGAAAACCTCAGACTTGCTTCTCAGTTTTGGGCGCAGGCATCTCCTGTATTACTTTGACCTTGGCAGGATCAACTTCAATACCTCTCTCGGTGACAATAAAGCCCAATAACTTGCCGGAGCGGAGCTTGTTCTTTCTCAAATGCTAGAAAAGCTTCAACAAGTGTTCTACATGTCCAACTTCCGATTTCGAATTTGCGATCATATCATCAACATACACCTCGATCTCTTTATGCATCATATCATGAAACAAGGTAGTCATAGAATGCTGATACGTGGCTCCAACATTCTTCAAACTGAAGGGCATCACTCGATAACAGAATGTTCCCTAAGGTGTTATGAATGTTGTCTTCTCCATATCCTCGGGTGCCATCTTAATCTGATTATAACCGAAAAATCCGTCCATAAATGAAAAGACATTGAATTTAGCCGTATTGTCTACCAACATATCAATGTGTGGTAGAGGAAAATCATCTTTTGGACTAGCTTTATTCAAGTCACGACAATCCACACACATTCATACTTTTCCATCTTTCTTAGGCACAAGCACAATATTGGCCACCCATTGAGGATATGTAGAAGTCACCAGAAACCCCCGCATCAATTTGCTTCTGAACTTCTTCTTTACTCTTCACTGCCATATCAGGATGCATTCTTCTGAGGTGTTGCTTCACTGGCGCACACTTGGGCTTCAACGGCAAGAAATGTTGCACGATATCAGTATCTAGACCAGGCATGTCTTCGTACGACCAGGAAAAGACGTCGACATATTCTCGTAGCAACTCAATCAACCCTTTCTTCACAGACTCTTCAAGGAGTGCCCCAATCTTCACTTTACGAATGCAGTCTTCAGACCCCAAGTTGACTGTTTCCAGATTCTCAAGATGTGGCTGATGATCTTCTCCTCGTGCTCAAGCAGACAGGTAATCTCATCAGGAATCTCTTCAATATCATCTTCTTCTACCTCAAATACAGGGAACTCAAAGTTGGGAGATGGTGTTGGATCATTATGTTCAATGGGTTTGATTAACCTGCATAATGATTTTGAGTCTAAAAGAGATTTCAGAATTCAAACAAGGCAAATCATTGTGCAGATGAAAAGTTGATTTTATTCTCTTTTTAGGGTTTTATGGTGATCACCAATTTCATGCAAAAAGGAAAAAAGGAAAAACAATTTGAGAAAACAAACATTTAACATGCGATTTTTGAATGAATATCATTGTATTAATCAAATTATGCCAACAATGTCTTCACTTCTCCTTTTGGCATGGGAGAAGGGTTTTTAAACAAAATGAACACATTACATTGACTTATGGATAACTGTTGGAACATCAACAGCGACCCAATTATTGCAGATTCCTCCAGGTATGACAAAATTGCCAAGATCTTCCTCTTCATCATCTTCAACAATGGCAGCAGCTTCTTGATCTTCAACGGTATGGATGAAACCTCCACTCTAGAACAACCCAAGATCATTGGAAACACCAAAAGAGTAACCTATGCCAGCTCGAGACTTATTATCTTCCAATTTGATCATTTTCCCATAACCAGTAGTTGCACCATGCTCAATGGCCAACTTCGCATCATTATAGGAAACAAATGAAGAAAGTCCTTTCCTCGAAGGCTCAGCAATAGACAAGGCTTGGAACGGAGTCCCAACCTCATCCTCAGCATCAATGTAGGAAAAGGAAGATAAATGACTGACTAAGAGATCCTTCTCTTCCCCTATCACCACCAACTTCTTGTTCTTCACGAACTTCAACTTTTGGTGTAGGGTGGATGTCACGATGCCTGCCTCGTGAATCCATGGTCTGCCAAGCAAACAACTGTAAGACGGATGAATATCCATGACCTGGAAAGTGATTTGGAAATCACTAGGTCCAATCTTGATCGGGAGTTCTAATTCACCGATCACAGTTTTACGCGATCCATCAAACGCCTTCACTACCACTCCATTCTGCCTCATGGGAGGCCCCTGATAAGAAAGTTTAGCAAGAGTGGACTTTGGCAATACATTGAGTGATGATCCTGTGTCCACCAACACATTGGACAAGGCATCATCTTTACAGTTCATAGATATATGTAAAGCCAAATTGTGGTTTTTTCCCTCCTCAGGAAGATCGGCATCACAGAAGCTCAAATTGTTGCAGGCAGTTATATTTGCAACAATGCTATCAAACTGCTCAATTGTGACATCGTGGTCCATGTATGCCACGTCCAACACCCTATGCAAAGCTTCGCGGTGTGGCTCAAAATTCATCAACAAAGATAAGACAAATATCTTTGGTGGAGTTTGAAGCAATTGATCAACAACATTATATTCACTCCTTTTGATGAGCCTCAGCATCTCATCACCATCCTCTTTCACAATGCCAGACTGGCCAACCAGGATAGGAGTATTATTATTTTTAACAGCAACATGGTCAACACCCTTCACAACAGGAATAAAATTATTTGAAGAAGAAGTCCCCACGGGACCGGCAGGATTAACAGCAGTCCTCTTCACGACGTCTTCATGGGATTTCGACTGAGCCGAGAAAACACGACCACTACGGGTCACTCCACTAACATCTGAAATACTCACCACAAAAGTAGAGGGCAACGACACCTCCTTTCCAACCTCCAGCATGACTGCGTTATATCGGTAGGGAACAACTTTGTCTGATACATACGGGACAGGGCCCGCTAGCTTGATCACAACAGTTGGCGATACTTTCTTCTTGCTTCCATCATATCTGATAACAACAGGCTCAGGAATTTTAAACACGGGGGTGATAACATCGACTTCGTCCTCATTATGATTCTGAAGTATTTCAATCATCCCTTGGTCCAACATTTCTAGGATGTCCCTTCTCACTTGACGGCATCCTCTCTCATTGATAGTGCATACCTAGCACCTATCATGATCATGCTCATAATGGTTGTGTTCACACAACAGCTTATGCGTCTCAACTAAGGATTTCCTTATGTCATTCACATAAAGGACTTTATACTTGCCAGGGCATCCCTGAACCATATTAACAGCTGCTTTCCCATGCTCGGGCAATGAGTTCTTCTTCACATTTGGACCTACGTCTTCAAAAAACAATATCCTACTTCTCACAAGGTCTTGCACCTTGGTCTTCAATGGATAGCAATTCTCCATATCATGTCCGGGAGCGCCAAAATGATACACACAATGGAGTTCGGGCTTGTACCACCACTGAGGATTGGTCGGTACAGCCGGAGGATCTCGTGGAGTTATCAGCTTCTTATCAATCAAGGAAGGATAAAGCTCAACATATGTCATCGGAATCGGGTCAAAAGTTACCCTCTTCCTCTCGTAGTTGTTGGTGCTAGTGTTATTATTGTTGCAAGGCTGGTAAGCCTGTTGCTATTGACAATGTTGTTGTTGTTGTTGTTGTTGTTGTTGTTGTTGATGATGAACTTCTCTGAAGGCAGGTGTTATATGAGCCACCTGGTGTTGGTTGACAGTCAGACGGACTTCCTTCCTCCTTACAGAGGGCCTTCGTTTAACATGAGAGGATACAACATGAGTCTCTTCCTCTTTCTTCCTAGCAAACCCTCCATACT
Organism: Lathyrus oleraceus; assembly: GCF_024323335.1. Classification (NCBI taxonomy): domain Eukaryota; kingdom Viridiplantae; phylum Streptophyta; class Magnoliopsida; order Fabales; family Fabaceae; genus Lathyrus; species Lathyrus oleraceus. Next base: position 405,049,072 of record NC_066585.1, read on the forward strand.
TCATTGCTGAGGAACCATCATCTCGAGATAAACGTCCTTCACGGACCCCTTCTTCTAGTCTCATCCCCATATTCACCATTTCGGTGAAGTCTTAGGGAGCACTAGCAATCATTCTCTCGTAATAGAAAGAGCTCAAAGTCTTTAGGAAGATCTTTGTCATCTCTTTCTCCTCCAGGGGTGGCACTATTTGAGCTGCCAGCTCTCACCATCTCTGGGCGTATTTCTTGAAGGTCTCCTTATCCTTCTGGGACATTGCCCTCAACTAGTCTCTGTTTGGAGCCATATCCACATTATATTTGTACTGCTTCACAAAAGCCTCGCCTAGATCGTTGAAACTGAGGATGCTTGCACTTTCCATCCCCATATACCAGCAGAGCACAGCACCTGTCAGGCTATCCTGAAAGTAGTGAATCAGCAGTTGGTCGTTGTCAGTCTGTGTTGACATCTTGCGAGCATACATCACAAGATGGCTGAGCGGGCATGCATTTCCCTTATACTTCTCAAAGTCAAGCACTTTGAATTTAACAGGGATTTTAACGTTGGGCACCAGGCACAACTCAGCAACATTTTTCCCAAAGAGGTCCTTACCCCTCAAAGTCTTCAGTTCCTTGCGCAACTTAAGGAATTGATCTTTCATTTCATCCATTTTTTCATATACGTTCGGGCCCTCAGACGGCTCAGAATGATAAATGGTGTCTTCAACACGGGGAAGGGTGTGCACGACGGGAGGTGGCACAGACATGACCGGGCTAGATGCTGGCATAGAAGCGAGAGTAGGAGCGAAGCCCTCTGGCATGAAATTGGATGGCATTCCCCAATGGAACCCAACTGGCATAGTCGGAGCGAAGTGGGCCGTTGCAGCTGTAGCGAGGTTTTCGTTACCTTTAGGTTTATTGACTAAACCAAAAGTAAACATACAATTCGAGTCACCACCGCACTTTTATTTTTCCAAAGGAAAGGCTAAAAAGCGAACAAAAGCCAAGTAAGAAGTTTTATCAAATCAAAAACTAATAAAAATTTCAGAGATCTGGGTAAGGGGGTTGGTTATGAAATGGGAAGGTTTTACGCATCCAAAACATCCTTAGTACTCTAAGGGAACCCTTTTTGCAAATATGTGTTATAGGTTGGTATTTGTGAAAATATGTGCAAAAGATTGGGGGATGAGAAAAGAATAGATTATATTTACAAGTTTTGTTGTGTGAATGGATGAACCCATTGCCTACGTACCATCACAAAGGTAGGATCAAAACCTCGTAGTTCGGGGCAAAAATCACAAAGATTGGTGAATTGATTTGATCAAAAGCCTTAAGGTCTTTTGTTATCAAAGGGAGAAAACTCAACTTAAACCAACAATCCACCATGTGAGGAAGGCTTCAACATACTAGTGAGGGATTAACCCTATAATAAGTATGGAAGACTTATAATCCAATCACTAAGGATAAGGTGAGATTCACATCAACCACTATGATAACTCAAACCTATGACTAATGTTTTTGAAAAGGTTTAATAGGGTGGCCATTGGAACCACAAAAACAACTTGAAGTGAGTTGTATTTACAAGTTAGAAGTACTTACAAAAATGAAGTCAAAGTAAGATTAAGATTCATTCACAATGAGTATTAGTGAAAAGATTTTGAAAAGTCAAAGGCATAAGGCCTAGGTTTCTAGTTTAAAACAAAGTCAAAGTTTGCAAGAAAATATTTTGGCTTGGGTTAGAGTGAGGAGAAGAAGAGAAGGGCTAGTCCTAAAGCATACAAAGATAAGAGAGAAGATAAAACCCTTGGAGTTCCTTTTCTTGAAATCATAGAGATAATTCAAGATGCTCCTTTCCTTTGGACTTAGCACATAATCAAGCAATCAAACAAATTAGATTCAAGCTCCTAGGATTTCCATTTGGCTTGTCTCTCTTAACTTGGCTATTCATGACAATGGTCTTCTTTACTATCTCAAGATGGAATCCCTATCACACAAGAGCAAACATCAAAAAGTTCACAACACAATAAGAGGGATGGACAAAGAATGAGTTTTGAAAGGAAGTCCTTTGAAGTCAACTTTTAAATTTAGCATTCTAAAGACATGAGGCCTAGTTGCTCTTAAACCAATTTAGAATTCTAAAGGCATGAGGCATAGTTGCTCTTGAACTCCTTTAAGCATGGGTAAGTCCTAATTCTAAGTCCTTTCTTGTTTTTGCATTAGGTTCATACAAAAAAAAAGCAAAACCAACATAAGACAACAATATATTTATATACAATAATGAGCTCAAATGAGCAAAAGGAAAATGGCATAAACATAAAATATATGCTCAAGTGATCAAAGTGAAAAGCAATATGAATAAATGAGCAAGAAGTAAATTGCATTAAAGTAAATTGCAAGAAATTAAATGCTCAAATTAAAGTTAGTGATTAGTATGGTTATGTTAATTTGTCATAAGACAATTTAGCGCTATGTTAAGCATTCGTAAGTGGACTAATGTAGTAGTCACACCTATCTGAGGTCGGTCAATAAAACTATAGGCAAATGAACACAAGTTAGAGATCATGACTAGTAAGCCAAGCTCCTAAAACTTACCATGCCAAAACAAAAGGGGAGAGGCCTTGTATGAACATTAGGTTTTTTTTTCTTGACCAAGAAGCAACCTATCTTGGACACAAAACAACTCACTTGATCTTGGATCAAGTTGAGTTTGGTTTGTGTAGCGGTGTATTCGTCGCTATATGATCTATCGATTAAACCATAAGCAAGGTATACAATGAAATTTCGAGTCGCCACCGCACTTTTATTTATCCAAAGGATTGGCTAAAAAGCGAACAAAAGCCTAAGAAGTTTTACACGTAGAAAACTAATAAAAAGATCAGAGAGTCTGGGTAAGGGGTAAATTACGCAATGGGAAGGTGTTAGGCACCCACTACGTCCTAGGTACTCCTAGGGAGCCCTTTTCACACTTGTTGTATAAAATTGTTATTTGTTATGACATAAGTATTGTGCAAACATGATTGGGATGATGAGAAAAGAATATACAAGTTAGTTATTTTTGTGTTCGAACGGATGAACCCGCTGCCTACGTACCTTCCATCAAAGGTAAGGATCAAAACGCCGTAGTTCGGCTAAAAGATTTCCAAAAGTTGGTGGATTCAATTTTAAACACAAGCACTGAGGCTTTTCATTATCAATGGGAGAACACTCGACCAAAAACAACATCCACCATGCGAGGATAGCTTCGACGCACTAGAGGGGTTAGCCCTGTTTTCAGTACGGAAGTCTTACTGTCGACTCACTAAGGATAGGCAAGATTTACATCAACCACAATGATAATTGAAGCCTATGGCTAATGCATGAAAAGATTAACAATGGACAAAGCCAAAACAAGTGAATGAGTGAAGTTAATTGATTGTGATTATGAAAGTAAAGTCAAAGTATGATTAAGATTGATTCGAAGAAGTATTATGAAATGGAGTTTGAAAAAGGTCAAGGACTTGGGGTCCAGGTTTTTAGTTAGAAAACATGAAGATGTTTGCACAATAACTATGTCAAATTTGAAAAGGAAAGTGTGAAAAAGTTCAGGACATAATGGATGATGAATGAATCGAGATGGATTGTAAAACTTCTTAGAAGGTTCACTTCTTGAAATCATATAGGAGATGATTCAAGTGTGTCCTTTGGAATAGCAATGGATAATAACAAACAAACAAGAAAGTCAACAAAAGCGGATATCGGATGCCAATCACTGGGCTTATACCAATCTCCTAAAATAAAACTGGATGTCAGATGCCACTCAATGGTCTTACACTAATCTCCTTAAAAGAAAGAAGTAAAAGGCGGATACCGGATACCAATAGATGGATTTACACCAGTCTCCTAAAACAGAACAGGATATCAGAAGCCACTCAATGGTCTTACACTAATCTCCTCAGAAGAAAACAAAGATGAAATATGGAAGTTAACTGCCAATCTATCTGGACTTAGGTTAACTCCACATATGATCACAGGAAAACCAATGCCACATTACAGGGACTTACAATGGATCCTCACATACAAATCAAACAGATCAAATTATGATCACAGGAAAGCAAATGCCATCTTACAGGGACTTATAACTGCAACCTCACATACCAACAGTCAAAACAAATTATGATCACAGGAAAGCAAACGCCAACTTACAGGGACTTACAATTGCAACCTCACATAAACAAAGAAAACAAATTATGGATGTCAGATGCCAATCTATCTGGGCTTACTCTAACCTCCACAGTATGGTCCTAGGAATACAAATGCCAACTTACAGGGACTTATAATTGTATCCTCACATACAAACAAACAAAGCAACATGTGATCATAGGAAAGCAAATGCCAACTTACAGGGACTTATAATTGCCTCCTCACATACAAGCAAAGCAACAACAGAAGATATGAGTGACCAAGGTGATGGTCTTATACTCACTTCCATATCATAGGAGCAATGGCCAATGAATGGTCTTACAATTGTCCTCAATGGGTAAACAACAATGATAATGTCACAAAGACAAATGAGATGATTATGCATTAATGAGCAATAAATGATGATGAGTGCATAGAGCATACAAGCAAACATGTGCATATGAAGTAATCAATCAATCAATGAGAATCAAACAGCACACTCTATATCCAAACAAGGAGGCTCATACAAGAGGGTTAGGCACTAAGGCCAACTGAAATAGGGTCAAAGAGTTGCTCTTAACCTTGCCATTGAGAGGCTAAGGTGAAGCAGATGAAAGGAGATGAGGGGTGTGCCTCATTGCTCTTATCCCTGATCAGGGAGAGCATTTAAATATCAGGAAGTGTGGGAGTTCAGAAAGTAGGAACTCTCTCCACATATTATTGACTCGATTGATCTTGGGTTTTGATCTCAATGCTACAACCATGTAATGGGAGCAAGGAGAAGACTCACAGAATAGTAGGGGATAGGTTGCTTATCCCTTTGATCTACCAATTGCCTTACTTGAAGGACTTTTCCTGCTTGGGACAAAATTAAACACACACAAGCATTGCCTCTTAAGGAGGACTTCAGACAGTTTGCCCGGCCAAATAACAAGCCGGGTCTCCAGACTACATGAAGAAAGAGGGATTACCTCAAAGCAAATTGCTAAATAGCAAAGCAAAGCAAGTTCAAAGAACTTAAGCAACTAAATGGTACCTGAAATAGTCAAACAAATCAGTATACATTCCAACAGTTAAAACAGAAGGAAACAGAAGTCAACAGTCAAACAGATAGACAAATGTGCAAAGCACAAGGCACAAGGCTTATGAGCCAAGCAACCTACAAAACAAAGATTAGCACATGACATATAATCAAGCTCAATCAAATTTGTATGATCTTTGAGGCATTGTTGCTTAACCTGAAACATGAACTCAATCATAAGCCCAAAAGACCACTAGGACAAGCCTAGGGTCAAAAATAAATGAGAAAGTCAAAACAGCAAATGAAAGTCAACCAAAATCAAGTTCAAACATTTAAGAAGCAAGCACAATTGGTCCCACATGCATATCATTCATCATCATGATTTCATAAGCAAAAGGAAGGCAAAGCATGGCAAATTGGTGCATATAAAAGGTCAACAGCAAGACCAAGCTCAAACCCAAACATAATCAATTCCAAAAATTATGAAATAATTCATACTCAATCACAATCCATAACATAGCATGCATATGAAATTTCAGCTCAATTGGATCATGGGAAGATGGTCAATTAAAATCAGGAAGTCAAAACAATTGCAAGTATGCACAAAGAAGTCAAACATTCATGGGTCAACTTCAAAAAATCATAACTAAATGAAAACAGATGAGAAATGAATGGGATCAACACCAATGCAAAGCTCAAGATGTCTAGTATGCACATGTAAAATTTCATGATCATCCAATAAAGTATGAGAATTTCACAAAGGAAATGGCAAGATGTATCACACAAGTCAACATTTTGGTCAAACAGGGGATAAAATCTCAAACAATTTGGAAATGGCATAATTAATTCCAGGAAAATTCACACATCAACTAGACATATAAGAGAAGGATCATGCAAAATTTCACATTTATTGAAAGCCAGGAAGCATGTCAACAAAAATCATGAAATAGCATATCATTGGTGTGACACAAATTGTCACACCCTACTTCCAAAATTCATATCTCACAAACCACATATGATAAATGCACAAACTTTACATCAAAATGAACATGAATGAGTGTAGATTAACCACAAGAAATTTCAGGGGCATTGGATACATCATCACAATTTCACAAAAGAAATGGCAAGAGGTACAAATTAAGCGTACATGTCAAGAAACCTAGAGCCATTAAAAATCCAGCCAGCCAAAAATTCAATAAAAATCATGATAAAATAGTAGACATTCATGTGATCATGATGGAAAAAATTTCATGAATTTTGGAGTTGAAACGAGTGAGAAATGAATTTTGTAAGTTGAGTAACAAATTGGAATGAATGAATCAACATAGCATGGTATGGCAAGTCAAAGGTGGTTGACCGAATGGCAAACTTGTAATAATGCCCTCACTAAACAAAACGGTGCGCATCAGGCAAAGGCAAGGAAATGTTCTGATTGGTTAATACCAATGGAACAGTAAATTCACGCAGGGCAAGCAAACAAACAGCCAATAGCATATTAGAATTCTGGGTTCAAAAGCATTTTAGGGTTTGTATACAGCAGCAGGGCAACTTCAACTTCATGCAACCAACAACATTAAAAACGAAAACCAACCAGAATTTCCCAATCAGCATGGCCACGAAACATTATCATCATGCAACATCATACAGTACAAACCAAACACATTTGAAAATGAAAATCTGGGAAATGTTTCTTAGGGTTTTAGTAACAGTAGCAACTTCATTTCAACCCAGAAATCGTGAAAAAATAATCAGTCCAAAACTTGAAATCAAACACACCATTGTGATCAACAAACAACATACAGCATAAATCCAGCATCCAAATTCATCAAAACATGTTAATCAAGACGAACTAAGCAAAAACAAGTTCACATGTGTAGCTTCATGTCCACATAACCATCAGAATACACAACCATTTTCTATGATTCGAAGTTCAAAATGACTAGCAAGAAGAGATCTAACTAAAGCATATCACGACTTTGAAAAACAAGAGGTTCGAAAACTGACCAATATTGAAGCTCAGTGATGAAATGGCTGTTGTTTGGCTGTGATGTAATGAAACAGATGAAGCTTGTGGTTTGGAATGATGGATGATGAAGTTATCCCAGCTCAAGGACGCACGAGATAGCTTGAACCAACTTCTGCCATGAGAGAGCTTGCAATAGAACAGTGAGTTTTCTCTGCTTACAGTCGAGGAACAAGGCCCAAAATAGCTTCCAAATGGTGTCCAAATGAAGAAACAATGAATATGGCTCGTGGTGTTTTGAAGCTTTTGCTCAGAAATTCAATTTTGGTGAAAATGCAAATTGAGAGAGAAGAGAGAATTCTGGTCGTGGGAGGCTGCTGCTAGGTTTTGTTTGTGCAGAAAATGAGGTTTTATATGACTGTTTAACATTGCTAATGGATGTACTAAACATGTTTAGTTCAAATGAAGTGAAATGGCCAATTGCTAATTTTGGACAAATGAACATGGAGGTGCATGGTTCTGCACGAATTGGGCCTCAAAACAGGCTGCAAATGACCTTCTAAACAGATCCCAAATGGCCAAATTGTCTAAAAACATTTAATTCAAAAAGTCAACATTTTGCACACTTGAATTTAATAAAGTCAAGCTCAAAAATGGCATTTCGATTGGCAAGGTTTTGGTTCATGATGAATGAATTTTTGGAAAGAGGGGAACAAATGGAGCTTGTAGGAAAAAACCCCATCAATTTTGGCCAAGTGGTTCATGAGATATGGCTTGTTGAAGTTCACAAATTTTTGAAATTGAATTGATCATATCTTGACAACCATACATGGGATTTGAGAGTTCTTGGACTTTTTGAAAATGGGAAAACAAGATCTTCAACTTTCATGTTGGGCAAAAATTCATTTGAAGCTTGTATCATGATGTAAGTTGAGGATCAAGAAGTTTCCATTTTTGGCAGTTGAAATTACAGGTCCACTTTCTATTTTGGGAAATTTCTGATTTTGCTTCAAATTCTTCCATGATGAGGTTTGGCATGATGTATGAGGCTTGTATGGACATGAATGAGCTCCTTCAAATCAATTCCATCCATCAAATCACTGATTAAATCCACAGTTGACCAAGTTTGACTTTCTGTTGACTTTTCTAGGGTTTTGCATGATTGAACCACTTCTGGTGAATTCCAAACCCTAATTCCTTGAAAACTTGATTCCAAATAATGTCCCAAGTTGTATGAGCTCTTGATTATTGATCATGGTGCCCAAATTCTGCAAGAATGGCCACCATCCACTGCTTTGACTGACTGTTGACTGTCTTTGACCTAATTGCTGATGATTGCTTCAACTGCAAGCAACAAGGTTAAACTGACAATATTTTTGTACTTTTTGGTTAGTAAACATATGAAAAGCAAAGATATACAAATGCAAGACATGCTTGGTGATCAAGAAACAACCCACAAGGCAACCTACCCACTAGGAGGGAAACTAGGGCATGCAATGATCCTTGAGGCCATGATATGATATGATATGGGCCATGAGGGATCTTAGGGCCAAAATTGGGGTCTTACAGTTTGGATCAAAGAAGGTTAAACCTCTCATTTGTCAAGACCAACCATAAGACATTAACTCATTGGCCAAAAAATGAAAAGAATGGGATGAAGATGAAATAGATGAAAAGAGAATTCAAGTGTCGAACTCAATTGGTCAAAAGTGAACCAAATCATCATCAATCAATGCTAAACAGAAAACAAATGAAGATTACAAATCAACAAGTCAACCATATTTTCTTGGTATTTTTGAATTAAAAATAAATGCAAAAATAAAATAATCAAAATATGGTCAAACCTCAAATTTAATTCAAATCAACTTCAACAAGTCCAATTAAATTCTCATAGGTCTAACATGGTCAAACAAACTTTGACAAAATTTTCCAACAATTTTTGAAATCAGAAACTATTTAAAAACAATGAAAAATAACACAATATGAATTAAAATCTCAAATAAATCTCAAATCAATTAAGAAATTGATGAGATTATTTTTCATTGACTTATCATGATCCATAGGTGTTATGAAAATATTTTTGGATTTTTCAAATAACAAAAAGTATTTAAAAATGAATTAAAACTATTAAAAATCAAATAATTCACAAAAAATATTAAATGAAGTCACAAAAATAATTAAAAATCAAAAATATGAAACTAGATTTTTCAAGAAATTTTTTGGCATTGGTCTCATATTTTTGTGACTCCAAATAAAATATTTATGAATTTTTGAAAATAAAAGGAATTAAATGGAATTAACAGAAAATAAGAAAACTAGCAAAAATGCGCAACCACATGATCACTTCATTAATTGACGTGGCAATGATCATAGGGCTCAGAGGCGCAGTCACATGATGTGCATTGGTCAAACGCGCAACACAATGATTTAAAATAGGTCAACACATGGAACGGCCAGGATTATAACATTTATGCATGATCCAATGGTTCTGAAGCAAACACGTGGGGATGGTGGTGGAAACCACCATCTTCTCCAGCGATCTAACCAGATCTAGCCACCACGCGCAGGAAATCAAAGTGTAATGAAAAAAAAAGGACATCAAAATGAAGTTGGGGTGATGTACATCAGCCCTGTAACCATGGATCATCCTCACAGTTCCTATTTAGAGAGAAACATGAGCTTGAAGATCATGGTGCATGAACTGAAATGGCACGATTTACAAAATTAAGACCACCATTGGCCTGCCTCATACATGAGGACTTCAGAAAACCACACAAACCAAAGAGATTCACATTATATTGCAAGATCTAGATCAAGAAAGTTTGGTGTTCTACCTCTGAAATGCATCTTCAAACAACACGAATTCTCCAAGCTCTTGATCTACTTTTGCCTTGGAAGTGTGATGGTGATGCTAGGTTAAGGAATTAAGCTTTGAAGATCAACTAATGATGTTGAAATTCAAGCTTGAACAAGAGAAAGAAAATTGAAAATTCCTTTAGTGAGGGTTTGGATTTCAATCCAGCAGCAATTCAGATCTCCACTTGGTTTCCATTTGAATGACAATGCACTCTTATTTATAGCTGGAATGTGATGCAAGGCAATGCTTCCCTCGTGTGCATGAAGTTTGAATCCTCCTTGCATGGGCCTGTACAGGCGCATGTGAGGCCCAAGAATGAATGGAAATCCATGTTGAGATCAAATAGAAGTGAATTGGACGTGCACAAGGGACTGCACAAGCTTGCACACCAAGTTATAATGTGAAATGCAAAAATGAACATAAACATAAAGCTCTTTGAAACTCACTCATGGAAAGTCCAAATAATTAATGTGAGTAATGGCTAGAAAGCCCTTGAAATAAGGAACAGAAGTTATGTTGGGCAAAAATTCATTTGGCAATTGGAAATTTATGAAAACTGGATGTGAAGGTTTGGGTACAAAACCTGTCTAGGTTCTCTTTGAAACTTTTTAACAAAAGCAAGCATCAAAGTTGTAGATATTTTCAAGGTGATCAATTTAGACTCAAATTTTGCATCATTTGGATTTTTCATGAGAAAGTTATGGGCACTTGAAGTTGGACATTTTTCAAATTCAATGACTTAGGTCCAAAGTGACCTATAATGTTTTGTAATATCACATGTGTTTCTTTTAGGATTATGAAATTTTGTCCAACATAAAATTTTAATTATACATATTAAGATTTCCAATGAATTTGGTCTCACCTCAAAATCATAAAAAATAAGGAAGTTAGGTCCTTGGGAAGTTGACCCAAAATTAGGGTTTCAATCAAAATGACCTATAATGTTTTGAAATGAATTATGACCTTCCAAGTTTCAAATGGATTTTTAATGAACATGAAAGTTGTTAATATGATTCTTAATAACATTTTTTATCTTGGGGTCATCTTCATTTGACAAACACATCAAAAGTTGTGTCTCAGTGATCCTCAGTTTAGTCAGATGACTTGACTGGTCAACTTCTCAAGGCCAAACTTCCAATCTTGATGAATGAATGATTGAGGAATCTAACATAAGCTCATATATGCATAAAATAATGATTGAAATAACTTCCCTTGATTAAATTTGATCATAGGTTGAGGTTGCTTCATGAGCAAGGCACAGTTGAAGCACAGTTGAATAAGGGTTTCCTTGGGAAACAATCCTCAAGCCCTTTAGGTTATCTTGATCAAATTGGAAAATTGAGATACTTGGGAGACATATATGATGATTAGGAACTTTGTAGACCATCGTCATGCTTTTTCTCATCCTCATCTAGCCACTTTATTGAGCTTAAGAGCCTCCTAGGAGCATGGGAGCACATGATCACTTGAGCTTCAAAACAAAAACAGTTAGTGACTTATTTTTGTGCTTTTGGTTAGTAAGCAAAATAAGAAAAGCAATAATATAAAATACAAGCATTCTTGGTGATCTCAAACCAACTCACACAAGTCCCACCCCTAGGATTAAGGAGTCACACATGCTATGATCCTTGAGGCAATGCATTGAGAAAAGGATATGATGCCATGAGGGATCTTAGGGTCAAAATTAGGGTCTTAAAGCAGCAGGCACAGTTGAAGTAGCTACCTCAGATATGACCTTCCTCGCGGGAGGAGTTGCAGGAGTTGGTGAAGGTTGGCTTTGTGCGGCTAAAACTGACTCCATCATGGCAGTCAGCCTAGCAATCTCTTCCTTCAAGTCCATGTTCTCTTGCTCGAGATGTTCCATTATCTTCGGATGATTTTCTCTTGTATTATACCGGTGCGTCAACTTGTCTTCAAAATAAATGAAGAGCAAAGAGTTATACCACTGATCAAGAGCTCGGAACGAAACCTGCTTATGCATATGATGCATGCAATGCTTGTGCATATGATTTGTTTTTTATCAGAGGAACTTTATAGAGATCTATTTGCAAATATTTGAAAATATTGAATCTTTTAAGACATATATGGAATACTCATAGCAATATAATATTTGGAAACTTTGTACCCCAAAGAAGTAGTACAGTTTTGGTAACCAAATACAATGCAGGAGAAAAGGAGAATACTATGGAGCCCTAGAAGCAATTGTCCAAAGCCTTCGAGCTCGGAAGATAAATTGCACGAAGCCTCTTCACCTCTCTCTCATAAGCTGCTTCCATATTGGCCTTCTCCTTGGCGAGCTGGTCATACTTCCTCTTCCAAAACCTAGATGAGTGAGGAAGAAGAGAAGTAACCACATCATCAGGCTCATCGATAACCTGATGCTCTAGAAACTCTATCATTGCATCCTTATCTTTGAGCTGCTGAAGAAGCTCCTCACGCTCATGGATTTAAGCACGCAAACAATATTCGTCTCTCAACTCCTCTACTCCTTGATTAGGGAGGGTTGAAGGCCCATCCATAACCATAGGGGTAGGTCTCGGATACTCGTATGGCATGCGGTACTCAAGAGCTCTCCTCCTCACCCAAGCGGTGTAAGGTTCCAAAGCGACATAATTCTTCAGACCAAGCTCATTCCTCCCTTTCCTATGAACTTTGCACCAGGTGCGGACCATCTTACCCTTCAAGTTTTGGGGATCTTTACCCTCTTGAAAGAATAAGCCTTCCAACCAAATGTTGTTAGGTTTATCTTTTAATGGGAACCCAAGCTAACGGCGAGCCAAAGCAGGGTTGTAATTAATTCCACCACACGTACCAAGAAGAGGTACATTGGAGAATTCACCATAAGAGTCAATAATTTGAATGCCATCATAGACACGGTTGTACTAAGAGATATCATCATTAATGAGAGACATAAGCCTCGTGGACCACCGTAGACATCCCTTGTTCTCCTTGAAGGCAAGCGTCTGAGGCAAGTGCAAAATAAACCACTTGTACAACAGAGGCAGACATCACACAATGGAGCCACCACCCTTGGCATTCCTCATATGCAAAGAGAAATAAGTGTCACCCAACAGAGTCGGAACGGGATTAAGAGAAGAGAAAATCCTAATAGCGTTCACATCCACGAAGTTGTCGATGTTGGGAAATAACACTAGCCCATAGATGAGGAGTACAAATATGGCTTCAAAAGCTTCCTCACTCATGGCCTTCCCAAAAAAATTAGCTTTGACAATGAGAAAATCAGATGGGAGACCTCGAATTCCACCTTTGGTAGTCATATTAGCAATAATGTCAGAGACATCTACATGAAGCATGTCAGCAATCTCTTGGTAAGATGGAACCTTCTCCAAACCATTGAATGGCAACTAGTCAAGAATAGGTATACCCACATGATAGGCATACTCCTCAAGCATAGACAAAAGCTGGAAATCCGGAAAAGTGAAGCAACGATACAGAGGATCGTAGAACTGCACCAACACACTCATCAGACCTTCATCCACTTTAGTAGAAAGAATAGACAGACGCTTCCCATGGCGAGCTTTGAACTCCAAGGGTTCTAATACATAAGATGCCAAACTCCTTAACTCTTTCAAGTTGGGTTGTCTGAAACTGTACTTCTTCGTGCTTCTTCTTTGCTTATCCATGTCTGAAAATTTGCATATAGACCACTTAGGTTCCTTGAAAACTTTTATTGTTGATGATATGGATGTGAATGGATGCATGAATGCATGGATGCAACAATCACACTCAAGGATCAAGCAAGTCACACCATACAAAGGTCACGGGATGGCTCAAGTCATCGTCAATATCAATCATCCATTTTGGTGGATTATGGTTTATACATTATCAACACCCAAGTTCCATTGATATTGAGGATATACGAGAACGGATCGATCGCGAATCAAGGGTTTGTTGAAAGTCACGAGCATGGAGTCTCGGTTAAGAACCACCCAAAGGGAGTGTACTATGGTTAAACCTGACAATCATGTTCTAAAAAGGTCCCCATAGTCATCATCTCATCTTTCGGATATTATCGGATAAAACGACTACTCGTCCTCCAAAAATATTCTCAAGAGGGACTCTTATGAGTGTAGTATCGCGTAACAATCGCCTCAAGTCTTACACTTGAAAGACCTTCGCACTACGTCCTAAAATAGGCCAAGATGGGCTAGGTATCTAAGGTCCTTGGCTTCTAAGGTTTATATTGGAAAGAGTAATGTCTAACCATGACTACTCGTGTGACATTATTGATCCCAACAAGACCTCCACCAAGTGAATGGGCTTGCAAGTTAACTTGCTAAGGAATAACTCCACACAAGTCAATAAGACTATGACATTCTCATATCATAAGTGCACTCAAGTTCGGGTATAGAACTCATCTCACAAGAAACCACCAAGCATACAAGCAATTAATATATCAAGTAATTCATACATTACAAACAATACAGTCATCCCAAATTTGCACAAAAATATGTCACCAATAAATATAACCAATACAACACACATAAGCAAAAAATAGGCTAAACCCACTAGAGAGTAGCTTCCCCAGCAGAGTCGCCACTTTTCTGTAGCGGGGTGTTCGTTACCTTTAAGTTTATTGATTAAACCAAAAGTAAACATACAATTCGAGTCGCCACCGCACTTTTATTTGTCCAAAGGATAGGCTAAAAAGCGAACAAAAGCCAAGGTAAGAAGTTTTTTCAAATCAAAAACTAATAAAAATGTCAGAGATCTGGGTAAGGGGGTTGGTTATGAAATGGGAAGGTTTTACGCACCCAAAACATCCTTAGTACTCTAAGGGAACCCTTTTTGCAAATATGTGTTATAGGTTGGTATTTGTGAAAATATATGTGCAAAAGATTGGGGGATGAGAAGAGAATAGATTATATTTACAAATTTGTTGTTTGAATGGATGATCCCATTGCCTACGTACCATCACAAAGGAGGATCAAAACCTCGTAGTTCGGGGTAAAAATCTCAAAGATTGGTGAATTGATTTGACCAAAAGCCTTAAGGTCTTTTGTTATCAAAGGGAGAAAACTCAACCTAAACCGACAATCCACCATGTGAGGAAGGTTTCAACATACTAGTGAGGGGTTAACCCTATAATAAGTATGGAAGACTTATAACCCAATCACTAAGGATGAGGTGAGATTTACATCAACCACTATGATAAAGTCAAAGTTTGATGTATTTACAAAATAAAGTCAAAGTTGGATTAAGATTTATTCACAATGAGTATTTATGAAAAGATTTTGAAAAGTCAAAGGCTTAAGGCCTAGGTTTCTAGTTTGAAACAAAGTCAAAGTTTAGAAAATGATCTTGGCTTGGCTTGTGAAGAAGAGAAGGGCAAGTCCTAAAGCATATAAAGATAAGAGAGGAACGATAAACCCTTGGAGTTCCTTTTCTTGAAATCATAGAGATGATTCAAGATGCTCCTTTCCTTTGGACTTAGCACACAATCAAGCAATCAAACAAGTTGGATTCAAACTCCTAGGATCTCCATTAGGCTTCTCTCTCTTAACTTGGCTATTCATGACAATGGTCCTCTTTTTACTATCTCATGATGGAATCCCTATCACACAAGAGCAAACATCAAAAAGTTCACAACACAATAAGAAGAATGGACAAAGAATAAGTTTATATGAGAAGTCCTTTAAAGTCAACTTTGAAATTTAGCATTCTAAAGGCATGAGGCCTAGTTGATCTTCAATAAGTTTAGCATTCTAAAGGCATGAGGCTTAGTGGCTCTTGAACTCCTTTAAGCATAGGTATGTCCTAATTCTAAGTCCTTTCTCCTTTTTACATTAGATTCACACAAAACAAAGACAAAGCAATCACAAGACAATAATATATGTATATACAATAATGAGCTCAAATGAGCAAAAGAAAAATGACATAAACATAAAATATGTGCTCAAGTGAGCAAAGTGAAAATCAATATGAATAATGAGCAAGAAATAAATGGCATTAAAAGTAAAGGACAAGAAATTAAATGCTCAAATTAAAGTTAGTAATTAGTGAAGTTATGTTAGTTTGTCATAAGACAATATAGCGCTATGTTAAGCAATCGTAAGTGGACTAATGAGTAGTCACACCTATCTGAGGCCGGTCAATAAAACTATAGGCAAATAAACACAAGTTAGAGATCATGACTAGTAAGCCAAGATCCACAAACTTGCCATGCCAAAACAAAAGGGGAAGGGCCTTGTATGGACTTTAGGTTTTCTGCTTGACCAAGAAGCAACCTATCTTGGACACAAAACAACTCACTTGATCTTGGATCAAGTTGAGTTTGGTTTGGATCAAAGAAGGTTAAACCTCTCATTTGTCAAGACTAACCACAAGACATTAACTCATTGGCCAAATGATGAAAAGAATGGGATGAAGATGAAATGGAGGGAAAGAGGATTCAAGTACCAAACTCAATTAATCAAATGTGAACCAAGTCATCATCAATCAATGCCAAACAGAAAAGAAATGAAGATTACAAGTCAACAAGTCAACCATAATGTTTTGATATTTTTTTGAATTAAAATAAAATGCAAAATAAAATAATCAAAATATGGTCAAACCTCAAATTTAATTCAAATCAACTTATCCAAGTCCAATTAAATTCTCATAGGTCTAACATGGTCAAATAAACTTTGACTAATTTTCTCAACAATTTTGGAAATCAGAAACTATTTAAAAATAATTAAGAACAATAAAAAATAACACAATATGAATTAAAATCTCAAATAAATCTCAACTCAAATAAGAAATTCATGAGGCTATTTTTCATTGACTTATCATGATCCATAGGTGTTAAGAGAATATTTTTGGATTTTTCAAATATCAGAAAGTAATTAAAAATGAATTAAAACTATTAAAAATCAAATAATTCACAGAAAATATTAAGTGAAGTCACAAAAATGATTAAAAATCAAAATATGAAACTAGATTTTTCAAGAAAATTTTTGGCATTGGTTTCATATTTTTGTGACTTCAAATAAAAATTTTATGAATTTTTGAAAATAAAAGGAATTAACTGAAATTAAAACAAAATAGAAATAATAAAAAAAAGCGCAGCCACCAGATCAAGCTCATTAATTGACATGGCAAGGAGAAACGACTCAGATGTGAGGGCGCATGGTGGACATAAGTCAAACGCGCGGCATGTTGCATTAAAATAAGTAAACATAGGGAATGGATGAGATTATAACGTGGGAGCATGATCCAATGGTTCTGAAGATGCACACGTGGTGCTGGTGGTGGAAACCACCATCTTCTCCGGTGATCCAACCATCTCCGGCCACCAGTTGCAGAGAATTGTTTTGTAATGAAAGTGAAAAACAAGTGCATCAAATTAAAGCTCAGGTGATGTACATCACCACTATATCCATGGATCTTCCTCACTCTTCCTATTTTGAAAGAAATGTGAGATGCAAGATCATGGTGTGTCAACTGCAAATGCACGAAATGAAGAATTGAGACCACCACTGGCCTGCCTCAAGTGTGAGGACTTCAGAAAACCACATAAACCAAAGAAATCTACATTGAATAGCAAGATCTAGATCCAAAAAGTTTGAAGTTCTACCTCTAAAATGGAGCTCTTAAGGCCATGAATTCTTCAAGATCTTGATCCCTTTCTACTCTGGAGATGTAATGGAGATGATAGGCTAAGGAATTGAGCTTTGAAAATCAACTAATGATGTTGAATTTCAAGCTTGAAAAAGAGAGAAAAATCTGAAAATTCCTTTGGTAATGGTTAGGATTTCAGTGCTGTAGCATTTCAGGTCTCCACAAGGTTGCTAAATGAATGAGATTGAGTGCTTATTTATAGTTGAAGAGGGTTGAGTTCATGGTTCCCTCGTGTGCATGGAAAATTTAAACTTTGGTGCATGGGCCTATACAGGCTCATGTGAGGCCCAATGATGGGTGTTAAACCATGCTGAACTCAAATGAAATAGAATTGGACGTGCAATTTGGAAGGAAATGGCTTGCACATCAAGTTTCACCCTGAAATGCAAAAATGAACATAAAGAAAGAGCTCTTCGAAACTCACACATGGAAAGTCCAAAAAAGTAATGTGAGTAATGGTTGGAAAGTCCTTGAAATAAGGAACAAAATTCATATTGGGAAAAAATTCATTTGCCATTCGGAAATTAATGAAAACTAGCTTTGAAAGTTTGGGTACAAAACATGTTTAAGTCTCCTTTGAAAATTTCCACAAAAAGCAAGCCCATTCAAGCCCCTCTGTTTCCATGATTCAAGCTTCAAATGGAAAAACCTCCGACATCAAAGTTGTATATATTTTCAAGATGATCAATTTAGACTAAAATTTTGCATCATTTGGATTTTTCATTAAAACGTTATGGGCATTTGAAGTTAGGCACTTTTTCAAATTCAATGACTTAGGTCCAAGGTGACCTATAATGTTTTGTATTATCACATATATTTCTTTTAGGATTATGAATTTTTTTCCAAAATAACATTTGAAGTAGACATCTTAAGCTTTCCAATTCATTTTGTCTCACCTCAAAATCATAAAAATTAAGGAAGTTAGGTCCTTGGGAAGTTGACCCAAAATTAGGGTTTCAGTCAAAATGACCTATAATGTTTTGAAATGAATGATGACCTTATTTCAAATGGATATTTTATGAACATGAAAGTTGTTAATATGGTTCTTAATAAGATTTTTAATCTTGGGGTCATCTTCATTTGACAAACACATCAAAAGTTGTATCTCAGTGGACCTCAGTTTAGTCAGATGACTTGACTGATCAACTTTTCAAGGCCAAACTTCCAATCTTGATGAATAAATGATTAAGGGGCCTCACATAGGCTCATATATGCATAAAATAATTAATGAAATAACTTCCCTTGATTGAATTTGATCATAGGTTAAGGTTGCTTCATGAGCAAGGCATAGTTAAGGCGCAGTTGAATTAGGGTTTCCTTGGGAAACTATCCTCAAGCCCTTTGGGTTATCTTGATCAAATTGGAAAATTGAGATATTTGGGAGACATATATGATGATTACGAACTTTGTGGACCATTTTCATGCTTTTTCTCATCTTCATCTAGCCACATCATTGAGCTTAGGAGCCTCCTAGGAGCATTGGAGCACATGATCATTTGAGCTTCAAAACAAAAAGAGTTAGTGACATATTTTTGTGCTTTTGGTTAGTAATGTAAATAAGAAAAGCAATAATAAACAATACAAGCATGCTTGGTGGTAAACCACTCACACAAGTCCCAACTATAGCGGGGTATTCGTTACCATTAGAGATATTGACTAAATGTAAGGTAAACCATCCAAGTCGAGTCTCCACCGCACTTTTATTTATCCAAAGGAATGGTTAGAAAGAGAACGAAAACCTAAAAGTTTTATCGAATCAAAAACTAGTAAAAATGTCAGAGATCGGGGTAAGGGGGTTGGTTATGCAATAGGAAGGTTTTAAGCACCCAAAACATCCTAGGTACTCCTAGGGAGCCCTTTTCACATTTGTTGTAAGGTTGGTATTTTGTGAAATTTTGTTTGTGCAAACGTGATTGAAGAGATGAGAAGAGAATATACAAGTTTATTTACATTTTGTGTTTGGATGGATAAACCCATTGCCTACGTACCATCTTAAAAAGATTAGGATCAAAACCTCGTAGTTCGGGGTAAAAATCTCAAAATGAGTTGGTGAATTGATTGGTCCAAAAGCCTTAAGGTCTTTTGTTATCCAAGGGAGAAAACTCAACCTAAAACCACAAATCCACCATGTGAGGATAACTTCATCGTGCTAGTGAGGGGTTAACCCTATAATAAGCATGGAAGACTCATTGTCCATCACTAAGGATATAGGTGAGTATTACATCTACCTCAAGGATAACTCAAACATAATAGCTAAAAGTTATGAAAAAGTTTTGATTAAGAGAGTGGCCATTGAAATCACAAAAAGGTATTTGAATGAGTGGTATTTACCAATGAAAAGTATTTACAAAATATGGTCAAAATTGATTTAAAATTACAATTCAAAATAAGTGTTATGAAAAGAAAGTTTGAAAATCAAAAGCATAAGGCTTAGGTTTTTAATGTTTGAAAATAAGTGTTAAATGTATGCACAAATGTTTTGGCTTGGGTTAGAGTGGAGGGAAGAAGAAGAATGGCTAAAGTCCTAATCATACAAGAGATAAGGGATAAGAAACAAGACCAGAAATGGAGTTCCTCTCTTGAGATCATATTGATGATCCAAGTAGCTCCCATCCTTTGGAATATGCAAGCATAATAATAGTAAGCTCAAGCAATCAATATAATCAAACAAGCTCTTGGAAAGTTCCTCAATGGCCTTTAGATCTATCTCTCTTAAAAACTCATGGCAATGGTTCCTCACTTAGGCTCAATGTTGGACTCCCTAGCACGAGAACACACACATTAAAAAGTTCTATCAAACAAATCAAGAATGAACAGGCAAGAGTTTAGAAAATTGGTCCTTCCAAAGTTCTCTTTAGCATTTATAGAATTCTAAAGGCTCCATGCCTAGTTGCTCTTTGACTTTTATAGCACTCTAAAGACCTAATTCCTAGTTGCTCTTTGACTCCAAATTTGCATAGGGGAAGTCCTAAAGTCTAAGTCCATTTGTCCAATTCTTTTCATTTGGTCCACAACAATCAAAACAAAACACAAATACAATGATATATACACAATTATATGCTCAAGTGAGCAAAAGGCAAATTGCATTAACATAAACATGTGCTCAAGTGACCAAAGGGGGAAAAGCAAATGAATAATATGTACAAGAATAGTAAATTGCATAAATGTAAAAAAGCAAGAATTAAATGTTAATGGTTAATGGTTAGTGTTAGTGGTTAGTGTGCCATAAGGCAAATTTAGTGTTATGTTAAGCAATCGTAATTAGACTTATGTAGAAGTCACAACTATCTGAGGTCGGTCAATAATAATGTAGGCAACAACACAAGTTAGAGGTCTTGATTAGTGAATCAAACTCCAACAACTTGCCATCCAAAAAAAAGAAGATGAGAAATGATCTTATATTGATTTAGGTCTTTTGCATGATTTAGAAAGCAATTTATCCTTAATGCAAAGCCATTCACTTGATCCATGATCAAAATGAATTAGATTTGAATCAAGGAAGATTAAACCTCCCTAATCAATACTAACCACCAATCTTTAACTCATTGATCAAAAAAAGAAAAAGAAGAAGGAGAAGAAGAAGAAAGAAATTAGGAAATAAAGTGCATTAAATGAAATGATATGTATCAATCAACAAGTGTTGACCAAAGATAGGGAAGATCAAGGTCAAACAATAGAGAACAGAAGCAAAATGAATATTAGAAGTCAAGAAATAAACAAAATATTTTTTGCATTTTTTAATATTAAAATAAAGCTTGACTTAAAAAGAAAAAGAAAGGTCAAACATCAAACTCACTTCAAATCAACTTTAAAAAGTCCAAGTGAATTATCCCAAGTTCAACAAGGTCAAACAAAGTTTGACAAAAAATTTCAGCATTTTTAAAAGTCAGAAACTATTTTTTTATTAATTAAGATGCATAAAAATAACCTAATTGAACTAAAATCTCAAATAAATCTCAAATCAATTAATAAATTGATGAGAATCTTTTTCATAGATCTATCATCATTCAAAGAGGTTGAGAAAATATTTTTGTATTTTTTGAATATCAAAAACTATTTAAAATGAATTAAAAATAACCAGAAAAGAGAAAATTATTAAAAAATAGGAAATGATAAAATGAAAAATATTAAAAATCATTTTTAGAAACTAGAAATTAAAAGAGAAATAATGCAATTGGTCCCATAATTTTTGGACCAATAATAAAAGAGATATGGATTTTAGAAAATGAAATGGAATTAAAAAATAAAACAGAAATTAAAATCAGAAATAAAAAAGATGGAAAAGCGTGAGCCCTTGGATCTGACCTCATTAATTAAGCTGGCAGACTCAAGCATCCACAAGCGCGCGTCCAACATGTTCCAAAGTCAATGCAACCACACGATGTATTAAAATAAGTCATACGTTTGGACAGCTAGGGTTAGATCTGGAAATGAAAATGGAGGGCAACGATTGGATCTGGAGACCAGACGGTGGCCAGCGCCACCGTCTTCTTTGGCTAGCTCCGATGAAGATTAAAATTTACAGGGCAAAAAATGTTAACTAAAATGCACGATCCAGGTACCATTCGAAAGGTGGAGTGATGTACATCACTCCTATGCCACTCAATTCCACTCTAGATCCCTATTGAGAGAGAAATCAGAGATGGAACTTTGGTGGTGTTCAACTGAACTTGCTTGATTTCAAAAATTATGAATACAAAAATGATGCCTCTATGCAGAGGACTTCAGATCACACAAAATCAAGGCAAATGGAATCATATATAGGCTATTTCGAAGCAAAATTGAATTTCAGATCTGAAATTTTTGAAAGAAAGTGAAAAGTTCCTTTGGTGATGTAGCACCTCAAATTTGCACCTCCCATTTGAAGGTGGGAAGTGGTTAGAGATGCTTCATTCATGTTCAAACAAGTCTCATTTGACATTTCAAACATCAACATTGAAGAATTTGAAGTCAGATCAAGACTTTCCAAAAATAGCAGGTGACCTGTAATTTGAACTTTCCAAAAATGGAAAGGTTTTGGACCAACTTCAACTCAAGATTACATCATCAAGAAGGCTTCAAATGAAATTTTGTTCAACATGAAAGTTGAAGATCTTTCTCTCCCATGTGTGGTTGAGGAGATATGGTCCAATCATGGCAAAGTGGGTTTCAAAGTTCAAATAAGCATAACTTTCAAACCAAAACTCCAAATTGAGTGGTTCTTTTTGCACTTTGATCCTTGTAACATGTATTTTCCAAGCATATCATCACTTGACATGAATTTCATTTGCATTGGCATTGGTGCATTCATGAAATTTTTGGAAGAAAGTTGCATAACTTCATGTTGCATGATCATGAGCATACCAAATCAATTTCAAACCTTGCATGGGATGTTTTTAAGTGGGTTTTGGGCCAGAACATGCACTGTTCACGTGCATGAGGGTGCATGGAGTGAAAACTTCATTTTTTGCACTTACACTTCAAAGTGATTAACCTCATTTGCATTTTGCCTAAACATTTCCTAAACATGATTAGCATGGAGTATAAAGGCTTAAACCCTAACTGTTTTCACATTAACAGATTTCAGATCTAGATTCAAACAAATTCTCCAAATTTTTCTCTCACATTTTTTCCAAAATTCTTCAAACCTAAACACTTTTCATTGATCAATTCATCATCATGCAGCATAATTGAGCACATTTGGACGTGGAAGCAGAGGAAATCGTGGCATTCTTGTTCATGTTCATAGCTTGGAGCATCCATGGCAGTTGAAGATTGAGCTGGTTTTGTGCATCATTGAGCTTCCATTTCATCATCATTCATCTCACAAGCATCATAGGAGAAGATCTGAAGCGTGGCAAGGCTTGGAAGCACGTGAATCCAATTCTGTTCATCAAGAGGTCAGTTTTTCGATCTCTTCGATTTTCAAATTCATTATGCTAGTTGTATAGATCATTGAATGGTGATGAACCTGAGCTTTAAATCGAGTGAAATGATGCTATATACACAAAGTTACATGCGATTAAAGTTTTGATGTTGATTTTGATTCTCTTCGATCCGTGTTTATCTTGTTGTTTTTGCATGAATTGTTGTTGGATTCTTAATGTACATAGCATGACGAGTTGATTGGTGTAGAAATTAGGGGATTCTGGACATATTTTGGTTTTCTGGAAATTTCCAGATGAAGATCTTCATGATCTTCATGGTGTTCTTCATTTTCCAGATCTGCTAGGGTTTTGCTTCAAATTAGCTACGAAACCTTGCATGTGTGTTTCCAATTAGCTACGAAACCATGCAGCGCGCGCGTTAGGGTTTGGATTTCAAAACGTCAGCGTTTTGATGCGCGCGCTAGGTAGTTTCAAATGTGCACACGGTTCGAACCTGGTTGAAAACATTTCCAAGCCCCTTGCATTTTCTCCTTTTCCTTCATTTTCATGCTTGCTTCATGTTTTGATTCCATTTTTATCCAAACTTCAAAAAATCATTTAAAAATGAAAAAGTCATCAAATGACCTCCAATCTTTTGCATCATGATCCTCATTCTATCTAGTTTTTTATGAGTATTAAAATGCAAATTGTGCCTGGCATAAAAATGATTTGCCCTAGGGTGATTGCACATGTATGTATGTTTAACCTTGCCTTGCTCAATTCATCATAAAATGCTCAAGATTGATCCATTGCTTCTGAAATTTTGCATGCTATTTCTAGACATGCTGAGTGATATTTTGGCTTTGGTTTGAGATTTTTACCATGATCCATCTCTGTTTTATGATTATGTTAAGTTGGTGTGACAATTTGTGTCACACATGTGCTTGTCTTATTTGATCAAAGTGATTGCCATGCCTAATGATGCCCAATGCCTCTGATTTTTTGTGTGATGATCATGTGATATGTCCTGTTTACTCATGAATTTTGTCAAGATTTTTGGATCATTTTTTACTTAATTTGCATTTGTTTCTTCTGATGTCTCAATGTGATCACCATTTGCATACCTTGCCATGTTTTGTTCATGAAATGAATATGATTAATGATTTTGATATGGGACCTTTTGAGGTTTGTTCTTGATTGAATGAAGATGATTCATGTTAAATTTCATGTTCTGTTTTGAATTTTTTATCCATCTTTGACCCTAGGCTTTGACCTAGTGGTTTGTGGCTTACCTGTGGGTTTTGATTTCAGGTTTAAACATCCAAGTCCATAGTTGATGATGTTTCCTCATTTGAGCATTGATGTTTGCTCTTGATTACTAACACTTGTGTGTTTTGTAGGTTGATGCTAACTCAATTGAGTTTGCCTTGTGACTTACACATTGTGAATATTGTCTGTCTGTTTGTTATTGCATGTTGATTGTTTGTCTGTACAGTTGAACTGACTGGTTTAGATTTTTCATAGGTACCTAAGTTGCTTAGAGTTCATTTGAACTTGCTTTGCTTTGCTTGGTTGCTTAACCACTGAGGTATAATTTCTCTGACTTCATGTAGTTTGGAAGACCTGTCCTGTTTTGGGGGCAGGCACCTGTCTGAAGCCCTCCTTAAGAGGCAATGCTTGTGAATGTTTATTTTTGTGCCAAGCAGGTAAAGACCTCTTAAGAGGCAATTGGCAGATAAAAGGGATGTGCAATCCATCCCCTGCTATTCAGTTGTGTCATTCACCTTGCTCACACACCTTGTGTTGATGCATTATGGATAATAACCCAAGATCTTTGTTGTGTCAGTCACTTGTGGAGAAGAGTTCCTACATTCTGAACTCCCACACATTCTATTTTGAGTCAAGCTCTCCCAGGCCAGGGATAAGAGCTGCGAGGTCTTATCCTCACTTCCCATTTCATCTCCTTCACCCTAACTCTCAATGTTAGGGTTAAGAGCTAACCACACCCCATTCCAGTTGGTTTGCTTTTGCAGCCTAGCCTTGTATGAGCCCAAACTGTTTGCATATAGTGTGTGTGCTTGTTTATTGTGCTTGTGTTTGTTTGACTATGCTGTTTAGGATAGCTTGCTCCCTGTGCGAGTTAGATAGAAACCTTAAACTAGGTTCATTATAGATTGCATGATAACTTTTAGGCTCGAGTTGTAGTTTCCCTAGTAGTTTGTGTCTCCCTTTGTTTCTGGTTAGGTTAGAATTTATTTCCCTGTTAAGGGGAACTACGTCGCCTTGATCCTCATACTATATGAGGTACGTAGGCAAGAGATGAGCTGATCTCTCCGGGTGCCCTTTTTCTTTTTCAACCCCTTACGTGTGTTCGGAGTCTGACGTAAGTCCAACGATTGGCAGTTAGTTTCCTGTGTCTTGTTTGCTTGTTGGAGTCTGACGTAAGTCCAGCGATTGGCAGTCAGTTTCCTGTGTGTGTGTTTGTTGGTTCGGAGTCTGACGTAAGTCCAACGATTGGCCTTCGGTTTCCATGTTTGCCTGTGTGTGTGTGGAGTCTGACGTAAGTCCAGCGATTGGCAGTCGGTTTCCTGTTTGTGTTTTGTTTGGCGTGCATTAGCCGAGCTACGAGTGCTCTGATTCTTACTCTGGTTAGAGAAGATACGTATGCATAGGATGCGACATCCTAGCGAGCATATTTCCCCTGTCCCCAAACTACGTCGACTCTAATGTCCGTACCTGACAGACTATGTAGGCCCAGGACGCGATATCCTGCCGAGTTAGTTTCTCTTGTCTTTCTGTGTTCCCTCTCAGCTTTATGTGGTGTTTGATCAGTTTTTAGCAACCTTTCTTCTATTCTTTTGTGCGTGGATTCCGTCGAGTACGACGGATGCGTAGGGGTGCTAATACCTTCCCTTTGCATAACCGACTCTCGATCCCATCTTTCTCTGGTCGCGAGACCATGTCTTTTCCAGGTTTACTTCTAGCATTTCCTTTCCCTCTTTTGGGATAAATAACGCACGGTGGCGGCTCTGTTGTTTTGTTTTCCCGCCGGTTTTTCGCGTAATGCGACAGCTGGCGACTCTGCTGGGGATACAGAGAAGCTGACCTCTTACTGGTCCATCTTCCCTAAGCGAGTCTCTCCTAGCGCTCTCTAGGATAGGGTTTGGTTGCTTTTGCTATTTCATTTATTGCATTTATTTGTTTATATTTGCATTTATGTTTGCATTTATGTTTGCATTCATCACATATTCATCTGTGCTGGCTGTGCTGTGTTTGTCTCTCTGTTGGGGTGGGAGTTACATGAGGTAGAGGGCCCAATACCCAGGCTATTAGTGAACTCTAGGATACCTAGGAATAGAGTGATTCTTGGGAAGCGGGTGGTATTGCGCCACTTAGCGGAACTTGATATCACGAGCAGTTCAGATCCTGAT
This sequence comes from Lathyrus oleraceus, assembly GCF_024323335.1. Taxonomy (NCBI): domain Eukaryota; kingdom Viridiplantae; phylum Streptophyta; class Magnoliopsida; order Fabales; family Fabaceae; genus Lathyrus; species Lathyrus oleraceus. The sequence goes on from NC_066585.1 coordinate 405,075,946, forward strand.
GGGGTATTATCGGTACATGCTTCGGATGTGTACATGATGATATTCTATGAAAGGGTTGTTTATCCTGCGTTTCTTTTGACCTTACCCTGGCCTAGATTACACCCGTGAGTGGGGAGGGGATGATCATTATTACAGGTACCGTTGGTGACTTGTTGGTGACTCTTTGGTTCTGTTGGTGACTTGGTTCAGATGACTTTGGGTCTCAGATGATTTTTGGGCTCCGAGATACACAGCCAGCCAGTCGTGTTTGCATCATTTGCATCATAGCATGTTTATTTTCAACAAAAAAATAATGCAAAACAAAAAAGAAAAAAAAAAGAAAAAAGAAAAGCTAATATCCTCATGCATATCATTTCTCAGGTTCATTCAGGAGTCTATTCACTGTGAGAGATGGCATCCGTTCCAGAGTTGAAGCGGAAGACTTGCACCTACAGTTTTCACCGTGAGCCTTTGACATCTCTGATAGAGTTGAGTAACCTTGTGACCGGCGGTAATCAGAAGGTGTTTGCTGACCAGTATGGGGATTTGTTGACACTGTTGAAGATGGTGGTAGATCCAGTGCCGTTGCAGACTCTTCTACAGTTCTATGACCCAGAGCTCCGTTGTTTCACTTTCCAGGATTATCAGTTAGCTCCCACTCTTGAAGAGTACTCCATTCTGCTGAATGTCCCGATCCGGTACCAGGTTCCTTTCTTGGATGTGCCGAAGGAGGTTGATTTCAGGGTTGTTGCCAGAGCTCTCCATCTGAGTATCAAGGAAGTGAGTGACAATTGGAAATCCAGCGGTGATATGGTAGGGTTGCCTTTGAAGTATCTGTTGAGGATGGCTAGAGAAGAAGCAAAGAAGGGAAATTGGGAAGCTTTTCATGCTCAGTTGGCTATCATGATCTATGGGATTGTCTTGTTCCCGAGTATGCCCAACTTCGTGGACTTTGCTGCAGTCACTATTTTAATCGGAGGAAACTCTATTCCTACTTTATTAGCTGACACTTACTATGCTATTCACAGTAGGCATGGTAAGGGTGGAGCTATCAGATGCTGTCTCCCATTGTTGCTCAGATGGTTCTTGTCTCTCCTGCCAGTCAGTGGACCTTTTGTGGATGCTCAGAGCACTCATAAGTGGACTCAGAGGATTATGTCTCTTACCTCTTATGATATCAGGTGGCAGTCTTACCGGATGGATGTGCGTAATGTCAATATGAGTTGTGGAGAGTTTCGTAATGTGCCACTTATAGGGACTAAGGGTTGCATCAATTACAACCCGGTTCTTTCTCTTCGCTAATTGGGGTTTGTGATGAATGGAAGACCACTTGACGCTGAGATAGCTGAAAGTGTGTATTTTGAGAAGCGGAGTGACCCTGCTAGATTGGAGCAAGTAGGAAGAGCTTGGAAGACCATTGGTGTCAAGGATGGAGCTGTTCTAGGGAAGAAGTTTGCAGTTGCTATGCCTGACTACGTTGATTGGGTCAAGAAGAGAGTTGAGACTTTGTTGTTGCCCTATGATAGGATGGAGTCTTTGCAAGTGCAACCACCTTTGATCCTTGCTGAGAGTGTGCCTACTGAGCAGTACAAGCAAGCCTTGATGGAGAATCGTCGGTTGAAGGAAAAGGAACAAGATACCCAGATGGAGCTTTACAAAGCCAAAGCTGATAAGTTGAACTTGGCTCATCAACTCAAAGGCACGCAGGGTGAGGATGCTAGTAGATTGAAGAGCAAGAAGAGGTCCTATGAGGAGATTGAGATGCTATTGAATGCAGAACACCGGGAGTGCTTGAGGTTGCAGAGAGCGGAAGCCAGTTACCAGAAGAAGATACCAGATCTGGAGAAGCAACTTAGAGACAAAGACATCCAATTGAAGAAGGAAGTAGATTTGAGACATGCATCAGAGAGCCAGCTTGGAGGAGAAGTTGTGGAGCTCAGAAGACAACTGAAGGAGAAGCTCACCCCCCTGCCAGAGTGTTCAGAATGCGACCTGTTGATAGACCAGTGCCATTATCTGAAGATGCTCATTCCTGGAAGCCACTTGTCTTAGCTCGTATCCCTGTTGTTTATGTTGAGAATCACCTCCAGGCTTGTTGGATGGGATTCATTGTTGTAGTCTGATCATTTGAACCTTTGTTGTATGATCCGTGTTGCTCATATCTATAGAGTTGGCTGTTGATGTTTCACTTTGTGCTCAGTTATCTTGTGTATGTTGCTGCCTTGTTGTTCTTGTTACAGGTTGCCATTTCTTGAGAGATGAATTAGGCTCTTGAATGCCCGAGAAATGAACATATCATGTGCATCATACGCATCATAAGCATCATACACATATCATTTTGCATTACAGGTGTTCTTGCTCGAGACTTCTCACTCTGGTTCCTGTGTCAGGCAGGATAGCTGATCAACGTCCGCACCGCTACGCAACCAGATTGAATCACCAGAGGAATATGGACCAAGTTCAAGCTGAGTTGGCTGAGATGAGGGCTAACATGGCCCAATTCATGACAATGATGCAAGGGGTCGTTCAAGGGCAAGAGGAGCTGCGTGCCTTAGCCCAGAGACAAAAAGTTGTACTCCCGCCGCCCAGTCGTGCTTCACCAGTGGGTGCACCTGTGACTGATAATGCTGCTATTGTTGCTCCCGTCAATGATTATGCCGTGGGAGATAATTTGAGGGGTATTCAGATTAATGGACAGCCTCTTGCTGCAGAGACTGTTAATGCCAGAGCTACCCGTGCTCCCGTGCACCATCCTGCTCCGCTGGTTGGTAGGCAGGAAGACATGTTTACTCTCCTCAGTGAGGATGATGAAGTCGTGGGAAGAACTGACGAACGAGATCGGAAAGTTGATGCCCTAGTTGAGAAGATCAGAGCCATGGAGTGTCAGAACTCTTTGGGTTTTGATGTCACGAATATGGGGCTGGTAGAAGGATTGAGAATCCCTTACAAGTTCAAGGCGCCCTCATTTGACAAATATAATGGTACTTCTTGTCCTCGCACCCATGTGCATGCCTATTACAGGAAAATCTCTGCCTACACAGATGATGAAAAGATGTGGATGTACTTCTTCCAGGATAGCTTGTCTGGAGCTTCCTTGGATTGGTACATGGAGCTGAAGAGAGAATCCATTCGTAGTTGGAGAGATCTGGGTGAAGCCTTTCTGAGGTAGTATAAACATAATATGGACATGGCGCCGAGCCGGAATCAGTTGCAGAGTCTATGTCAGAAATCTGGTGAAAGCTTCAAAGAATACGCCCAGAGGTGGCGTGAGTTGGCTGCAAGAGTACAACCCCCTATGCTGGAAAGGGAATTGACCGATATGTTTATCGGTACTTTGCAAGGCGTGTTCATGGACCGGATGGGAAGCTGCCCATTCGGTAGCCTTTCCGATGTGGTGATTTGTGGGGAGAGGACAGAGAGCTTGATCAAGGCTGGGAAGATTCAGGATGCTGGTTCCTCATCTTCAAAGAAACCATTTGTTGGGGCACCCCGCAGGAGGGAGGGTGAAACCAATGCTCACAGAAGTGTGAATAGAGGGCAATATCGCCAGGTTGCCACTGTAACCATTCCAGCACCTCAATCTCGTCAACAGCAACAACAGAGAGTTCAACCACCACCACCACCACCACAACAACAACAACGTCCTTATCAGCCTAGACAGAGGATGCCTGATCGACGCTTCGACCCGTTGTCCATGACATACGCTGAATTGCTGCCCGAATTGCTCAGATTGGGGTTTGTTGAGTTGCGCACTATGGCTCCGTTGACAAAAATACCACCTGGGTATGATGCCAACGTTCGTTGTGATTTCCATTCTGGTGCACCATATTGAGAACTGTCGGGCTTTTCATCATAAGGTCCAGGACTTAATTGACGCCAAAACAATTAATTTTGCTCATGTGCCTAATGTTGTGAATAACCTTATGCCTCAGCATGGTGCACATAGGGTGAACAATATGGAAGATGGAGAAGTTGTTGACCTGGTTGTCAGTATTGAAGATGTTCTGACTTCATTGTTGGTTGTGAAGGGTCGTCTGTTGAATGGGGGAGTATACCCGGGCTGTGATTAAGACTGTTCAGATTGTGCTGGGTCAGAGAATGGTTGTGTGCAGTTGAGGGCTGGTATCCAGAATCTGATGGATGAGGGTTGTCTACAGTTTAGTCGGGCTGTGAAATAACGCGGGATGGTGTCAACCGTCACCATTTATTTCAAACCGTCTGAGGGACGTGGCCAAAGGACTATCAGTGCTCCTACAACTATTGGTGCTCCTGTTACCATTTTTGCTCCTGTAACTGTCAGTGCTCCAACTACTATCGGTGCTTCAGGAAGAAGGGCTGTTGAGAATAGTAGGGTTGTGCCGTGGAAGTATGACAATGCTTATCGCAGCAACAGAAGGGCTGAAAGTCAGATCAGGCCAGTTAACCAAGCTCCAGTGACAATTGGTTTGCCGAGTAGAACTCCTGTGACTGTGAGTCCTGTTGTTGACAATGTTGGAGGACCAGGAGGTTTTACAAGGAATGGTCGTCTGTTTGCACCACAACCGTTGAGGGATACTAATGCTGAGGCGCTCGCCAAAGCTAAAGGTAAACAAGCTGCGGTTGATGAGGAACCTGTCCAGAAGGAGGCGTCTGAGGGTTCATTTGAGAAAGATGTGGAGGAGTTTATGAAGATTATAAAGAAGAGTGACTACAAGATTGTAGATCAGCTAAATCAGACTCCGTCCAAGATTTCTATACTCTCATTGCTTCTGTGCTCTGAGGCACACCGTAATGCCTTGTTGAAAATGCTGAATCTGGCATACGTGCCTCAAGAGATCTCTGTTAACCAGTTGGAGGGTGTGATTGCTAACGTCAGTACCAGGCATGGTTTGGGGTTCACAGATTTGGATCTTACGCCTGAAGGTCGTAACCATAACAAGGCTCTGCATATCACCATGGAGTGCAAAGGCGCAGTATTGTCACATGTGTTGGTGGATACTGGTTCGTCTTTGAATGTGCTGCCTAAGAAGATCTTGGGTAAGATAGATGTTGAAGGGGTTGTCCTCACTCCGAGTGATCTGATTGTTCGCGCTTTTGATGGATCCAAACGGTCTGTTTTTGGTGAAGTCACATTGCCGGTGAAGATTGGCCCGGAGGTGTTCAGTATTGTCTTCTATGTGATGGACATCCAGCCAGTATATAGTTGCTTATTGGGGCGTCCCTGGATTCACGCGGCTGGGGCAGTTTCGTCAACTCTCCACCAGAAGCTGAAGTATGTCTGGAACGGTCAGATTGTGACTGTGTGCGGTGAAGAAGATATTCTGGTGAGTCACCTATCCTCTTTTAAGTATGTAGAGGTGGATGCCGAGATCCATGAAACTTTATGCCAGGCATTCGAGACTGTTGCTCTTGAGAGGGTGGCTTTTGCTGAGCAGAAGAAGCCAAGTGCCTCAATTGCATCGTACAAGCAGGCAGTGGAGGTTGTCAACTCTGGTAAGGCAGAAGGCTGGGGCAAGATGGTGGATTTGCCAGTCAAAGAAGACAAGTTCGGTATTGGTTATCAACCTTTGTAGGCGGAGCAGGGTGTGCAGACAGGTCCGAGTACCTTTACCAGCGCTGGGCTGATGAATCACGGTGATGTCTTTGCAACCAGTAGTGAAGACTGTGACAGTGATTGTGATCTGAACAACTGGGTTCGCCCGTGTGCACCAGGGGAGTCGATCAACAATTGGACGACAGAAGATGTGGTCCAAGTTACTCTTCAAACAGAGTAATTTACTTTTGTTTTTCATTTTGCATAAAACCCTACGTTCTGCGCAAGGCGTAGTGGTTCATCGTAGGGCCTCATCATGTTTTCAATGATATCATTAATAAAGGACGTTTTGCAAACAATTTTGTGATCCCTGTCTTTCTGTTTTTGTTTTTCATTTTCAAAACAATAAAAATGGCAATGTTTTTGTTATTGTGACTTTCTTGAACTCGTTTTTCAAAAGCAAAGCATTAAACATGCAGAATCGATCTTACGGAATCCACTATGAACAGTTATGTTATGGCTCAGTATGATTTCAATAATCCCATCTACCAAGATGAAGAGGAGAGTGAGGAAGACTGTGAACTCCCCAAAGAACTAGTCAGATTGTTGAAGCAGGAGGAAAGGGTCATCCAACCTCATCAGGAGGAGTTGGAGATTATTAATCTTGGTACTGAGGACGCCAGAAAAGAGATCAAGATCGGGGCTGCTTTGAAGGAAGACGTCAAGAGAAGGTTGATTGAGATGCTGAGAGAATATGTGGAGATATTCGCCTGGTCGTATCAAGATATGCATGGGTTGGATACCGATATTGTGGTGCATAGGCTACCTCTCAGAGAAGATTGTCCTTCAGTCAAGCAGAAGCTTCGGAGAACTAGTCCTGATATGGCTGTTAAGATCAAGGAAGAGGTTCATAAGCAGTTGGATGCGGGTTTTCTGTCAGTTACGACTTATCCCCCGTGGGTGGCCAACATTGTTCCTGTGCCGAAGAAGGATGGGAAAGTCAAGATGTGTGTCGATTACCGGGATTTGAACAGAGCGAGTCCGAAAGATGATTTCCCATTACCTCACATTGATGTATTGGTTGATAATACGGCTCAATCCTCGGTTTTCTCTTTCATGGGCGGTTTTTTTGGCTATAATCAGATTAAGATGGCGCCAGAAGACATGGAAAAGACGACATTCATTACACCTTGGGGAACGTTCTGCTATAAGGTTATGCCATTTGGGCTGAAGAATGTCGGTGCTACCTATCAGAGGGCTATGACGACTCTTTTCATGACATGATGCACAAAGAGATTGAAGTGTACGTGGATGATATGATTGCGAAGTCGCAGACAGAAGAGGAGCATCTGGTAAATTTGCAGAAGTTGTTTGACAGACTGAGAAAGTTCAAACTAAGGCTGAATCCAAACAAGTGTACGTTTGGGGTGAGATCCGGTAAGCTGTTAGGCTTCATTGTCAGTGAGAAAGGGATTGAGGTTGATCCAGCAAAAGTCAAAGTTATTCAAGAGATGCCTGAACCAAAAACTGAAAAGCAGGTTCGTGGGTTTTTAGGGAGATTGAACTACATTGCAAGGTTTGTATCTCACCTAACTGCCACGTGTGAACCAATATTCAAATTGCTAAGGAAGAATCAAGCAATCAGGTGGAATGATGACTGTCAGAAAGCTTTTGACAAGATAAAAGAGTATTTACAGAAACCTCCAATCCTTATACCTCCAGTCCCTGGGAGACCTCTGATAATGTACCTATCAGTGACTGAGAACTCGATGGGGTGTGTATTGGGACAGCATGACGAGTCTGGTCGAAAAGAGCATGCCATATACTACCTTAGCAAAGAGTTTACCGACTGTAAAATCAAATATTCGCAGCTCGAGAAAGCTTGATGTGCTTTGGCCTGGGCTGCTCGCCGACTTTGACAGTATATGTTGAACCATACCACTTTATTGATTTCTAAGATGGATCCCGTGAAATATATCTTTGAGAAGCCGACTCTCACCGAACGTGTTTCCCGTTGGTAGATGATCTTAACAGAGTATGATATCCAGTACACGTCGTAGAAGGCCATCAAAGGTAGTATTCTGTCAGACTACCTTGCCGAGCAACCAATTGATGATTATCAGCCGATGATGTTTGAATTCCCTGATGAAGACATCATGTTTCTGAAGATGAAAGATTGTGAAGAGCCTCTTGTCGAGGAAGGACCGGATCCTGATGACAAGTGGACATTGATGTTTGATGGGACTGTGAATGTGAATGGCAACGGTGTTGGGGCAGTGCTTATCAATCCAAAAGGCGCTCATATACCTTTTTTCTGCCATATTGACTTTTGATGTAACCAACAACGAGGCTGAGTATGAGGCTTGTATCATGGGGATAGAAGAAGCCATCGATCTTAGGATCAAAACTCTTGATATATATGGAGATTCCGCTCTAGTGATCAATCATGTCAATGGAGATTGGAATACCAATCAGCCGCATTTGATTCCTTACAGAGATTACACCAGAAGAATACTGACGTTCTTCAAGAAGGTGAAGTTGTATCACGTGCCCCGGGATGAGAATCAGATGGCTGATGCCTTGGCTATTTTGTCGTCTATGATCAAAGTTCATTGGTGCAATCATGTGCCACATGTTGCGGTGAATAGACTCGAGAGGCCTGCGTATGTGTTTGCAGCCGAGTTTGTTGTTGATGAGAAGCCGTGGTACTATGATATCAAGAACTTCCTCAAGATCCAGGAGTATCCTGAAGGTGCGTCAAAGAATGATAAGAAAACCCTGAGAAGGCTAGCTGGAAGCTTTTATTTGAATCAGGATGATGTGTTGTACAAGAGGAATTTTGACATGGTTCTGCTCAGATGCGTGGATAGACACGAAGCGAACATGTTGATGTAGGAAGTGCATGAAGGATCTTTTGGTACCCATGTTGGTCGTCATGCAATGTCCAAGAAATTGTTGAGAGCCGGTTATTACTGGATGACTATGGAATCCGATTGTTTCAAGTACGCTCGGAAATGCCATAAATGCCAAATCTATGCTGATAAGGTGCATGTACCACCAAGCCCTCTGAATGTCATGAATTCGCCTTGGCCATTCGCGATGTGGGGCATTGATATGATTGGGAAGATCGAGCCTACTGCTTCTAACGGACATCGCTTCATCCTGGTTGCGATTGACTACTTCACCAAGTGGGTGGAAGCAGCTTCCTATGCTAATGTTACCAAACAAGTGGTTGCCCGGTTCATTAAGAAGGAAATCATCTGTCGTTATGGAGTTCCTGAGAGAATCATCACTGATAATGGTTCGAATCTCAATAACAAGATGATGAATGAGCTTTGTAAAGATTTCAAGATTGAACATCACAATTCTTCTCCTTACAGACCGAAGATGAATGGTGCTGTAGAGGCGGCAAACAAGAATATTAAGAAGATTGTGCAGAAGATGGTCGTGACGTACAAGGATTGGCATGAGATGCTGCCTTTCGCTTTGCATGGGTACCGTACTTCAGTACGTACGTCGACCGGGGCAACCCCTTACTCCCTTGTGTATGGTATGGAAGCAGTCCTACCTGTTGAAGTGGAAATTCCTTCTCTGAGAGTCTTGTTGGATGTCAAGCTTGACGAAGCCGAGTGGATTCGAACAAGGTTTAACGAGTTAAGCCTTATCGAGGAAAGACGGTTAGCAGCTGTGTGCCATGGGCAGTTGTATCAGAGAAGGATGAAGAGAGCCTTTGATCAGAAAGTGCGTCCTCGAAGCTATCAGATCGGTGATCTAGTTTTGAAGAGGATCCTTCCTCCCGGTACAGATAACAGGGGCAAATGGACTCCTAATTATGAAGGTTCATACGTTGTGAAAAAGGTTTTCTCCGGTGGAGCCTTGATGCTTACAACTATGGATGGTGAAGATTTCCCGTCCCCTGTTAACTCAGATGTAGTCAAAAAATACTTCGCATAAATTGACCCGCTGGACAAAAAGAATAAAAGAGTCCAGGCAAAAAAGGGCATCCCGGCGAACCAAAAAAAAAGGAGAAAAGGTTCGGGCAAAAGTTAGGGATAAAAATGAAAAGAATTTGTACACCCGGTAAGTCGAAAACCCGCAAGGGCGGCTTTGGCAAAAATGGGTATCCCGGTGGATTGAAAACCCGAAAGGGCGATCCAGGCAAAAGAGGGATTAAAGCGAAGACTACAGTCTGAGTTATCTGTACTTCATCGCGCTTTATCGTCTACCATCTCGAAGGGTATGATCGGTCCAATCATTCTTCTCAGAAAGCAAGGAATTCGGGAGAAAACTGATGATCTGTGAGTTATAACAGAATTGGGAAATAGTGGATGCCGTATTCACATTGCCATTAGGATAGATTTTTCCTTTTGTGCGCAATTACCTCTTCCTAGGAATTGCTTCCCGATGTATTCGCCTTTTCAGGCCCATTTTCAATCAATAAAAGTCGTTACTCAGATAAATTGCTCTCTCGTTTTTATTTTTACTGTTTTGTTTGCAAAAACGTCCGAATTTTTGATTAACATTGCATATAAAAACGTGAAGGCTAGACAATAACGTGCAGAAAGATAAAACTTTTGAAAATTATTTTGAATATTGAGGACACTTGAGTGTACCTTGTCCATGCAGTCCCCTGGGGCCTATTTGTGTGGTTTTGCAGGTTATCGCCTTTGATTCCTGGCTGAAGCAGATAAGCCACGGTTTGCTCAGAGATGTTGTCAGCACTGTCCAGTAGTGTAAGAGGATGGGGATATTCCCCAGCAGATGAAGCAAGTTCGGGACTTGTTTCTCCAGCATAGTCAAGATCAGGGATTCCCCAGCAAGCTTGATTGAGGATGTTTCCCTAAGCAAGTCGGAAGGTTATCAGAACTTTTCTCCCCTGCAGAGACGTTTGTGAATGGTGTCCCTCAGTAGCAGGTCCAAGGGCTGTTCTGTCCCCGGCAGGTCTAAAGTTTTTAACTCCCCAGCAGGCCTGGAAGTGGTTTATTCCCAGTTAGTCTGAAAGATGCCAAGTTCCCCACTGAGTCTGAAGATTTTTTAATCCCCACCGAGTTGGAAGGATGTTGTATCCCCAGCGGAGGTGTCAGTGAGTAGATTTATTCCCCAGCAGTCTGGCTTGAAGTACTGCTATCCCCAGCGTGGTCGTGAATGCTTTTCCCCGGCAGGGTTGTGGATGTCTATCCCCAGCATGGTCTAGTATGTTACTTCCCCAACAGAGTTATGCCTTTTCCCATCAGGGTGTGGAATGTTTTCCCCTAGCGGATCTCCCTAGCAGAGGGTTTGTGTTGATGGTTTTCCCCAGCAAGTTCCCCGAGTGGATCAGGTTCGGCGAAAATTATCTCCAGCAGAGTTTATCCTACCTGTGGATTGGCAGCTCTCCCCAGTAAAGTCGCCATTGGCTGTTTCCCTAGCAGAATCCCCGAGTAGATTGGATTTGGTGAAGGCTATCCCCGGTGGGATCTATTCTTTCTCCAGCAGCAATGCTATTCTCCAGTATGAGTGAGAAGTCGGTGCTACTCCCCGCAGAGTATTCCTCAGACGGAGTATCCCCACAGGGTTGGAGAATCTAACCCGTTTGCTCCCCAGCAGGAGTGCATCCTCTGCATCTTGCATGTAGTGATCATTGCATCCTCAAATCGCGTAGCATTTCCATTTAACATGGAGCATTACGCCATAGAAAAATTCAAACATATGCATTCATGTGTTAAACCTAATCAGACCATATCCCCGGCAGAGGCGGATCATTGCTCAACATCTGTGAGGCACATTTGCTACGGTTGCTCTTGACAGCATTCAGGATTGATAATCCCCTCAAAGAGGTTTATTTCTTCGCCCGTCCGTGAGAGGAAAGGTTAATTCTCCCCAGTGAGATCCCCAGCAAGTGTTTAGCCTTGCCTTGACGTATTGAAGAGGTTTTTCTTGTGATACCGGTAAGTGTCATGTTTGCACCCGTGGTCGTTCTTTTTTGGTGTCGGTAAACACCATTGTTTCGGTGTCGGTAAACATCGAGTCTCATCCCAGTCATCGGTAAATGTCTGGTCATTCTTTTTTGGTGTCGGTAAACACCATTGTTTCGGTGTCGATAAACATCGAGTCCTGTTCCAGTCATCGGTAAATGTCTGGTCCTCCCTTTATTAATGTCGGTAAACATCATCTTTCGATGTCCGTAACATCTATCCTTTTCCCAGGTCATCCGTTGATGTCTGGTCACCTCTCCGTTGGTGTCGATAAACGTTGAGTTTTTCCCATTTGTCCGTTGACGTATAGCTGTATTCCTTCCCCAGTGAAGTTTTCACCTCTCAGTTGGTGTCGATAAACGTTGAGTTTTTCCCATTCGTCCGTTGACGTATAGCTGTATTCCTTCCCCAGGGAAGTAGTCACCTCTCCGTTGGTGTCGATAAACGTTGATTTTTTCCCATTCGTCTGTTGACGTTTGGTTGTATCGCTTCCTTTCCCATTCATCCGTTGATGTCTGGTCACCTCTCCGTTGGTGTCGATAAACGTCGAGCTTCTCCCATTCGTCCGATGACGTCTGGTCGAGTCTTCCCATTCATCTGTTGATGTCTGGTCACCTCTCCATTGGTGTCGATAAACGTTGAGTTCTTCCCATTTTGTCCGTTGATGTATGGTTGTATATCTCTTTCCCCAGTCATCCGTTGATGTCTGTTCACCTCTCCGTTGGTGTCGATAAACATCGAGTTTTTCCCATTCGTCCGTTGACGTTTGGTTGTATCACTTCCTTTCCCATTCATCCGTTGATGTCTGGTCACCTCCCCGTTGGTGTCGATAAACGTCGAGTTTTTCCTAGTTGTCTGTTGACATCTGGTTGTATTTCTTTCCCCCAGGTCATCCGTTGATGTCTGGTCACCTCTCCGTTGGTGTCGGTAAACGTTGAGTTTTTCCCATTCGTCCGTTGACGTCTGGTTGTATATCTTCATCCCCAGTCATCGGTAAATGTCTGGTCGCCTTTTGTTGGTGTCGGTAAACATCATCTTTCGATGTCGGTAAACATCGAGTCTCATCCCAGTCATCGGTAAATGTCTGGTTATTCCCCAGCCAGAGATTCCCAGTAGAGTCGTCGGTAAACGTCTTGTCTGGTTACTGTTGCAAAAATCCTGTTCATTTCCCGCAAAGTGCAAATTTCTTCGGTTCTTTGGTATTCAATCCCTGTTTACCTTGATTGAATAGAGGCAGCTTTAGCACCTCAAATTTGCACCTCCCATTTGTATATACATGTCATTTTAGGTCATTAACATTGCATTGTCATTGCATAGTCCATTACATGTCATCAGTCAAGACTGGTCAGGAGATTCTACTGTGCAAGGCAACCAGTGCATTTTTCCATGAGATCAAAGCCCTAGGGTGATTCCAATGAGTTCATATGACCCAAGGATCATTTTGAAGCAATTTGGCCAAGTGTTGAAGGCTCAGAACTCATCAGTCCATGTGCAAATCATCTGAGGCCCTGAAAAGTCAACAAAAGTCATCTGCACAGTCAATTGTGAATTTGAAGGTGGGAAGTGGTTAGCGATGCTTCATTCATGTTCAAACAAGTCTCATTTGACATTTCAAACATCAACATTGAAGAATTTGAAGTCAGATCAAGACTTTCCAAAAATAGCAGGTGACCTGTAATTTGAACTTTCCAAAAATGGAAGGGTTTTGGACCAACTTCAACTCAAGATTACATCATCAATAAGGCTTCAAATGAAATTTTGTTCAACATGAAAGTTGAAGATCTTCTCTCCCATTTCCAAAAAGTCCAAGATCATGGATTTATCATGTGTGGTTGAGGAGATATGGTCCAATCATGGCAAAGTGTGTTTCAAAGTTCAAATGAGCATAACTTTCAAACAAAAACTCCAGATTGAGTGGTTCTTTTTGCACTTTGATCCTTGTAACATGTATTTTCCAAGCATACCATCACTTGACATGAATTTCATTTGCATTGGCATTGGTGCATTCATGAAATTTTTGGAAGAAAGTTGCATAACTTCATGTTGCATGATCATGAGCATACCAAATCAATTTCAAACCTTGCATGGGATGTTTTTAAGTGGATTTTGGGCCAGAAAATGCACTGTTCACGTGCATGAGGGTGCATGGAGTGAAAACTTCATTTTTTGCACTTACACTTCTAAGTGATTAACCTCATTTGTATTTTGCCTAAACATTTCCTAAACATGATTAGCATGGAGTATAAAGGCTTAAACCCTAACTGTTTTCACATTAACAGATTTCAGATCTAGATTCAAACAAATTCTCCAAATTTTTCTCTCACATTTTTTCCAAAATTCTTCAAACCTAAACACTTTTCATTGATCAATTCATCATCATGCAGCATAATTGAGCACATTTGGACGTGGAAGCAGAGGAAATCGTGGCATTCTTGTTCATGTTCATAGCTTGGAGCATCCATGGCAGTTGAAGATTGAGCTGGTTTTGTGCATCATTGAGCTTCCATTTCATCATCATTCATCTCACAAGCATCATAGGAGAAGATCTGAAGCGTGGCAAGGCTTGGAAGCACGTGAATCCAATTTTGTTCATCAAGAGGTCAGTTTTTCGATCTCTTCGATTTTCAAATTCATTATGCTAGTTGTATAGATCATTGAATGGTGATGAATCTGAGCTTTAAATCGAGTGAAATGATGCTATATACACAAAGTTACATGCGATTAAAGTTTTGATGTTGATTTTGATTCTCTTCGATCCGTGTTTATCTTGTTGTTTTTGCATGAATTGTTGTTGGATTCTTAATGTACATAGCATGACGAGTTGATTGGTGTAGAAATTAGGGGATTCTGGACATATTTTGGTTTTCTGGAAATTTCCAGATGAAGATCTTCATGATCTTCATGGTGTTCTTCATTTTCCAGATCTGCTAGGGTTTTGCTTCCAATTAGCTATGAAACCTTGCATGTGTGTTTCCAATTAGCTACGAATCCATGCAGCGCGCGCGTTAGGGTTTGGATTTCAAAACGTCAGCGTTTTGATGCGCGCGCTAGGTAGTTTCAAATGTGCACACGGTTCGAACCTGGTTGAAAACATTTCCAAGCGCCTTGCATTTTCTCCTTTTCCTTCATTTTCATGCTTGCTTCATGTTTTGATTCCATTTTTATCCAAACTTCAAAAAATCATTTAAAAATGAAAAATGCATCAAATGACCTCCAATTTTTTGCATCATGATCCTCATTCTATCTAGTTTTTTATGAGTATTAAAATGCAAGTTGTGCCTGGCATAAAAATGATTTGCCCTAGGGTGATTGCACATGTATGTATGTTTAACCTTGCCTTGCTCAATTCATCATAAAATGCTCAAGATTGATCCATTGCTTCTGAAATTTTGCATGCTATTTGTAGACATGCTGAGTGATATTTTGGCTTTGGTTTGAGATTTTTACCATGATCCTTCTCTGTTTTATGATTATGCTAAGTTGGTGTGACAATTTGTGTCACACATGTGCTTGTCTTGATTGATCAAAGAGATTGCCATGCCTAATGATGCCCAATGCCTCTGATTTTTTGTGTGATGATCATGTTATATGTCTTGTTTACTCATGAATTTTGTCAAGATTTTTGGAGTCATTTTTGATTTAATGTGCATTTGTTTCTTCTGATGTCTCAATGTGATCACCATTTGCATACCTTGCCATGTTTTGTTCATGAAATGAATATGATTAATGATTTTTATATGGGACCTTTTGAGGTTTGTTCTTGATTGAATGAAGATGATTCATGTTAAATTTCATGTTCTGTTTTGAATTTTTGATCCATCTTTGATCCTAGGCTTTGACCTAGTGGTTTGTGGCTTACCTGTGGGTTTTGATTTCAGGTTTAAACATCCAAGTCCATAGTTGATGATGCTTCCTCATTTGAGCATTGATGTTTGCTCTTGATTACTAACACTTGTGTGTTTTGTAGGTTGATGCTAACTCATTTGAGTTTGCCTTGTGGCTTGCACATTGTGAATATTGTCTGTCTGTTTGTTATTGCCTGTTGATTGTTTGTTTGTACATTTGAACTGACTGGTTTAGATTTTTCACAGGTACCTAAGTTGCTTAGAGTTCATTTGAACTTGCTTTGCTTTGCTTGGTTGCTTAACCACTGAGGTATAATTTCTCTGACTTCATGTAGTCTGGAAGACCTGTCCTGTTATGGGGGCAGGCACCTGTCTGAAGCCCTCCTTAAGAGGCAATGCTTGTGAATGTTTATTTTTGTGCCAAGCAGGTAAAGACCTCTTAAGAGGCAATTGGCAGATAAAAGGGATGTGCAATCCATCCCCTGCTATTCAGTTGTGTCATTCACCTTGCTCACACACCTTGTGTTGATGCATTGTGGATAATAACCCAAGATCTTTGTTGTGTCAGTCACTTGTGGAGAAGAGTTCCTACATTCTGAACTCCCACACATTCTATTTTGAGTCAAGCTTTCCCAGGCCAGGGATAAGAGCTGTGAGGTCTTATCCTCACTTCCCATTTCATCTGCTTCACCCTAACTCTCAATGTTAGGGTTAAGAGCTAACCACACCCCATTCCAGTTGGTTTGCTTTTGCAGCCTAGCCTTGTATGAGCCCAAACTGTTTGCATATAGTATGTGTGCTTGTTTATTGTGCTTGTGTTTGTTTGACTGTGCTGTTTAGGATAGCTTGCTCCCTGTGCAAGTTAGATAGAAACCTTAACCTAGGACCATTATGGATTGCATGATAACTTCTAGGCTCGAGTTGTAGTTTCCCTAGTAGTTTGTGTCTCCCTTTGTGTCTGGTTAGGTTAGAAGTTATTTCCCTGTTAAGGGGAACTACGTCGCCCTGATCCTCATACCAGATGAGGTACGTAGGCAGGAGATGAGTTGATCTCTCCGGGCGCCCTTTTTCTTTTTCAACCCCTTGCGTGTGTTCGGAGTCTGACGTAAGTCCAGCGATTGGCAGTTGGTTTCATGTGTCTTGTTTGCTTGTTAGAGTCTGACGTAAGTCCAGCGATTGGCAGTCGGTTTCCTGTGTGTGTGTTTGTTGGTTTGGAGTCTGACGTAAGTCCAGCGATTGGCCTTCGGTTTCCATGTTTGCCTGTGTGTGTGGAGTCTGACGTAAGTCCAGCGATTGGCAGTCGGTTTCCTGTTTGTGTTTTGTTTGGGATGCATTAGCCGAGCTACGAGTGCTCTGATTCTTACTCTAGTTAGAGAAGATACGTATGCATAGGATGCGACATCCTAGCGAGCACATTTCCCCTGTCCCCGAACTACGTCGACTCTGATGTCCGTACCTGATAGACTACGTAGGCCCAGGACGTGGTATCCTGCCGAGTTAGTTTCTCTTGTCTTTCTGTGTTCCCTCCCAGCCTTATGTGGTGTTTGATCAGTTTTTAGCAACCTTTCTTCTATTCTTTTGTGCGTGGATCCCGTCGAGTACGACGGATGCGTAGGGGTGCTAATACCTTCCCTTCGCATAACCGACTCCAGATCCCATCTTTCTCTGGTCGCGAGACCATGTCTTTTCCAGGTTTACTTCGAGCGTTTCCTTTCCCTCTTTTGGGATAAATAACGCACGGTGGCGGCTCTGTTGTTTTGTTTTCCCGCCGGTTTTTCGCGTAATACGACAGGTGAGAGTTGGGTTTTGAGTTCAGCAGAGGTTTAGGCGCCTTTTAGGTTGAAGAATGAGAGCTCACATGCCATGTATTTATAGCCAAAGCCATCTGAAAGTGCATGAACAAAGTGTGCATGGGAGAAGAGGGCCTCCATGCATGGGCCTGTACAGGCGCATGGAGGGCCCAATTCTGATTGGAATTGATTTCTATACATCACCAAATGAGAATTGGACATGCAGATTGGATGTTAACAGCTCATGCAATGTGTTTGAAATGAATTTCACAAAATACACTATAATGTTCTCCTCTTCGAAAATGATATCTCCAAAATCGAAACATAGGCTTATAGGTAATGGTTGGAAAGCTTGTTGCATAAGGAACAAATGTCATGTTGATCAAAACTTCAATTGGGCCTTGGAAATTAATGAAATTTGAGCTTAAAGTGTAGGGTGCAAAACATGCATATGTGAAATTTCCAAATTTGGCCAATGTTCAAACCCCTTTGTCTCAATGATGAAAGCTCCAAATGATAAAAGCTTCAACATGAAAGTTGTAGATATTTTCAAGAAAATTAATTTTAACTTAAATTTTGAATCATTTGGAGTTTTTATGAAGAAGTTATGGGCACTTGAAGTTGGACTTTTTCACATTTCAATGCATTTGGTCCAAAGTGACCTATAATGTTTTGCATTATCACATGTATTTCTTTTGAGGTTTTGCAATTTTGCTCAACATAACATTTGAATTAGACACATTAATCTTTCCAATTCATTTGATACCACCTAAAAATCATGAAAAATGAATGAGTTATGTTCTTGGAAAGTTGACCCAAAATTAGGGTTTCAGTCAAAATGACCTATAATGTCTTGGAATGGATGATGACCTTCCAAGATTCAAATAAATTTTGAATGAACATGAAAGTTGTTCATATTGTTCTTAAGAACAGTTTTGCTCTTGGTATCATTTCCTTTTGACCAACACATAAAAATTTAGGTCACAGTGTATTTCGAAATAGTCAGATGAAATGACTGATCAACTTCTCAAGTCCAAATCTCATATCTTGATGAATTAATGATTGAGGACATTCAAATGAGCTTAAATATGCATGAAATGATGAATTAAATAACTTCCCTTTATTGTATTTGACCATGGGCTGAGGTTGCTTCATGAAAAAGGCATAGTTGATGAACAGATGAATTAGAGTTTCCTTGGGAAGCACACCTCAAACCCTTTGATTTGCTTGATCAAAAATGATGAATTGAGATACTTGGGAGGCATATTTGATGGATGGGAGCTTTGGGAACCATTTCCATGCTTGCTTTCTTCTTTTCTTGACCATATCATTGCACAAAGGATCTCCTAGAAGCCTTAGACCTTGTGATTGCTCAAGCTTCAAACAAGAAATGTTAGTGACATATTTTTGTGCTTTTGGTTAGCAAATAAAATGAGAAAAGCAATGATATACAATTCAAGCATGCTTGGTGATCTCAAACCACTCACAAGAGGTCCCAACCCAAAGGCAAAAGGAATCAAGATGCTTATGATCCTTGAGGCAATGCAAATGCAATGTAATGATGCCATGAGGGATCTTAGGGTCAAAATTAGGGTCTTACAGATGCTCCTATTTAAGGTCATTCTAGCCGGAGAAGTGAAGGTTAAAATCTTCGTCTCGACGAGGTAGAATGGGCTTAAATAAAAACAAGGAGACGAATTTTGGTGCCTAAGAGACCTCATGATGCAAATGTATGTACGCAAAAGGGTAGTACTCTGTGGAGATATGTGTCCGCAAAGAAGAAAAGAAATCTGGAGAAACCGACAATCCATATGAGTAATTCACTCCATGGGACAGAGACTCTGGGACTCTTATGGGGATAGAAAATGAGATAAATTGCGCGAGCAGGTCACGACATAGAACTTGCTGAGACACGGGAGAGATTCCATGAAAATAAATCAATGGAAGGACTCGAGCTGACTCAAAGAGGCATGTATTAGGGAATATGCCAATACAGCAAAAATTATCCACAGAGGATACTTCGGATGAAAATCCGGACTCAGACGGGAAAATCCACTAATGGACTTCGCTGGGGAAAGTCCAAACAAGACTCCTCCTGGGAAACACCAGGGTGAGGTATTACCGGTTACTAGGTAATAAGCTCAAAGAGACATGTGATCGAAACACCGGTATGAGGGTGGAAGGAAAACATGCTCGGGGAGAATGAATATCTAAGACCGGTATAAGGGTGAGAGATATCAAACATCCGAAATCATCTGAGGAAAACCTAAAAAAGGTATATTTCAACTCAGGAAAATCTGACTCCACAGGGGACAAAAGTCATAATAGGGAGCAGAAGGGAAGAAACACCAGGGATACCGGTTACTGGGCATATAATAGGTGACCAACCAAGGTGTGAATTGGGGAATATTTCCAAGACACTCATCATCCAAAATATGGCTAAAAAGCATACTCGATTACAGGATGGGCATTCGAATCCACAAACGGGGATACGAATCTTACTAAACTAGGGAAGGGCAAAAGACTTCGACCAAAGAGTGCATGAGATATATTATCTATTACCGTCAGAACATAGATAACATACTCGCATGGAAGATTATCCACAACCGGTTACTGGGTTAATAAAGGATAAATCGACCGAAAAGAAAGGGCATCGGGTTACCAAATACTAGGTATAAAATGATGACCAATCACAAAGGGAGAAACAATCATTACCGACAAACGGCAAATGAAAGATGACTCGTTGGGGATACATTGACAAAGGCAATGATCCGGGAGATATATCATCGGTTACTGGGAGATATACCCAGAAGGGTGAAGGAATATCCCAAGTATCTTTTTTATCATTGTGAATGTTCACTTTGTTTAAAATAAGTTATGAAAAATTTAATTATTTTAAAACAATGATATTTCTCAATTAAAACATGCAAAACATTTGTTGAATAAAGAACAAATAAGAGTGCAAATAATTGGATAAAGGCTCAAATTTATTTGATGGAATGATAGTCCGCAAATGGCAAGGCTCCATAGATCTTTACAAATTTGAAATTGGTGATATATATTGGAAAAGGGCTACATTGAACATAATGAACATTTCTCCACCAACTATGAATCTGATGTATTTAAAGCTTCATTTGATGATGACTGAGCGAGAATCTCTGACAGACGACAGTTTGTAGAACAAAATCTTGTCAGGATACAGTTACTTGCCAAATCCCTAAATTTTTTTGCCTAGATTGCCCCAGAATGAGGTACTCAATCTAGCGGGATACATATTCATTTTTTATGTCTCTAACTTTTGCCTGGATCGCCCTTTCGGGTTTTCAATCCACCGAGACGCTCATTTTTTGCCTAAGCCTCCCTTTCGGGTTTTCAACTTAGCGAGCTATTCTATTTTTATTTTAGGCGAAGTATTTCTTGACTGCATCTGAATTCACAGGACGAGTGAAATCCTCTTCATCCATAGTTGTAAGTATCAAAGCACCGCCTGAAAAGGCTCTCTTAACAACATATGGACCTTCGTAGTTTGGAGTCCACTTGCCCCTGGAATCGGGCGCGAAAGACAAGACCTTCTTGAGCACAAGATCACCTTCTCGGAACACACGAGGTTTGACCTTCTTATCAAAGTCTTTCTTCATCCTTTGCTGATATAACTGACCGTGACACATGGAGGTCAATCTCTTATCTTCAATCAAATTCAGCTGGTCGTAACGACTCTGAACCCATTCAGCATCAGTTAACTTGGCTTCCATCAAGACTCTTATTGATGGGATCTCCACCTCTACTGGGAGCACAACCTCCATGCCGTAAACAAGAGAGAAAGGGGTTGCCCCTGTTGAAGTGCGGACAGATGTACGGTATCCATGGAAAGCGAATGGCAACATCTCATGCCAATCTTTGTACGTAACAACCATTTTCTGGATAATCTTCTTGATATTCTTATTAGCAGCTTTAATAACCCCATTCATCTTGGGTCTGTAAGGAGAAGAATTATGATGTGCTATCTTGAACTCACTACACAACTCCTTCATCATCTTGTTGTTCAAGTTAGATCCATTATCAGTAATGATCTTATCTGGAACACCATAACAACATATGAGTTGATTCTTGATAAACTTCACTACCACCTGCCTGGTCACGTTTGCATATGATGTCACTTCAACCCACTTGGTGAAGTAATCAATTGCTACGAGAATAAATTTGTGACTGTTGGACGCTTTCGGCTCTATCATGCCAATCATGTCAATTCCCCACATAGAGAAAGGCCAGGGTGATGAAATCACATTCAGGAGTGTCGGGGGAATATGAATCTTATCCGCATAAATCTGACACTTATGGCATTTCTTCACATATTTGCAGCAGTCAGACTCCATTGTCAGCCAATAGTAGCCTGCTCTCAACATCTTCTTAGCCATCGCATGTCCATTGGAGTGAGTACCAAATGAACCCTCATGGACCTCAGTCATCAACAGGTATGCTTCGTGTCTATCCACGCATCTGAGCAGAACCATGTCAAAATTCCTCTTATAAAGCACATCGCCATTAAGGTAGAAACTGTCAGATAATCTTCTCAAAGTCTTCTTATCTTTAATAGATGCCCCAGGCGAGTAAATCTGACTCTGAAGAAAACATTTGATATCATAATACCATGGTTTATCATCTTGCACCTCCTCTACTGCAAATACATGAGCTGGTCTGTCCAAGCGCATCACAGTGATATTGGGCACTTCATTCCAAAGTCTTACCACAATCATCGAAGCAAGTGTAGCAAGAGCATCTGCCATCTGATTCTCATCTCGAGGAATATGATGGAAATCCACCTCAGTAAAGAACGTTGAAATCCTCCTCGCATAATCTCTATATGGGATGAGGCCAGGCTGATTCGTTTCCTATTCACCCTTAATCTGATTAACAACGAGGGTCGAATCACCATAAACATCAAGATGATTGATCCTGGGATCAATACATTCTTCCAATCCCATAATACAAGCTTCATACTCTGTCATATTATTCGTGCATTTGAAAGTTAGCCTTGCTGTAAAAGGAAAATGTGTGCCTTGAGGAGTAATAATCACTGCCCCAATACGATTTCCATATTGATTCACAGCGCCATCAAACACCATGCTCCACCTGGAACCAGGCTCTGGCCCTTCATCAAGCGTAGGATCATCACAATCTTTAATTTTTAAATACAGAATCTCCTCATCTGGGAAGTCATACTGAACTGACTGATAATCCTCAATTGGTTGATGTGCCAAGTGGTCAGCCAAGATACTACCCTTAATAGCCTTCTGAGCTCGATACTCAATATCATACTCAGATAACAACATCTGCCAACAGAAAATCCTTCCGGTTAAAGCAGGTTCCTCGAAGATATACTTGATTGGATCCATTTTGGATATCAACCAAGTTGTATGATTCAACATATACTGGCGTAAGCGCTTAGCAGCCTAAGCCAAAGCACAACATGTCTTCTCAAGCATCGAGTATCGAGACTCACAATCAGTGAACTTCTTACTCAGGTAGTAGATAGCATATTCTTTCTTTCCTGATTCGTCTTGCTGACCAAGGACACAACCCATTGAGTCTTCAAGAACTGTCAGATACATAATCAATGGTCTTCCTTCCACAGGCGGAGACAGAATCGGAGGCTCAGACATATACTCTTTAATGCTATCAAAAGCTTTTTGGTAATCCTCGGTCCAATCATGAGACTGATCTTTCTGGAGGAGCTTGAATATTGGTGCACATGTGGCAGTCATGTGGGATATGAATCTGGAAATATAATTCAAGCGGCCAAGAAAACCTCGGACTTGCTTCTCAATTTTGGGCGCAGGCTTCTCTTGTATTGCTTTGACCTTTGCAGGATCAACCTCAATACCTCTTTCGCTAACAATAAAGCCCAATAACTTGTCGGAACGGACTCCAAATGTACACTTGTTTGGATTCAGATGAAGCTTAAACTTCCTCAAACGCTGAAAAAGCTTCAACAAGTGCTTTACATGTTCAACTTCCGTTCTGGACTTAGCAATCATATCATCAACATACACCTCGATCTCCTTGTGCGTCATATCATGAAACAAGGTAGTCATAGCTCGTTGATACGTGGCTCCGGCGTTCTTTAAACCGAAGGGCATCACTCGATAACAGAATGTTCCCCAAGGTGTGATGAATGTTGTCTTCTCCATATCCTCGGGTGCCATCTTAATTTGATTATATCCGGAAAATCCATCCATAAATGAGAAGACATTGAATTTAGCTGTATTATCTACCAACATATCAATATGTGGTAGAGGGAAATCATCTTTTGGACTAGCTTTATTCAAGTCTCTATAGTCCACACACATTCGAACTTTTCCATCTTTTTTAGGCATGGGCACAATATTGGCCACCCATTGAGGATATGTAGAAGTCACCAGAAACCCCGCATCAATTTGCTTCTGAACTTCCTCTTTGATCTTCACTGCCATGTCAGGATGAATTCTTCTGAGCTTTTGCTTCACAGGCACGCACTCAGGCTTCAAAGGCAGGAAATGTTGCACAATATCAGTATCCAGACCAGTCATGTCTTCATATGACCAGGCAAAGACATCGACGTATTCTCGTAGCAACTCGATCAACCCCTTCTTAACAGATTCTTCCAGGAGTGCCCCAATCTTCACTTCTCGCACACAATCTTCAGACCCCAAGTTGACTGTTTCCAGATTCTCAAGATGCGGCTGAATGATCTTCTCTTCATGCTCAAGTAGACGGGTAATCTCGTCAAGAATCTCTTCAACATTATCTTCTTCTGCCTCAAATACAGGGAACTCAAAGTTGGGAGATGGTGTTGGATCATTATGTTCAATGGGTTTGATCAACCTGCATAATGATTTTGGATATAAAAGATTTTAGAATTCAAACAAGGAAAATCATTATGCAGATGAAAAGATTGATTTTGTTCTATTTTTAGGGTTTTATGTGATCACCAATTTCATGCAAAAGCGAAAAGGGAAAATAATTGGAAAAGCAAACATTTAACATGAATTTATTGAATGAAAATATCATTGTATTTATGCGCCAACAATGTCATCACTTCTCCTTTTGGCATGTGAGAAGGGTTTTTAAACACAATGAACATTACTTTGACTTATGGATAACTGTTGGAATATCCACAACGACCCAATTATTGCAGATCCCTCCAGGGATGATGAAGTTGCCAGAATCCTCTTCATCCTCTTCCAAAACGGCAGCAGCCTTTTCATCTTGACCAGTGTGGATGAACCCACCACTCTTGAACAACCCTTGCTTGTTGAAGACACCAGAAGAATAGCCTATGCCAGCCCAGGATTTATTGTCTTCCAGCTCAATCATTTGCCCCAAACCAGCAGTTGCACCATGCTCAATGGCCAACTTCGCATCTTTATAGGAAGCAAATGAAGAAGTTCTCTTCTCAACAGGTTCAACAATAGATAAAGCTTGAAACGGCGTTCCAACTTCATCCTCAGCGTCTATATAAGAGAAGGAAGATAAATGGCTAACCAGGAGAGCCTTTTCTCCCCCTACCACCACCAACTTCTTATTCTTCACAAACTTCAGTTTCTGGTGTAGGGTGGATGTCACGGCGCCTGCCTCGTGAATCCATGGTCTGCCTAGGAGACAGCTATACGATGGGTGAATGTCCATAACCTGGAAGGTAATCTGGAAATCACTTGGTCTGATCTTGGCTGGGAGATCGACCTCTCCAATCACAGTTTTGGGAGACCCATCGAAAGCTTTGACAACTACTCCACTTTGCCTCATAGGAGGCCCCTGATATGATAACTTTGCAAGAGTGGATTTTGGCAACACATTCAATGATGATCCTGTGTCCACCAGCACTTTGGACATGGCGTCATCTTTGCAGCTCATAGATATGTGTAATGCCAGGTTGTGGTCTCTTCCCTCCTCGGGGAGATCAGCATCACAAAAACTTAAATTGTTACAAGCGGTGATATTTGCAACAATACTGTCGAATTGTTCAATCGTGACGTCGTGATTCACATACGCCACATCCAACACCTTTTGCGGAGCTTCTCGGTGTGGTTCTGAATTTATCAACAAGGATAGTACAGAGATTTTGGATGGTGTCTGTAGAAGCTGATCTACCACGTTGTACTCACTTCTCTTGATGAGCCTCAACATCTCATCACAGTCTTCTTTTGCATTGCCACTCGGGCCAACAGAGACAGAAGTTTTCAACATAGAGGCAGGTTTAGAAACAAGTGCCGGATTCGGAGCGTTCACAGCATTCCCAACCGGGCGTTCAGCATAATCAGCATTATCATTCCTTCGAAGATCAGCTTGCGGCTTTGGCAGAGCTGAGAAACACGACCGCTGCGGGTCAGGCCGCTGACGTCGGCAATATTAACAACAGATGAAGAGGGCAGGGGCACCTCTTTCCCATTCTCCAATGCTACAACATTGTAGCGATAGGGAACCACTTTCTCGGAAGAATACTGTACTGGGCCGGCTGGCTTAATGGTCAAAGCAGGAGAAACCTTCCGCTTGCTACCATCATACTTGATGATAACTGGGACGGCTCAGAATGATAGATGGTGTCGTCTACTCTGGGCATAGTATGCACGACAGGAGGAGGAACAGCAAGGACCGGGCTAGATGCCGGCAGAGAAGCAAAAGTGGGTGCAGGATCCTCAGGCATGAAATTGGGAGGCATCCCCCACGGGGAGGAGTTGAAGGTGTCGGAGAATTCATGGCTCTAGGCAGCCATGAATGACTACATCAGGGCAGTCAATCTGGCTACTTCCTCCTTCAACTCGCGGTTCTCTTGTTCCAAATGATCCATCAGTCTTGAAATGTTGGCTCTGGTGTAATACCGGTGAGTCAGCTTGTCTTTTAAATAAATGAAGAACATAGAGTTAGACCATAGAACAAGAAACCTGGAGCAAAACCTGCTGATGCACATGATGCATGCAATGCATATGATTTGTTTTTATTTATCAGAGGAACTTTTAGAGTTCTATTTGCAAACATTGGAAATATTAAACATTTATCACATATGGAAATATCTCATCAATAATATCTGGAAATATTTTTACACAAAGAAGTACAGTCTTGGTAACCAAATACAATACAAGAGAGAAGGAAGATGAACATCCTATGGATCCCTAGAAGCAGTCATCTAAAGCTCTGGACACAAGAAGATAAGATGCACGAAGCCTCTTCACCTCCCTCTCGTAAGCTGCCTCCATATCTGCCTTCTGCTTGGCTAGTCGATCGTACTTCCTCTTCCAAAACTTGGAAGACTAAGGAAGTAGAGAAATCCATGCATCATCAGGATCATCTATAACCTGATGCTCGAGGAACTCTATCAAAGCATCCTTTTCCTTGATCTGCTGAAGCAACTCCTCTCGTTCACGGATCCAAGCACGTGAACGGTCTTCGTCTCTCAACTCCTCTACTCCTTGGTCAGGGAGGGTTGAAGGCCCAACCACAACCAGTGGTGTAGGTCTAGGATACTCGTAAGGCATGAGGTACTCGGAAGCTCTCCTCCTAACCCAAGAAGTATAAGGATCCAAAGCGATACAATTCTTCAGACCCAGCTCCTTCCTTCCTTTCCTATGGATTTTGCGCCAAGCGTGGACCATCCTGCCCTTTAAGCCCTGGGGATCTTTACCCTCCTGAAAGAACACACCTTCTAACAGAATGCTATTGGGTTTATCCTTTAGGGGGAACCCAAGCTGACGACGTGCCAAAATAGGGTTGTAGTTAATCCCACCACATGTACCAAGAAGAGAAACATTAAAGAATTCACCACAAGAGTCGATAATCTGCACACCATCATACACACGGTTGTACCAAAAGATATCATCATTGGTGAGAGACATAAGTCTCGTGGACCACCGTAGACATCCTTTGTTCTCCTTGAAGGCGACCGTTTGCGGCAAGTGAGAAATAAACCACTTGTACAACAGAGGCAAACAGCACACAATGGTACCACCACCCTTTGCATTCCTTTTATGCAAAGAAAAGTAAGTGTCACCCAACAGAGTCAGAACGGGATTAAGAGTAGAGAAGATCCTAATAGCGTTCACATCCACGAACTTGTGGATGTTGGGGAATAACACCAGCCCATAGATGAGAAGTACAAATATGGCCTCAAAGGCGTCCTCACTCATGGCCTTCCCATACATGGTCGCTTGAGCAACGAGAAACTCAGAAGGGAGACCTTGAATTCCACCCTTGGTAGTCATATGAGCACCAACCAGAGATTCATCTATATGCAACATATCAGCTATCTCTTGAGAAGTAGGAATACTTTCTAAGCCACTGAACGACAACTGGTCTAGAATAGGTATACCCACAAGGTAAGCATACTCCTCAAGCGTGGGCAAAAGCTGAAAATTCGGAAATGTGAAGCAACGGTACAAGGGATCATAAAACTGCACCAATACACTCATCAATCCTTCGTCCACTTGAGTAGTTAGAATAGATAGAGGCTTCCCAAAACGAGCCTTGAAACCCAAGGGATCTACTACATAGGATGTCAAATTCCTTAGCTCTTTCAAGTCGGGTTGTCTGAAACTGTACTTCTTTGTATTCCTTCTTTGTCTTTCCATGTCTCAAAATTTGCAAATAGACCTCTTAAGTTCCTTGAAAATTTTCTCATTATTGATGATATGGATGCAAATGGGTGCATGAATGCATGAATGCAACAAACACACTCAAGGATCAAGCAAAGCACACCAAACAAAGGTCATGGGATGGATCATGTCATCCTTAATATCAATCATCCATTTTGGTGGATTATCGTTTACACCTTATCAACACCCAAGTTCCATTGATATTAAGGATACAAGAACGGATCAACCACGAATCAAGGGTTTGTTGCAAGTCACGAGCATGGAGTCTCGGTTGAGAACCACCCAAAGGGAGTGTACTAGGGTTTAAACCTGCCAAACATGTTCTACAAGAGGATCAAATAGTCATCATCCTATCTTTCGGATATTAGCGGATAAACAACTACTCGTATTCCAAAAAATATTCTCAAGAGAGACTCTTATGAGTGTAGTATCGCGTAACAATCGTATCAAGTCTTACACTTGAACGACTTTCGCACTACATCCTAAGAATAGGCCAAGATGGGCTGGGTAAACTAAGGTCCTTGGCTTCTAAGGTCTATATTGGAAAGAGTAATGTCTAACCACAACTACTTGTGTGACATTATTGATCCCAACATGACCTCCACCAAGTGAATGGGCTTGCAAGTCAACTTGCTAAGGAATAACTCCACACAAGTCAACAAGACTATGTCATTCTCCTATCCTAAGTGCACTCGAGTTCGGGTATAGAACTCATCTCACAAAGATCACCAAGCACACAAAGAATTAATATTCAAGCAATTCAATCATTACATACAATATGAGAAATGGACGTACAGGTTGGATGTTAACAGCTCATGCAATGTGTTTGAAATGAATTTCACAAAATGCACTATAATGTTCTCCTCTTCGAAAATGATATCTCCAAAATTTAAACATAGGCTTATGGGTAATGGTTGGAAAGCTTGTTGCATAAGGAACAAATGTCATGTTGATCAAAACTTCAATTGGGCCTTGGAAATTAATGAAATTTGAGCTTAAAGTGTAGGGTGCAAAACATGCATATGTGAAATTTCCAAATTTGGCCAATGTTCAAACCCCTCTGTGTCAATGATGAAAGCTCCAAATGATAAAAGCTTCAACATTAAAGTTGTAAATCTTTTCAAGAAAATTAATTTGAACTTGAATTTTGAATCATTTGGGGTTTTTATGAAGAAGTTATGGGCACTTGAAGTTGGACTTTTTCACATTTCAATGCATTTGGTCCAAAGTGACCTATAATGTTTTGCACTATCACATGTATTTATTTTGAGATTTTTCAATTTTTCTCAACATAACATTTTAATTAGACACATTAAGCTTTCCAATGCTTTTGATCTCACCTCAAAATCATGAAAAATGAATGAGTTATCGTCTTGGAAAGTTGACCTAAAATTAGGGTTTTAGTCAAAATGACCTATAATGTCTTGGAATGGATGATGACGTTACAAGCTTCAAATAAATTTTTAATGAACATGAAAGTTGTTCATATTGTTCTTAAGAACATTGTTTCTCTTGGGATCATTTCCTTTTGACCAACACATAAAAAGTTAGGTCACAATGTATTTCAAAATAGTCAGATGAATTGAATGATCAACTTCTCAAGTCCAAATCTCATAACTTGATGAATTAATGATTGTGGACATTCAAATGAGTTTAAATATGCATGAAATGATGAATTAAATAACTTCCCTTGATTTTATTTGACCATGGGCTGAGGTTGCTTCATGAGCAAGGCAAAGTTGATGAATAGATGAATTAGGGTTTCCTTGGGAAGTACACCTCAAACCCTTTGATTTGTGTGATAAAGAATGATGAATTGAGATGCTTGGGAGGCATATTTGATGGATGGGAGCTTTGGGAACCATTTCCATGCTTTCTTTCTTCTTTTCTTGACCATATCATTGCACAAAGGATCTCTTAGAAGCCTTAGACCTTGTGATTGCTCAAGCTTCAAACAAGAAATGTTAGTGATATATTTTTGTGATTTTGGTTAGCAAATAAAATGAGAAAAGAAATGATATAAAATTCAAGCATGCTTGGTGATCTCAAACCACTCACAAGAGGTCCCAACCCAAAGGCAAAAGGAACCTAGATGCTTATGATCCTTGAGGCAATGCAAATGCAATGTAATGATGCCATGAGGGATCTTAGGGTCAAAATTAGGGTCTTACACCAACCCTAAGGTTAAGGAGCCAAACATGTTATGATCCTTGAGGCAATGCACTGAGCAATGATATGATGCCATGAGGGATCGTAGGGTTAAAATTAGGGTCTTACAACAGTCGAGACCCAATCTTGACTTCTTTCACCTCATCTTCGGAACCCAAGTTGACAAGCTCAATCTACTCTTCAAACGGCTGAATAATCTTCTCATCTTGCTCAAGAAGACGAGACAATTACTCACTCACTTCTACACCACTTTCCTCCTCGGCCTCAAACACAGGGAATTCAAAATTTGGAGAAGGAGAAGGATCATTGTGTTCAATGGGGTTAGGAACCAACCTACATAATGATTTGATATTTTGATTTTAGAGAAGTGAATTCGTGATCAAATATTATGCAGATGGACAATTATATTGTTTATTTATGTTTTTTATGATTACCATTTTCAGAATAAAGCAAAAAGTAAAAATAAACATCAAAGATGTGGATGAATAGAATTAATTTTATTGATGATCAATTAAAATGCCCAAACAATGTTCACTTCTCCCTTAGGCATAGGAGAAGGATTTTAAAATGTAAAAGAAATTACTTAGATTGATGCAAAATAATAGGAATATCAACAACAATCCAATTATTGCATGTCTGTCCATGCGTCACAAAGTTGGTGCAGTCTTCCTCTTCATTGTCCTCTAGCACATCAACTAAGTGTTGTTCATTCCCATGAATGAACCCTCCGCTACGAAAGCTGAGTTGCATCTCTTCAGAGCTAACGGTTGACGAGCCCTTCTGGAACCCCAAACCAGTTCTTCCCTTGTTGTCGACGACCTCTACCACGCGCCCTCACTGATCAACAGGACCTTCTTCAACAATCTTCTGCGCATCTTTCAGAGAGGACATAGGTTCCCTAACTCTCTTCTCAGCAACAATAGATAGGGCTTGGAACAGAGTTCCAACCTCATCCTCAACTTCAACATAGGAGAAAGATGACAGATGGCTAACCAACAGTGCTTTCTCACCTCCCACAATTACCAGCTTGCCATTCTTGACAAATTTGAGCTTCTGATGTAGAGTGGAAGTAACAGCTCCTGCTTCATGAATCCATGGCCTTCCCAATAAAAAGTTGTAGGCCGGGTGAATATCCATTACCAGGAAAGTAATATGAAAATCACTCGGACCTATTTTGACTGGAAGGTCCACTTCTCCAATGACTGTCTTGTGCGAGCCATCAAAGGCTTTGACAATCACTCCACTATACCTCATGGGAGCTCCTTGATAAGATAACTTTGACAATGTTGACTTTGGAAGCACATTAAGTGACGACCCAATGTCAATTAGCACGTTTGACAAAGCATCTTCTTTGTAATTCATAGAAATGTACAAAGTCAGATTGTGATTTCTTCCCTCCTCAGGGAGTTCTTCGTCGCAAAAACTCAGATTGTTGCATGAAATGATGTTAGCCACAATGTGATCAAATTAAGCTACAGTAACATCTTGCTCCACGTATGCTTGTTCAAGAACTCTCTGGAGTGCTTCTCTGTGCGCTTCAGAATTCAAAAGCAGAGACAGCACGGAAATCTTCGAGGGGGTCTAAAGCAACTGCTCAACCACATTAAATTCACTCCTCTTGATCAGTCGGAGTACCTCATCATCATCATTGGTTTTCAAATTGCTGGATTCCCAGACTTATCCTTTGAACAACCAACAGGATCTACAATAGGCACCTTCGCCTTCTTACCAGTAACTGTTTCTTCTCTATTCTCCGAGATCACCGGTCCAAAAACTCGACCGCTGCGGGTCACCTTAGTAACATCTGCAATGCTTACCACTGAACTGGTCGTAGGCAATGGGGACTCTTGACCATTCTCCATCATTGTAGCATTGTATTGGTACGATACAGCCTTATCAGATGCATACGGGACTGGGCCTGCCAACCGTATTACCAACGGCGAAACTGATCTATTGCTGACGTTCTGGTTACTGCTATTATCATACTGAATTACTAACCGCTCTGGTTGCTTGAAAACGGGCACTACGACATTAACATCATCATCTATATGACGGGATTGAACAATCGGGATCATGCCTTCATCCATCAGACGTTGGATGTCCCTTTTCACAATAACACACCCCCTTGGGTTCATGATGCGGTGCTTTCGCAAGTATACGAACGCGTCAGAGGAATATAAAAGATTTTCGAATCCACAGAGACCAAGTGTCAATCTATCGTTATCTATTGTTATGGTGTTTATCAAAGGCAATCAAAATAAGTGTTTTTAGGGTGTGCAAGGAAAAGTAAAGTATTGAATAAAGTTCAATTAATAAAGACAGGGTCGAATGTAATTCACGTAATCAATTAATAATCCAAGTACTTGCTAATAGAGCTACTTATGGGCAGTGTTTCCTACTTTGAAAAGAACTAATTTAACAGGAACTATCGCTTTCGCGTATTCAGAATTGAGTTGTACTCCCTAATCAAACCCTCTTATTGTCACTTATAAAGTGGCGCGCATTGCGTTAGAGTAGTAAACCTATTTTTAAGAAATATAGTATCTTGACTAAGTTGAAAAGTATTATAACCTGGATTTCTTAACCAAAAGAGGTTCTCACAAACTAGACTCTAAACTTATAAACGCGTCCGAAAATAGTTTTAAAATCTCTTTTCTTCTTAAGTTAAAAATTCCTAATGAACTAAACAAAGCGCTTTCGTTGTTTTTGAAATAGTTAAAAACAATTAAGTTTAAATAGACGTTGGACGGCTTTCGATCTTACCCAACGGAATTGAAGTGCGGGAAAACTTAAGTTGAAAGTTAAAATAGCCCTTAAGTGTTTCTACGAACAATTGTACGGATTATCGGTTCAATTACGATCCTTACATTCTAACCTTATAAATTTAGTTAGACATGGTAAAGTAAAAGTGCATTAATTCAAATAAAAGTAGTGCGAGTGCGGAAAGTAAATAAAAGTAGTGCGAGTGTGAGGAAATAAATAATTTAAAGCGAGTGCGAGGAAATAAATAAAGTAAAGCGAGTGCGAGGAAATAAAGAAAGTAAAGTGAGTGCGAGGAAATAAATAAAGTAAAGTGAGTGCGAGGAAATAAATAAAGTAAAGCGAGTGCGAGGAAATAAATAAGATAAAGACAAGTAATAAAAACCTGCTCCAATCGGAGGGTTGAATAAATTGCAAAGCGGAAATGAAAATGGCGGCAGGATTAACTTCCTTCCAAAGTGCTCCAAACTCGATTACAGACTCTATCACAGACTTAATTACACAATTGTGGTAACACTCCAATGCGAAGCGATTACCACTTTATAATACTGAATATATGCCTAAGTGAAAGAAAGTGCTCTGAGTTTGCCTCTGCTCTAAGTTTGGATGATTGTAAAAGTGATTTCGAGTTTCTATTTATAAGCAAGTAAAAAGATGGAAATGACAAGGATGCCCTTCAACTTGAAAAACGGAGGGAAAACTTTTCCTCTATGGCGCCCGCCACAAGGCCAATTTGAGGCGCCTTAGTGGAAGTAGTGGGGAACGTGGCAGTTGAGGGAAGTTGAGCTTGGATACGTCATGGCAGGGTCTATGGCGCCAGCCATGGGGTAGGCCACAAGTACAAAATGCTGAATTTTAGGGTTTTTAGCTCTTTTTCACTCCTTTTCTCGATCGGGGCTCCGATTAAAGTAAAAACCTGAAAACAAAGGAAAACATAGGAATAACACAACAAAATAACAATAAAACAACTAGAGTGCATGTGAAATCAGAGTCGAAAATACGGTAAATTTCAGTGTTATCAAACTCTCGCACACTTAAACCTTTGCTTGTCCTCAAGCAAAACATTAAAAAGCTCATGAAAGAAAAACTGGTGCGAACGAGTGCTTCAGGTAAAAATTCTAAGTCCAAGTCGGGATGCAGTGATAGGTACTAACTGAGTGAACTAAGGGTATCATGATGACACTAATCCGCAAATATGGACATAAACTTCATTCCTATATTAACCAACCCATATCATCCCACAATACCTAGGCCTGCCTCTTCATCTCTTTTTGTGTCCTTTTCATTCAGGCGCAATCACATTAAGCCTGTTATCTGTACATGCTTCATAGTAGAGTGGCCTGTTAGTGATTATGATCTGAGCACGGGGTTTCTGGCACATAAATATGTGTAAACCCTTTTATTGGACCCAACTGTAGTTGTGGGGGATCGGATTGTAATACGCCCTACCGAGTTCAGTGCCAGATACCTCTGAACCAACTAACAGTGGGTAAGTTTTTTTTTCTTTTTCTTTTTCTGTTTTCTTTTTGTAGCAAATTTTTACAATTCTTTGGTTTAAATGACTTTGTGAGGGTCACCTATACCGGAGTTGCCTTTTTGATTTCTTTTATTTTTTTGTTTTGCTGGATCATTCACTTATTTTCATTGGTCCCCTACGTAGAGGATGCGTAGGCCGGAGCTGACTGCTGAGATAAACTACTGATGACTTATACGGAAATGATGATTAAGGCCATGGTATATGGGGTTTCGGGAATGATTCCTATATTTATGAAGATTATGGTGCTAATACAGATACTGATGTTTCGCAAAGTTCTCCCAAGTCAACGCATCCTTACTCAAAACATGTCTTTAAAACCTGAAAACTTTCGGAGTAACACTATTTTCTTTTGCAAAAAAAAAATTCGGTGGGGCTAAAGGTATGGGGAGGTAGGATTGTACTAAAGATCTACTATATTTGGTGACTCGTCAGACTCATGCATTATACTAAAAAGCAAAATAAACAACTAAAAGGAAATAAAAATAAATAAACTATCTAGAAACAGCAAAAGAAAAGCGATAAAGAAAAGACGAGAAAAACAATAAAGAAAAGACGATAGAGTCTCCTCCCACACTTAAATCGAACATTGTCCCTAATGTTTCAAAATAAGATAAGGGAAGAGTTACCTGACAACCTATTGCTGACCACTAGTGCCCTTGTCATCTTGAGGTGGACGACGGGATCGGGTACGACGACGATCTCTCTGATCCATCCTCGCCTGCAGGGCATCCTGAGCGGTCCTTACCTCTCGAAGGTTACCCAAAATGGAACCCTGAGTGGCTTCAATGAGTGCCATGTGTCTCTGGTGGTAGTGTTGCTGACGGGCTTGTGTATCTGTGATCGTTTGCAAGGACTATAGAACAGTGTCGTAGGACCTGTCTGTCCTCCACTGCGACTCTTGCATGAAGCTCATGTTATTCGCCAGC